>NC_142463.1:107228092-107531122 GCF_049115385.1 Moschus berezovskii | reverse complement strand
CGGGTTGTGATCTCTACCCCGTGAGCACTAAGTATGTCTATTCTTTTGCTTCTCCAATAAAGCACATTCATACCTGAACCCATCTTTCTTTCTTTTTTGCATATAGTGTTTTTAATCTCTTCTGTCAACTGCAAGTATTCTTCTGAGTATTCCTTTTTATTCCCACTGGGTTATCAGAGTTAGACTTTTCCATCACTGAGTTCAGTTTTGCCTGAAATATATATTTTGGATTGGGTTCATCAAATAATTCTTTTATTTATTTCAAACTCGTTTCTATCTTTGTCTACCTTGAAAACCCTGAAAAGAATTGAATTCTCTCAGCCTCAGTTTCTTTATCTGTAAAAAATTAGAAAGAATGTATTCAACTCAGTATATTCATAGACATTAATTTATTCACAAATGTTTCCTAATTATTAACACATACCAGGCAATCTCTTGTGTGCTAGGGCCATGAGGAGGGTGACCAAATCCTTTTTCATCTAAATTCTTGAGGGGATTTTGCACATACACACTTAGACATAAGACAAATAACAGTCAAGCATGGCTATATGTTAGAGACAATCGTGTAGAGAAGCTCTTTTGAAGTGGCTTTTGGGGCAAAGACCTCGGTGAAGAGAAGAGTGAGCTTTGGGTGTGCCTGTGGTACATTGATGATGAGAGGAGATGGCAAGTGCTGAGGCAGAGGGAAGGAACCGCAGAGAGAACAGTGATCAAGGAGACACTGTCCCCAGTGGAGTCAGAGAGGTTAGACAGTTTGACAGTCATACTGTGCTGGAGATCATAGGCTTCAAATTTTATATCTATGTAACTCTCAACTATCACATATAATTTCTTTTATCTTGGAGTACACATGTCTTTTTGTAAAGGTATTCAAATAAAGTTGAAAAGAACTGAGGAATAAATTAAACTCCTTTGCATAATGAAACTTTATTTTGTGGGAGTGACTGTATGAAAATCAGCTCTATTATTAGCAGTGTTTCCACCTTCAGGGAAGTCAGCTACATTAGTTTCTATCACCTGTTGTTATTGTTCAGTCGCTCAGTCATGTCGGACTCTTTGACCCCATGACCTGTAGCATGCCAGGCTTCCCTGTCCTTTACCATCTACCAAAATTTGTTCAAATTCATGTCCATTGAGCCAGTGATGTCATCCAACTATCTCGTCCTCTATTGCCACTTCTCCTCCTGCCTTTAATCTTCCCCAACCTCAGGATATTTTCCAATGAGTTGACAATTCAATCAGGCAGACGAAGGATTGGAACTTTGACTTTAGCATCAGTCCTTCCGATGAATATTCAGGGTTAATTTCCTTTAGGATTGATTGGTTTAATCTTCTTGCTGTCTAAGGGATTCTCAAGAGTCTTCTCCAACACCACAATTCTTTGATTGAAAGCATTATTTCATCAGTGTTCAGCCTTCTTTATGGTCCAACTCTCACATCTATACATGACTACTGGAAAAACTATAGCTTTGACTAGATGGCCCATTGTTGGCAAAGTGTTGTCTATACTTTTCAATATACTGTCTAGGTTTGTCATAACTTTTCTTCTAAGGAACAAGGGTCTTTCAATTTTGTGACTGCAGTCACTGTCCGCAGTGATTTTGGAACTCAAGAAAATGAAATCTGACACTGTTTTCATTTTTTCTCTATTTGCCACGAAGTGATGGGGCCATATGCCATGAGTTTTCTTTTTTGAATGTTGAGTTTTAAGCTTTTTCACACTCCTCTTTCACCTTCATCAAGAGGCTCTTTAGTTCCTCTTCACTTTCTGCCTTTAAAGTGGTAACATTTGTGTATCTGTGGTTGTTGATAATTCTCCCAGCAATCTTGATTCCAGCCTGCGAGTCATCCAGACCAGCATTTCATATGATGTACTCTGCATATACATTAAATAAGCAGAGTGACAATATACAGCCTTGATATACAATTTTGAACCAGTATGTTGTTCCATGTGCTATTCTGTCCTGCACACAGGTTTCTCAGGAGGTAGGTAAGGTACTCTGGTATTCCCATCTCTTCAAGAATAGTCCACAGTTTGTTGTGATCCACACAGTTTACAGCTTTGCATAGTCAATGAAGCATAAATAGATGTTTTTCTGGAATTCTCTTGCTTTTTGATGATCCATTGGATGTTGGCAATTTGATCTCTGGTGTCTCTGCCCTTTCTAAATTCAGCTTGTTTATCTGGAAGTTCTCAGTTCAAGTACTGCTGAAGCCTAGCTTGAATGTATGTATGATGTTGCTAGCATGTGAAATGAGTATAATTGTATAGTAATTTGACCATACTTTGGCATTTCCTTTCTTTGGGATTGGAATCAAAACTGACTTTTTCCAGTCCTGTGGCCACTGCTGTATTTTCCAAATTTTCTGGCATATTGACTGCAGTACTTTCACAGCATCATCTTTTAGGATTTGAAACAGCTCTGCTGGAATTAAATTGCCTCCATTAGTTTTGTTCATAGCAATGCTTCCTAAGGTCCACTTGACTACACGTTCCAGGATGTCTGGCTATAGGTGTGTGATCACACCATTGAGGTTATCTGGGTCATTAAGGGCTTTACTGTACAGTTCTTCTGTGTATTTTTATCATCTCTTCTTAATCTCTTCTTCTTCCATTAGTTCCTTGCCATTTTTGTCCTTTATTGTGCCTATCTTGAGGTAGTGTTCCCTTGGTATCTCCAATTTTCTTAAAGAGATCTCTAGTCTTTTCCATTCTATTGCTTTCCTCTATTTTTTGCATTGTTCACATAAGAAGACTTTCTTATCTCTCTTTGCTATTCTCTGAATCTCTGCATTCAGTTGGGTGTACTGTTCACTTTCTCCTTTGCCTTTCACTTCTCCTCTTTTCTCAGCTGTTTGTAAGGCACCTTCAGACAATCACTTTTCTTTCTTGCATTTCTTTTTCTTGGGTCTGGTTTTGGTCATCACCTACTGTTATGAACCTGCTTCCATAGTACTTCAGGCACTCTGTCTACCAGATCTGGTCCCTTGAATCTATTTGTCACCTCCACTTAGATTTGTCATATCTGAATGGTTTAGTGGTTTCCCTACAATCTTCAATTTAATTCTGAATTTTGCAATAAGGAGCTAATAATCCAAGATTGCTGGGAGAAATATCAATAACCTCAGGTATGCAGATGACACCACCCTTACGGCAGAAAGTGAAGAAGAACTAAAAAGCCTCTTAATGAAAGTGAAAGAAGAGAGTGAAAGAGCTGGCTTAAAACTCAACATTTAGAAAACTAAGATCATGGCATCTGGTCCCATCACTTCATGGGAAATAGATGGGGAAACAGTGGAAACAGTGGCTGACTTTATTTTGGGGGGCTCCAAAATCACTGCAGATGGTGATTGCAGCCATGAAATTAAAAGATGCTTACTCCTTGGAAGAAAAGTTATGACCAACCTAGACAGCGTATTAAAAAGCAGAGACATTACTTTGTCAACAAAGGTCCATCTAGTCAAGGCTATGGTTTTTCCAGTGGTCATGTATGGATGTGAGAGTTGGAGTATAAAGAAAGTTGAGCTCTGAAGAATTAATGCTTTTGAACTGTGGTGTTGGAGGAGACTCTTGCGAGTCCCTTGGACTGCAAGGAGATCCAACCAGTCCATCCTAAAGGAGATCAGTCCTGGGTGTTCACTGGAAGGACTTATGTTGAAGCTGAAACTCCAATACTTTGGCCACCTGATGCAAAGAGACGACTCATTGGAAAAGACCCTGATGCTGGGAAAGATTGAAGGCAGGAGGAGAAGGGGACAACAGAGGATGAGATGGTTGGATGGCATCACCAACTCAATGGACATGAGTTTGAGTAAACTCCGGGAGTTGGTGATGGACAGGGAGTCCTGGAATGCTGCGGTTCATGGGGTTGCAAAGAGTTGGACATGACTGAGTGACTGAACTGAACTAAAGCTTCAGGTCTTGTGTTTTCTGACTGTATAGATTTCTCTATCTTTGCATAGAATATAATCAACCTGATTTCTGTATTGACCATCTGGTGATGTCCATGTGTAGTGTCATCTCTTGTGTTGTTTGAAGAGGGTATTTAGTATGACCAATGTGTCAGTCGGAAACGACTGAGCGACTGAACTGAACTGAACTGAACTGAATGTGTTCTCTTGGCAAAGCTCTGTTAGCCTTTGCCCTGCTCCATTTTGTATTCAAGGCCAAGCCTGTCTCTTACTCCAGGTATCTCTTGACTTCCTACTTTGCATTCCAATCCCCTATGATGAAAATGACTTTTTTGTGTGTGTGTGTTAGTTCTAAGAGGTCTTGTAGGTCTTCATAGAATCTTCATTCTATCTTCATAGAATCAACTTCATCTTCTTCAGCATTAGTAGTTGGGGCATAGACTTGGATTACTGTGTGGCTGAATGATTTGCTAGAAGAGAGATAAGAGAAAACATGTGAATATGTTCACTAGCAGGCACAAAGAAAATGTCATATGTTCCTAAATCTCCAAATAGGAAATGACTTAGAGGTCAACCAAGAGTACAGCAAACAGAGAAATAAAGTGTTATATAGCATAACAAAAAGATGGTATGCAGTTTAATTCCCTTTATATGAAGAACTATCTCAAAATATTATAGCTAAATTACTAGCTTTTAAGCTTCATATAAAAGGAATTATACTGCATACCATCTTCTTGTCTCTCTTTAAGCTGGCACTATGTAGTTTTAGTTTATTCACTAGTGTATTTTGTATATCATTGCATCCTATGTAATACTTAATTTCTCTCTTTGCTGTACTCTTGGCTGATCTTTAAGTTGTTTCCTATTGGAGATATAGGAACACTATGACATTTTCTTCATGCCTGCTAGTGAACATATTCACATATTTTCTAGGGTATGTTCCCAGAAGCACACGCATCTTCACATGCCACCCTAGGGTTTTCATTCTCTTAAGTACCCTCAATTATTTCAAAAGCTTTTGCCTTTAGATCTTTCTCATCTTGGGTCATTATTTTTGTTGGAGCAAAATCTCAAGAAGCTATGTCAGAAAACATAAGCCTAAACTTTTGTATTTGTGGAAAATATATTTTATTCATATTTGATGAATAGTTTGGCTAGATGTAAAATTGTAGGTTCAAAAAGTACTCCCCCTTGAAATTTTAAAGGCTTTGCTCTTTAATTTTTGAGCATGCTTATTCGCTGATGATTTCTTCTTTCCCCCATGGCTTACTTAGTCTCTCTTCTACTCATCCCCAAGACAGTCAACTTCTCTCCTAGATAAACACTATTACTAGTTTCTAAGTAACATCCAGCAAATGATCATGCAGATATGCAAGATTTTCAGAGGTTCAATTTGCTACAAATGCTTCAATTATTCATCATTGAAAAAAGTAAGGATCACGAGTCCTTTAGTCATTTTCCCTGAGTATCAAGAAGTAATTATTCTTCTTTCTAAGTCAGTAATCTCATTAAGCACTCTTTTCCTAAGAAAACCCAATTCTCCTTCAATTTATCAAATGTAAGTGACAACCTATATAATTTATTGGTAAAAAAAGAACTTTGGAATCCATTAGTAATTCATCAGGCAAGAAAAACAAGTTTAAAATTATGTTGGTAGAACTGTTGTAAGTCAGGTGTTCCTTAGATAATTCTCTTGCTGCATCAGGCACCACCTAGTTCTCAGACTTCAACAAGAAAAGAATGTCACGAGAGCACTTGACCCATCCCAAGACTTGCCTGTTCCTTCTGGAATCAGTGAAGAATGTCCGTTTCCTAATAGTGATCCTGGTTACTCCATTGTGGAATCTCAGATGACTAGGCAGGAACAGCTGTCTTCATTTTGGTTCTCTGAGACACTGAGAAAGAGATCAGGAGCAAGGCTCAACATACAGAATTTCCTACCTCTTTAAACACCCGGGTTATGTCACTGATTTTTTTTCTGTACGACAGTGACCCAGTCAAGAGAGAAGCACGGCAGATGCCACACAGGTTTCTTCCAAGAAAGGGCACAAGGTGTGAACTCTTCCCTCAGGCAGTGGGAAGGACCTTTCTTACTAGTTAAGATGTGGACTCTGAAAATGCCTTCAGACTGATGCCTTCTAATCAACAGTGATGTCAGCCAGAACAAAGCAGGGAGCAGGGCAAGGGTCTTAGCAAGGGAGCCCTTGCTCTACATAATGCTATTCTTTACCACATTTTGGGACGTGTTTGACATTATGAGTAGCTATTCATAATTATTAGTTTTTCATTACTTTTTTCTACCTTTTAGAGTTCACATATCTTTTTGAAGATTTATTTTTGATGGAAAGATAGTTGTTTTACCATATCCTGTTGATTTCTGCCACAAAATAATGTGGATCAGCTTTAAGTACACATGTATTTCCTCTCCCTTGTGTCTCTTTTCACCCCACTCCTCCAGCTCACCTCTCGAGGCCATCACAGGGCACCGAGCTGAGCTCCTTGTGCTATTTAGCAACTTTTCATCAGCCATCTATTCTACACATGGCAATGTATACATTTCAATGGAACTCTCCCACCCTCTCCTTCCTCTGCTGTGTTCACAGATATGTTCTCTATGTTTTCATTTCTATTCTTACCACGCAAAAAGGTTCATCATTGTCATTTTTACAGATTCCATCTATATGTGTTAATATATTATCTTTATTTTACACTTTCTGACATACTTCACTATGTATAACAGCTCTAAGTTTACCCAACTCAGTTCAACTGACTTAGATTCTTCTCTTTATATGGGTGAGTGATATTCCATTGTATATATGTACCACAATTCCTTTATCCATTCATCTGTCAATGGATAGCTAGGTTGCTTCCATGTCCTGCTATTGTAAATAGTGCTGCAGTGAACATTGGGCTACATGTGTCTTTTTGGATTATGGTTTTCTTAGGGCATATGCAGGCTTCCCTGGTGGCTAAGACAGTAAAGTATCTGTCTGCAGTGCAGGAGACCTGAGTTCGATCCCTGGGTTGGGAAGATCCCCTGGAGAAGGAAATGGCAGCCCACTCCAGTACTCTTGCCTGGAAAATCCCATGGATGGAGGAGCCTGGTAGGCTACAGTCCATGGGGTGGCAAAGAGTCGGACATGACTGAGCGACTTCACTTTCACTTTCAGGACATATGGTCAGTAGTGAAATTACTGGGTCATATGGTAGCTTTATTCTTAGTTATTAAAGGAATCTCCATATGGTTCTCCATAGTGGCAATTATCATCACCAATACAGTATACTAACGCATATATATGGAATTTAGAAAGATGCAAATGATAACCCTGTATTCCGTTCCGTTCCTTCACTCAGTCGTGTCCGACTCTCTGCGACCCCGTGGACTGTAGCCTACCAGGCTTCTCCGTCCATGGGATTCTCTAGGCAAGAATACTGGAGTGGGTTACCATTTCCTTCTCCAGGGGATCTTCCCAACCCAGGGATCAAACCCGGGTCTCCCGCATTGGAAGCAGACGCTTTAACCTCTGAGCCACCAGGGAAGAGACACAGATGTACAGAACACTCTTTGGGACTCTGTGGGAGAGGGTGAGGGTGGGTGGGATGATTTGGGAGAATGGCACTGAAACATGTATGTTGTCATATGTGAAATGAATCACCAGTTCAAGGTTGATGCATGTTACAGGATGCTCGGGGCTGGTGTGCGGAGATGACTCAGAGGGAGGATAAAGGGAGGAGGGAGGTGGGAGAGGGGTTCAGGAGGGGGAACTCGTGTACACCCCGGGCTGATTCATGTCAATGTATGGCAAAACCAACCAATATAATATTGTAAAATAATTAGCCTCCAATAAAAAATAAATAAATAAATAAACCATTTACCATGAGGTGTATTCTCTTAACAATATTTTAAGTATATAATACAGTGTTTTTATATACAGGCTTAGCCACTCCAGTACTCTTGCCTAGAAAATCCCATGGATGGAGGAGCCTGGTAGGCTGCAGTCCATGGGGTCACTCAGTCGGACACGACTGAGCGACCTCACTTTCACGCATTGGAAAAGGAAATGGCAACCCACTCCAGTGTTCTTGCCTGGAGAATCCCAGGGATGGGTGAGCCTGGTGGGCTGCCGTCTATGGGGTCGCACAGAGTCGGACACGACTGAAGCGACTTAGCAGCAGCAGCATATACAGGCTTGATGTGGTAAGCAGATATCTTGAACTGATTGACCTTACAGGACTGAAACTTTATACCTATTGATTAGCAACACCTTGTTTTCTTTCCCCTCAGTTCCTGGCAACTACTATTCTATTCTTCACTTCCATGAGTTTGACTGTTTCCAATCTCCTTCATATAAGGACATTCATGCAGTATTTTTCCTTCTGTGTCTAGTTTATTTCCCTTGGCACAATGTCTTTCAGGTTGATCTATGTTGTCTCATATGACAAGATTTCCTTCTATTTAAGGAGGAATAATAATACATTGAATGTATATGGTAGAGGATATTTATCCATTCATCTATTGATGGACGTTTAAATTGTAACCACATTTTGGCTACAGTGAGTACTGCTGCTGTGAATTTTGAAGTGCTAATATGTCTTTGAGACCCTCATTTAAATTATTCTATATAAATACACAAATATGAAATGGATGAATCATATGGCAGCACTTTTTTGTCTTTTTAAATTTTTGATTAACCTTCATATTTTTCATAGTGGTTGCACCATTTTGCCATCCCACTAACAGGTTCAAGGATTATTTTTTCTCCACAGCCACACCAATATTTGTTATTTGTGTGTGTGTGTGTGTTTGATTATAGTCACTCTAAGGCAACCCACTCCAGTGTTCTTGCCTGGAGAATCCCAGGGACCGGGGAGCCTGGTGGGCTTCTGTCTATGGAGTCACACAGAGTCGGACACGACTGAAGTGACTTAGCAGCAGCAACAGGTGTGAAGTGACCTGTCATTGTGGTTTTGATTTGCATTTCCCTGTTGATCAGTAATGATATTAAGCTCCTTTTCATGTGCCTATGGTTATTTACATGTCATCTTTAAAGAGAATTCAAGTCCATTGCCTATTAAAATTAAAGTTGTTAAATTTTCTTTGTTATTATGTTGTCGAAGTTTCTTATGTAGTTTGGAAATTAACCCCTTATTAGACATATGGTAGCTCATACTTACTGAAGCGACTTAGCAACAGCAGCAGCAGCTCATACTTAAGACTGACGATGCAATATGCCTTTTATTAGGCATTTTGTTGCATTCATAGGAAAATTTTGAGGCAGGTATAGTTTTATCCCTAATTAGCAGCTGTATAATATACTGATCTTTAAGGAGGTTGGGAAATCTTTAATGTCACAAAGTACTGGTGTGTGTGGATGTCTGCATAGCCAAGGTACCCAAACTTTCCCCTGGAAGGCACAGTGAATAATATTAGCTGAAATACAACTATAGTTCTACAAATTATACTAATAAATTATCAATGGGTTCTGTGTCACCCATATTTTGTTTATTTAAGAAAAAATACCCATGGATTGAATTGCTGAATCAGTGATTCATTGAGGTTCATTCTCTGAGTGTACTAAGAATGTCTGCAAACACACTAAATTTTATTTAAAATAAAGGGTCTGATAGAGTCTATTGAATTACTGTTGTAGGGGAAAGAAGCACAAGATGTTTAGAAATCAATAGTGGAAAAACTTCTAAAAAGGATATAGCCCAGACACTGAGTCCATTTTGAAGATAATGAGAGGAGAGGAATTTGAGTTCCTAGTAGACCAGAAGTGACACATATAATGGGACTGCAGAGATCAGATCAGTGTATAAACCTGCAAAAGTAGAGCTTCACGAAGGGGCCAGAGCCTTATTTATGATTTATGGCCTAAAAAACTGAGGGATCATGTTGTCCTGTTCAACTCACGTATGGAGCCATGTGAAAACAGACCTGGCGTGAGACTGTTTGCACTGGATAATCAAGATAGACTTTGTGGTCAGGTTTAAATCACTCAATTGTCAAGTAAAGCCCAGAGACCAGTAGGATATGGTACAAGGGGAAATTAGAAAAAATGTGTGTATGGGTTAAGGTATGTCCTGTTAGCAAACCCTGGTTTCTACCATCAAAGGAAGCGAGTGCTGGCAGGTGAAATGGAGTGGAGAGATGAACTTTACATACCAGATGCTTGGAGAGCTGGGGAGTGGGGGAAGTACCAACTCTGACAATGGAAGAGGAACACCATTGTCAAAGAATTCCTCATATTTCCTGACTGGTGCGTGACATTGCCCAAGGGAGTATGTGACAAAGTATTGAGTGAATCACTCTATACTTCCTCAGTGAAGGGTAAGGAAGTCCATGGACAAGGGAGCTCTGTGATATCAGCATGAGTGTGGCAAGTTACTTTTGAGATTGGAAGCATGTGGTATTTGGGGTGGGAAACAAGTGCATCACGAGAGTGCTAGGCTGTTCCCCTGGGTGGAGCTGTCTGATCCTGATAAAAGGAGCTTCCATCACCGTGCTGCTAGCTTTGTGATACTCAGTCATAGGTCTTCTTTGGAGCCTCTGGTGAGTACAACTCTTAGAGGTCTTTTTGGCACTTGGCTGGCAGAGTTTCATCTGAGGGTGGAAGTGACTTGACTTTAACCATTTAGTGCTCTCTATGGGAAAAAGAAGATAATGTGTTTTAGGAGTATATTTTGTTATTTGGTCTCGAATGTCATCTTGAATGTGAGGAGAGACCTGGAATCAGAGGCACAATCTTCACCTGAGGGAGAGTAAGTGAGATGAGGTGCTGTGCTGTAGCATACCCTCCATTAGCTCCAAATGCATCATTCTCAGTGTTCAATCCCACTGAGTGCTGAGTTTGGGCCTTTGCATTTCTCCTCGGAAGCCAACAGTCAAGTCAGTTAGACCAGCAACCAGGAGCTCATGGGAGAAATCAGTAGAGACGTGTTTTGAGATTGGCCACAAGTTTCACATCCTGATTATTCTTCTTCAAAGAATGTTTGTATTCACACAGCACTTGTGTGAGTAGTTTTTTCTTTAGAAAGTGGTAAAATAGGACTCCCTGTTCATGGAAGGATAGGACTTTGTTATGAACAATGCTGTCTGTTTGCATTTCAGATTCCTAGAGACCCAGTAAGGATGTCTTACCACCAGCATCCGCATCCGCATCCGCATCCGCATCCACATCAGCATCCGCATGAGCATCCACATCAGCATCCGCATCCGCATCAGCATGATCATCATCATCACCATCAGTTCAAGGAGCCCTGCCATCCACCTCCAATAGGGTGCCCAAAGAAGTCCCATGAGCCTTGCCCACCTCATCCATGCCCACCTCCAGTGAGCCAGCAGAAATGCCCTCCTGGGCCACCGTGCCCACCTTGGGAGCAGAAATGTCCACCCAAGTGGAAGTAACAGCACCGGATTTCATCTGCACCAAGAAACAACAAGATCCAGGCTCTTCCATTGTCCTCCTTTCAGCCATGGTGATGAATTGCATCTTCCTTAACCTCCCTCCTGGACCAACAACTGACAGAGAAAAGGCTTGGTTCCTGAAGCTGACACCAGATTGTTGGAAGAAGAGCAGCAGGATCATTGCCTGATCTCTGTTTGCCATGTGCCTGTCTGCCAGGTTGTGATCTCTACCCTGTGAGCACTTAGTGTGTCTATTCCTTTGCTTCTCCAATAAAGCACATTCATACTTGAGCCCATGTTTCTTTCTTTTTTTGTGTGTGTGGATAATGTTTCTAATCTCTTATGTCAACTACAAGTATTCTTCTGAGCGTTCCTTCCCATTCACATTGGATTATCAGAATTAGACTTTTCCATCTCTGAGTTCAGCTTTCCTGAAATATGTCTTTTGGACTGGCTACATCAAAGAATTCTTTTATTGGTTTCAAACACATTTCTATCTCTTCCTACCTTGTAAGACCTTGAAAAGAATTGAATTCCTTCAGCCTCGGTTTCCTTATCTGTAAAAAAATTAGGAAAGAATATATTCAACTTAGTGTACTCATAGAAATTAATTTATTTGCAAATGTTTCCTAATTCTTAACACATGTCAGGCAGTCTCTCATGTGCTAGGGACATGATGATGGTGACCAAAGTCTTTGTCTAAATTCTTGAGTGGATTTTACAAGCACACACATACACATAACACAAATAATAGTGATGCATGGGTATATGTTAGAGACAGTTGTTTAGAAAAGTTCCTCCAAAGTGGTTTTATGTGCAAAACATTAAGTGAAGAGAAGAGTGAGCTGTGAGTGTATCTGGGGTACCTTGTACCATGAGAGGAGATGGCAAGTGCTACGGCAGAGGAAATTAACCACAGAAAGGACAGTGATCAAGGAGACACTGTCCCCAGTGGGGTCAGACACATTGGATCTCAAAGATGTAGTAAAGGTTTTGAAAATTTGTTTACATTTTGACAGTCATATTATGCTTATGGCCAAAGGAATCAAATTTTATATTTATATGTGTGCACACTAAGTTTCTTCAGTCATATCTGACACTTTGCAACCCTATGGACTGTAGTCCACCAGGCTTTTCTGTCCATGGGATTCTCCAGGCAAGAATACAGTCAGTAGTGAGTTGCTGTGCCCTGCTCCAGGGGATCGTCCTGACCTAGGGATCGAACCTGCGTCTCTTATGTCTCCAGCACTAGCAGATGGGTTCTTTACCACTAGTGCCACCTGGGAAGGCCTTTTTATCTATATACTTCTCAACTATCCCATATAATTTCTTTTAACTGAAAGTATATATGGTCTTAAAAACATTTTCCAAAAGATCAAAACTATTCAAGAATAAATTTAAAACTCCTTTGCCAAATGAAAATTTATTTTGTGGGCATGACTATATGAGAAGTAAATCTATTATTAATAGTTTTCCCATCCTATAGTGAAATTGACTCCATTAATTTCTATCACCTTTTAGGTAACAACAAAAATGTGTAGAGAATTTTACTCTTGTTGTGCCTCCACACTAAAAAGAATTGATTATCTTTTTAAGAGGGTTGACTTTGCACTCTTGGAAAGGGCTCTGGACTTATATTATTGTTGACAGAATCTCTCTCCATTTTTTGTCTCGAAACTCACTGGAAAAGAGTCTGATGCTGGGAGGGATTGGGGGTGGGAGGAGAAGGGGATGACAGAGAATGAGATGGCTGGATGGCATCACTGACTTGATGGACATGTGTTTGAGTGAACTCCGGGAGTTGGTGATGGACAGGGAGGCCTGGCGTGCTGTGATTCATGGGGTCGCAGAGAGTCGGACACGACTGAGTGACTGAACTGAACCGAACTGAAAACAAAAATATAAGCCCTTTTATTTTAGGAGAACAGGATCAACACACTCAGAAAGTTCATAAACTTTTGCTGTATAAAGTGAATAATTATAAATTGATCACTTTCTTGTAGTTGAGAAACTCAACATCAAGAAAAATAACCTTGTCAGCCCTTCAAAAGATCCAGGTTTCCTTATTAGATTAAATCCCATATGTTCTCCACTAGAAATAACCACAATCCTCACTCCTAATAATCACTTTCTGGTTTTTCTCACCAACCAGGATAGAAATATCTCTAAAAATTATACTTAAGTTACTAGCTTTTTAGCTTTATATAAATGGGATTATACTGCATTCCATCTTTTTTCTCTCTTCTTTCAACTGACGGTATATAGTTTTAGTTTGTTCACTAGTTTGTCTTAGTATATTGTTGTACGGCTGTATCACACTTCATTTCTCTCTTTGTTCTACTCCTATTGACCTTTAAGTTGCTTCCTCTTTGGAGCTGTTAGGAACACTATGATGTCTTCTTCATGCCCGCTGCACGTGCTCACACATTTCTCTAGGGTGTGTTCCCCAAAGTACATGCATCTTCTGCTTTGACAGATAATTAATGCTCAACTGTTTTCCAACATTGTTGCACCAATTCAAACCCTCTGACAGGAGTGTAATGTATTTCCTGCTTATTCTATCTCTTTAAATTAGTTGATCATTTCCATACTTCTGAAAGCTTTGCCCATCTGTTGAACAGTAGTTTTAGTGATCTTTCCTTGCATTTTGAATAAAGTCTTTACTAAATATTAATAACTTTCAAAAGCTCTAAAATATGTTTATTGGCTGTTTGAAAGCATCTTTTTTTATGGAGTGACTGTTGCCCATTTTTCTATTGAGCTGTTTTTATGATTGATTTTATGAGTTATTTATGTATTTTGGATAATGATTTTTAATAACAATTTTCCTGACCCATGGTAACTAATTTTGTCCTGTTTCCTCCCAGAAATTGTGGAGTCTTAGATCTTATGTTTCAGTTGTGATATATCTGAGTTAATTTTCATATGATGTGAGGTGAAGGCCAAGCTATGCTGATTTCTGTATCAGTATCCACCATTTGTTGACAAAATTATTATTTTTATTTTTTGCCCATTGAATTACTTTGACACCTTTATTGAAAATCAGTTGGCTATATATGTTTTGGAGCCAATTTTTCAGCTTCTCATAGCAAAATTTAGGCTTAAACTAAAGAAAGCAGGGAAAACTACTAGGCCAATCAGGTATGACGTAAATCAAATCCCCTATGAATATGCAATGGAGGTGATGAATAGAGTCAAGGGATTAGATCTAGTAAACAGTGTGCCTAAAGAACTGTTGACAGAAGCCCATAATATTGTGCAGGAGGCAGAGAACAAAACCAGCCCAAAAGAAAAAAAAGCCAAGAAGACAAAGTGGTTATCTGAGGAGGCTTTACAAACAGTTGAATAAAGAAGAGAAGATAAAAACAAAGGAGAAAGGGAAAGGTATATCCAACTAAATGCAGAGTTCTGAATAATAGCAAGGAGAGACAAGAAGACCTTCTTCAATGAACAGTGCACAAAAATAGAGGCAAACAGCAGAAAGGACTCTCTCTTTCCCCTTCTTCAATAAAATTGGATATACAAGGGAATATTTCACCCAAATATGGGTACAATAAAAGACAAAAATGGTAGAGACCTAGTAGACACAGAAGAGATCAAGAAGAGATGGAAAGTTTACATAGAAGAACTATACAAAAATGATCTTAATGAACCGGATAGCTACAGTGGTGTGGTCAGTCACCCAGAACCAGACATTCTGGAGTGTGAAGTCAAGTGGGCCTTAGGAAGCATTGCTGTCAATAAAGCTAATGGATGTAATGGCATTCCAGCAGAGCTATTCAAAACCCTAAAAGATGATGCTATCAAAGTGTTGCACTCAATATTTCAGGAAATCTGGAAGACCCAGCAGTGGCCACAGGACTGGAAAAGGTTAATCTTTATCCCAACTCCCAAGAAGGGTAGTACTAAAGAATGTTCAAAAATATCAGACAATTACACTCATTTCCCAAGCTAGAAATGTAATGCTTAAAACCTTACATGCTAGGCCTCAGTATTACATGAACTAAGAACTTCCAGACAGCCAAGGTGGGTTTAGAAAAGGCAGAGGAACCAGAGATCAAATTGTCAACATTCCCTGGATCATAAAGAAAGCAAGGGAATTCCAGAAAAACATTTACCTCTGACTCATCGACTATGCTAAAGCCTTTGACTGTGTAGAATATAACTGTGGAAAGCTCTTAAAGAGATGGGAATACTAGATGATCTGTCTTACCTATCTCCTGAGAAACCTGTATATGGGTCAAGAAGCAACAGTTAGAACCCTGTATGGAACAACTGATTGGTTCAGGATTGAAAAAGGAGTATGACAAGGCTGTCTGCTGTCACCCTGTTTTTTAGCCTATATGCTGAACACATCATGAGAATTGCTGGGGTGGATGAGTTACAAGCTGGAACCAAGTTGGGTGCAAGAAACATCAACAACCTCAGATATGCATATGATATCACTCTAATGGCAGAAAGCAAAGAAGAACTAAAGAGCTTCTTGATGAGAGTGAAGGAAGAGAGTGAAAGAGCTGGCTTAAAACTAAATATTAAATATGCCTTACATTTCTTAAATTGGAATTTCATAAAGGTGTTTTTTAAAATAATTTAAAATGTCCCATTACTGGATGATGTAATTAATGAGCAAAACAGAATAAAAAAGAATTACTCATGTCAAAAAAAATAAATAAATAAAAAAAAAAATAAAATGTCCCAAATTAGAGTGTAAACATTTTTTATCCAACAAATATGAAATACTTAGAAAACCTATAGACATGCTAGGCCACAAAGCAAGTGTCAACAAATTTCAAGGAATAAAATCATGCAAAGCATATTCACTAATCAAAACACAGTTAATTTAGAAGTAAAATTAAAAAGCTAAACACAAAGTCATTTACTTAAAAGTTAAATAATTTTTTTAATATGGAAAAGCACCTTAGAATTGAGTAATACTTAAAACATGGCATTATCAATTAGGGAAATACAGAGAAAGCTGTGTTTCTAGGCAAATTTACAGAAATAAATGCTTTTATTATATTTATTCAATATATTTCTTATAAAATAAAAAATTAGAAAAAGTTATAAATGTGCAGAGTACATCATGCAAAATGTTGGGCTGGATGACAAGCTAGAATCTAGACTGCTGGGAGAAAGATCAACAACCTCAGATATGCAGATAATACCATTCTAATAGCAGAAAGTGAAGAGGAACTAAAGTGCCTCTTGATGAGGGTGAAAGAGTGAAAAAGCTGGATTGAAACTCAATATGAAAAAAAACTAGGATCACGGCACTGGGTTCCATTACTTCATAGCAAATAGAAGGGGAAATCATGGAAGCAATGACAGATTTTGTTTCCTTGGGCTCAAAAATCACTGCAGATGGTGACTGAAGTCATGAAATTAAAAGATGCTTGCTCCTTGGAAGGAAAGCTATGACAAAACTAGACAGCGTATTAAAGAGCAGAGCCATCACTTTGCCTACAAAGTTCTGTACAGTTAAAGCTATGGTTTTTCTAGTAGTCATGTACATATGTAACAGTTGGACCATAAAGAAGGCTAGCACCAAAGAACTGATGCTTCTCTGAGTTATGTTGCTGGAGAAGACTCATGAGAGTCCCTTCGATTGCAAGGAGATCAAACTAGTCAATCATAAAGGAAATTAACCCTGAATATTCACTGGAAAGACTGCTGCTGAAACTGAAGCTCCAATACTTTTGGCTCCTAATGTGTAGAGTCAGTTACATTGGAAGAGAGCTTGGTGCTGGGAAAGATTGAAAGAGAAAGGAGAAGGGTAGCAGCGAAAGAGGAAATGGCTAGATAGTATCACTGATTCAGTGGACATGAATTTGAGCAAACTCCCAGAGATAGGGGCTTCCCTTGTGGCTCAGCTGGTAAAGAATCCACCTTCTATGTGGAAGACCTGGGTTCCATCCCTGGGTTGGGAAGATCCCCTGGAGAAGGGAAAGGGTACCCACTCCAGTATTCTGGCCTGGAGAATTACATGGACATATAGTCCCTGGGGTCACAGAGTTGGCCAAGACTGAGCGGCTTTCACTTTCACTTTTCACTTTCCAGAGATAGTGGAGAACAGAGGAGCCTGGTGTGCTACAGTCCTTGGAGTTGCAAAAAGTTGGACATGACTCAGCAACTCAACAACAATAAATTAAGTATCTATCAAAGCTTTTTTTTTTTGAAAAGTACAACATGAAAAAGGGAGAAATGAGATAAATAAAATATGATCAGGAGTTGATAATATGGAAAAGCAAGATACAATTTTGAGAAAAATCAAGACAATCAAAAACTAGATTTTTGAAAAAGCGATAAAAATGATGGATATCTGGTAAGATGAAAAACAAAATAAATTGCATATATCATATACATATGTGTCTGTGTGTAATATATATATACACAGGCATGTGTGTGTCTATGCTGAGACTCCTCAGTCGTATCTAACTCTGTGTGATCCTATGGACTGTAGCCCACCAGGCTCCTCTGTCCTTGGGATTCTCCAGGCAAGCATACTGGAGTGGGTTGCCATGCCCTCTTCCAGGGGATCTTCCTGATCCAGGGATCCATCTTGCATCTATTATGTCTCCTGCTAACAACACCTGGGAAGCCCCAGAGAGAAGTTTATTCTAGCCAACTTGAGGATTGTAACTGGGGAGACAGTCTTTCAGAATACTCAGAGGACTCTTCTGCTTGTTAGAAACTGAAGACGTAGTCATACGCATTTTTGAGAAAAAGATTGTACATCAAAATGACACACTGGAATTTTATGTAAAGTTCACTAATATACATAGCCCCGATCTGCAAGTGAAAGATATGCAGCGGGTCGTGATGACCACATGCAGAATTAGGAAAGAAAAATTAATCTTCTCAGGAGTTACAATGCTGGCATTAGAATAAGGAAAAACAACATTGATCTTTATGGTCAAGCAGGCTCTCCGACCTTTGAGGAGATCTGGTTAATATATAACGCAGACGCATACTGCACATTAGGGAGGGCTCAATAGGGGCAGGAAGTATGTAATGCTTAACTTTGCTTGTCTTGCCTTCAAACATAAATTTTGTTCCATCAGATAATATTCTTTATAACACAGTTAAAGTTTCTGCAAAGAACTGGCTAGTAAATACTGTATGTTGTGAGTGCAATGTAACCTCTGTTGCAACTATTTAATTCTGTTAGGAAGAAAGCAGCCATAGAGGATAGATAAATGAGTGGATGCAGCTGTGTCCCACTGGAACTTTGTTTACAAAAATATTTTTTTTTAAGTTTTGAAAAACAGGGTGGCAGGCTGGATTCAGCACAAGCTGTGTAGTATCTTCTTTATATTACTAACACCTGTTTTAATTTCATTCCTACTATTGACAATGTGTGCTTTCTCTTGTTTTTACTTTTTAGCTTCCACAGAAGTCTACCAGTTACGTTGGCCTTTTCAAAAAACCGATTTGTGTCTTTGTTAATTTTCTGTGTTCTTCTTCCTTGAGATTTAACTTGCTGTTCTTTTACCAGCTTCAGAAGGTGCTAGATTATTGCTTAGTTTTTCCAAGCTTAGGTTATTGATTTTGATGCCTGTCTAAAGTATGCACTTATTGCTATACATTTCCTCTAATCAGTTCTTAGCCATATTTAATAAATTTTGATAATTTTAATTTTACTGTGATTCAACTAAAATTAAAACAAGCAATTCCATTGTTATTCCCTCTTTTACTCAAGGGTTATTTAGAAGTGTAATGCTGCACTTTCAAGCACTTGAGGATTTTCTTGTTACATTTTATTTTTTAATTTCTAGCTTTATTTTACATGATTTGTAATATTCTGAATGATTCAAACTTTAACAGTTTTGAAAGTTGTTTTATGCCAGTTGCAGTCATTAAAAAATGACACATGCATTTTAGAAGAATGTGTATTCTTCAGATATTGTGTGTGATGTTTTTGACCTGCCAATTAGGTGAAGTGTACTAACCATGTTTTTCAAATCTTTTCTGTCCTTACTGATTTGTACCTATTTATCATATCAATTATTGCAAAAGTTGTGTGAAACTCTCTCACTGTGATTATAGATTTATCAATTTTTTCATTTATTTCTGTCAGTTATTTTTACATATTTTATATTATTGTGGGTCATGAAAATTTAGAATTGCTATACTTACTGATTGATTGACCATGTTCTTATTTTTGAAATGCCCTTTTTAGTGCTTGAGGCGAATAATTTTATATCTAGAAAATGGCAGGTCTCTCTTTCAGGGCTGTTAGTATGGGAATTGGGTCAACCTGCTAAGGAGTGGAGGTGAATCTGGGATTCTTTGGTTGCTATGGTTATGTCTGGGCAACTCAGATTTCAAATTCTTCTAATATTAACTGGCGCTTAGGGTGGAGGCTGGGGTGATGGAGGGTTTTCTCAGTTTTTCTACTCCACCCTCAGCTCTGAGTTTTCCTGGCACACTTATACAGAATTGGTCTCTTTCTACACTCTTTCCTCCCCTCCACTGGTAGACTGCTACTGCTTGCTTTGCTGTTGTTCAGTCCCTAAGTCGTGTCCAACTCTTTGTGACCCCACGGACCTCAGCACACCAGGCTCCTCTGTCCTCCACTCTCTCCTAGAGTTTGCTCAAACTTACGTCCACTGAGTTGGTGATGTCATCCAACCAGCTCATCTTCTGTTGCCCCCTTCTCCTCCTACCCTCAACCTTTCATTCCTTGATGCTTATGAGCCTGGTATGGGGACTAGGGCATTATCTATCATCCTGGTCCACCCTCAGTCTTAGGCAGGACCCCAGTGCTTGTGTCTTGAGTATGGGGCTTTCTCAGTGGTCTTGTCTCTGCTTCCTCTAGCAACCAAACTCTTCTTTGTATTGTTGGCAGATCTATATGAGAAAGAGTTTCTGCCATCTCCTAGTATAAAAAAATCTCTAATGATATTTGTACATGAGTTTGGGACCAAGACGTTCTCTTCTATCACCCCTAGGAATATAAGAAGTTTCTTTGCTTCTACTTTTCCCCCAGTCAGTCATGATGGGTCTTTATCTGTGCCGTGGAGGCAATAGAGTTTGAAACTTCCCCCTCCAAACAGACAGGAAAGGGCTTAGTGGGGCTTTGTGCCTGTCTTACAATAAGGTTGCTCCCTCCCCTATGTCAGCACCACTGTAGGTATTTGCCTGTTCCCAGCATTTCTCATGAGGACCAAATGGGGAATCAAGCAGAATCTTCAAGTGGGTGCAAAGTCCCCTGTTTCTGTGATAGCTGGGCATGCTAGTCCATACTCAGGTTTTGGCAATTTGTTAGACACTTTATCTGTGTTCACCTTGTTTGATTTACAGCACTTAATCTCTTTTTCTCCAGTGTCTGATATAGGTAGTCAGTGCTCACCTTCTGTCTCCTTGTGAGTCTCAAGATCTTTGATTATCTTGAAACTTCTGCCCTGGTGGCTTTGAGAAAGTTTGGCTCCTGTAGTTTATGTGATGTTTGCCTTTGGTTGAGGTGAACATGAAGCTCTTTCCAACTTTTTTCATCCTCACTGAAACTGGAACTCTTCTCCCATTGCTTTAACATCCCTTTATGCCCCCTCTCTTGCTTCCTTTTATTGTTTTACTTCTCTTATGCTTTGTTTTTAGCCACGAGGCATGTGGGATATTAGCTCCCTGACCAGGGATTTAACCCACACCCCCTGCATTGGGAGGTGAAGTCTTAACCACTGGACCACCATGGAAGTCCCTTGACTCCTTTTAGATTGAGTAAATATTCTGGATTATACCTCCCTCCCCCTACATTTTTCAGGTTTTTTTTTTTTTTTAATTCTTTTAGAGAGTACTCCAGAGATTATTGGGTTTGATCCCTGAGTTGGGAAGATTCCCCTGGAGGAGAGCATGGCAACCCACTCCAGTACTCTTGCCTGGAGAATCCCATGGACAGAGATGCCCCGTGGGCAATGGTCAATAGGATTGCAAAGAGTTGGACAGAACTGAAGCAACTTAGCACACACACACACACACACACACACACACACCAGCGATTATAATATACATCTTTGATTTATAATCTAATAAATATGAGTGCTTACACTCCTTCGCAGAAAAATCTAGGGAACTTAGAATGTTCTAAATTTGCCAACTTACTTCCAGGCTCATATATTATTGTTGTCATGCAATTTAATTATACATAAACTTTAAACCTCAGACATCATTATTATTAACACATTGTATTTATTTACATTGAGAGACATCTAGATTTCCTTTGCTCTGTATTTTTTCCACTCCATGTGTTGAGTTTCACATCACTCTGTGTTTTAGGTCAAACTTGGACTGAGGCTGAAGTGATGAAGTAGTTCATTTTTGGCTTTTGCCTACTTACTGAGCTAGTCATCCATGAATCAAATCTGGGCTTTTTCTCCCTGTCAGCTGGTTTCAGGGACTCCATATTAGTCAAGGAGGAGGTGTTGGTGGCCAGCTGACCTAACAGGGCAACGCTGACTGAGTGGCTGAAGGAGCTGTCATGGCACTCTTCACTCAATGGCAGCTGCAGTGATTGCAGCCATGAAATTAAAAGACACTTGCTCCTTGGAAGAAAAGGTATGACAAACCTAGACAGTGTATTAAAGAACAGAAATATCACTTTGCAGTCAAAGTTCCATATAATCAAACCTATGGTTTTTCCAGAAGTTATGCATGGATGTGAGGTGGACAATAAAACGTCTGAGGGCCAAAGAATTGGTGCTGGAGAAGACTCTTGAGACTCCCTTGGGCAGAAAGAAGATCAAGCCAGTCAATCCTAAAGGAAATCAACCCTGAATATTGATTGGAAGGACTGATGCTGAGGCTCAAGCTTCAACACTTTGGCCAACTAATGCAAAGAACCAACTCATTGGAAAAGACCCTGATGCTAGGAAAAATTAAGGGCAGGAGGAGAAGTGGATGACAGAGGGTGAGATGGTTGGATAACATCATCAACTAAATGGACATAAGTTTGAGGGAACTCTTGGATATAGTGAAGGACAGGGAAGCCTGGCACCCTGCAGTCCACAGGGTTGCAAAGAGTTGAACATGACTCAGCAACTGAACAACAACAACCTGTGGCTGACTCAGTGCCTGAGGAGACGTTTGTAGATCCAAGGGACCAAGCTTGCAATAGGCTTTTTCTTTGAGTGGTCTGGGGACATTAAAGAAACATCAGTGTCTTCACCATTATAGACAGCAGCCACCTTTAGGCAGGTGTGCCCTCAGAGACTCACGTTCCTGTCATTGTGACCCAGATTGAAAGCCAATGATTCACAAATTCTGGATGGTAGAAGTCAGGCATTATTTTAAGGAATTATGTTTTGGGTGTGTTTCTAGGATACAAGGAGTCACTTTCTATTAGGGAAAGTCCCTTGGTGTATCCAAGAGTGTGTCCCAGTAATCCCAAGATTATTGACAGTGGCAATGACTCAGTTTGCAGATACCTGTTCTTAAGCTATTGAGGGTGGAGGCTTTATGCCTGGTAGTTATGACCAATACTCACCTCACACAAAACTCCCTGTTTCCTATGAGGTCAGATACCTGCTTCCCTGAGTGGGAGCTTAGATGGTTCAGTGTTTCTGCCCTGTCCTGAGATCATCTAGAGAGCAATGTCCTGCCCATACTCCCCCATTTGGAAAACCACATCATAGGAAAGATTTTTTATGAACTCACTAGATAAAGCAAATTCAAATAAGGTCACTTCTGAGACTGAGGAGAGAAAAAAAAAAAGAGTAATAGAATCAATTCACTAAACCTTTCTTCATGGTCTACTATTTGTTAGACTCTATTCTGGATCATGTGGATATACTTATAAGAGGTTTCAGCTCTGTCCTGAATCTTACACTTGGAAGTGGTGTAAGAGGATCTGTGTATATATGCTTGATGGAGTGTATAAAGATAAGACCAATATTAAACAAGTAGATAATACCAAACATGAAATTCCTTGCTTTGAAGGACTTAGAACCCAGGTTTGGAAAGAGAAAGCACATATACTAGTCCTACAGATCTTAAGCCTCTTGTATTTTTCTGTAATCACTCCTCCTTTAAATATACAGTCAGTCATGTATGTGTTTGTGTGCAAACTTAAAACACTATCTTACACTTGTCTTAGGTTGCATGTTGAACCTTGTTTTATCTCTAGAGTTCAGGATGTATAGGGCTTGGAGTATGCAGAAGTTGTCCTGAGATTCAGAGATAGAAGTGACCCTCTTTCTGTACCTTCATAAATGAGCAAAGGGTCCTCAAGCATTCCAGTCAAAAATGAACAATCTCAATGAAGGGCCCATAGAAGAAAAGCAACAGTGGTGAATTCTGAGTAGGTTAAGGAAAAGGAAACTACCACATGTTTTTTGTGGCAACTAAATCTCTGACTAGGCAGAAATAAGGTTATTCTGGAAGGACCTGAAGATATTTTAGGAAGGTATTTTCCAAATTTCAATAAATTCCATGCTGCTCTTCTTATTTCTGCATATTGCCAACATTATTACATACATATTTTACTGAAATTCCCTTCAAATCAACAGACCATCTTAAAGGAAATCAGTCCTGAATATTCACTGGAAGGACTGATGCTGAAGCTGAAGCTCCAATAATTTGGCTACCTGATGTGAAGAACTGACTCATTGGAAAAGCCCCTGATGCTGGGAAAGACTGAAGGTGGGAGGTGAAGAGGATGACAGAAGATGAGATGGTTGGATGGCATCACCGACTCCGTGGACCTGAGTTTGAGTAAACTCCGGGAGTCGGTGATGGACAGGGAGGCCTCGTGTGCTGCAGTCCTTGGGGTCACAAAGAATCGGACACAACTGAAAGAATGAACTGAACTGAAGCGAAGGAAGACTGGGAGAAGGGCTTCTGGCTACTGTCTTGGTCTCACAGGGCACACCAGGAACACTGCACCAGACAGCCTAGCTTGTTGTCTGCCACTCCACTGGCCTGTAATTGTTGGAAGGCAGGTTCTGTTCCTAATAACGTATGCATTCACATTTCTATAAATAATTGTAATTAAATAAATATTTAAAATAGTCCTTATACTAAATATAAACAGTAAAGTTACTAAAAGGAATAGACCTAAGTAATCTTTCTGGAGGAAAGTAGAGATGGAGCAAGCTGAGGAGCTGGAGTACCATACACAGGCAGTGTTAGAGAAACACAAGCCTGCAGGGGTGAGATTGGAAACAGCATCCCTAAAGGAGCATCCACCATCTGTCAGCAGACAAGCAGACCCAGGGGGCAGTCAGGATCTGAGCTGTGTCAAAGGAAAACTCAATGTCATCTAACTCCAGGGGTCTTGTCTGCTCAGCCTCACTGCCAGAGTATATGAAAAAGTGGAACTAGAAACTCATGGTAGTAAGTCTCTTTGGGGAATATGATCACTAGGAACAGTGTTGAAAGCCACAATCATTAATAACAACAATTTAGCAATAATTCATAGCTAAGATGTTCTCAAATAAAATAAGTTAATAATAATGACCAAATTTTTAATAACCTGACATGAAAATTTTCCTGAATTTATGCTTGGCTTCCCTGAAAATCACACTGTCATTTAAATACATAGATCAATTAAAATAGCAAATATATTTGTCCTTTTAGTGGCTGACTTATGAGGATATTTGGAGATTCAGTTTTTCAGAAATGGAACAGGGGGTCAAAATGTATGTTTGCCCTTCAAATATTGAAGAAGTGAAATGAGATCATCTGGGAGTAATTCTGTAGGACAAAAAAAAATGGAACACGATGGGCAAACTATGAGGAGAACTTGTTCCTGGTGCCAGTTGGAGGCTGTGACTTGGAGACCTGAAATGCAAAAGGTCTTGGAGTTATCAGCAAATTTCAAATGTCCACAGTGGTGCAGGCTTTATTAAATCTTCAAAGGCAAGCTCAGAGCATGTCTATGTTCTATTCAGAGTAACGTAACATGTGAAAATATGGCCCCAGTAATCACTGTTGGGGGCTTCTCTGGTAGCTCAGTGTAAAGAATCTGCCTATTAATGCAGGAGACATGGGAGATGTGGGTTCAATATCTGGGTCAAGAAGATCCTCTGGAAAAGGAGATGGCAACCCACTCCAATATTCTTGCCTTGGAAAACCCCATGGACAGAAAGTCTGGCAGGCTACAATCCATGGGGTCACAAAGAATTGGACAAGACTTATCAACTGAACAACAACAAAGAAATCACTCTTGAGGAATATTCATATGTCTCTAATTGTAAAAAAAATTAAGAATATTTTCCACCTCACATAAATTCTTTAATGATCGTTAAATAAGCACTGAGACTAAAGGGGAGTAGACTGGAGAGGAATATGTTACAAGTGTGACTTGGAGAAATGTCTAGGGTGGGGCCAGGTGTTCAATTACATGGGCAAGGAGAGCTAAGAAGAGTGGCCAGACTTATGATGCAGAAAATCTGAGATGATGTGACATGGGTACTAACCCTATCATTCAGATACCCCATTAATTGTAGTGAGAATTTGCCCTCAAACTGGGACAAGGTCCTGAAAATGCCAGGTAAGGCAGGGCTCCAGTTTAAGCAAACTTCTCACCAAGCATATGTCCCAGGAAACAGAATCTTGGTGCAGAATGCTCCCAGTAACAGGGTACATGTCAGGTCCTCTTTAGAGTTCCAGGTAAATTAAACTGAGCTGTGCTGTATTTAGGGCTTCCCCAGTGGCTCAACAGTAAAGAATCCACTTGTGGTGCAGGAGACACAGGTTCAATCCCTGTGTTGGGAAGAGCCCTGGAGAAGAGCATGACAACCCACTCCAGTATTCTTGCCTAGAAAATCCCATGGGCTGAGGAGCCTGAGTGGGCTATAGTTCACAGGGTCACAGAGGGTTGGACAGGACTGAAACGACTGGCAATGATAACAGTGCAGTATTTAGAGTTATGTATCTAGAGATATGATTTTAAAAAACAAGTTCGTGTGGCTCTTGCACTCAAGGAATCACATGAAGCTGACATTGTCTTCTCTTAAGACAACCTCCCTCAAATCAGTAGAACTGTTCTTCTCATATATGCCCAATGGAAACTCTTAAAGAAAAGCTGATTGCATCAGCTGCAGAGGAAGAGGCAACAGTCCCAAATAATAAGATGACTTAAAGGGACACTCCTATAAGTATGCAAGCCAAAGCTCCTGTAAAGAACTGTATAATTATCCGCTGAGTTTACAAGGATCTGCTTTGATTTCTTAAAAGCTTCTTGATGACTGTCTGGACTCCACACCTTTTCCCTGAGACATAGCAGCCATGAGAACCACCTCCTGTTTTCTCCTCAAGAGTCCTGAACCATGTCCACTCCCAAATGTCCACTGGTGCAGTACCAGCAGAAGGACTCTTCTGCGCAATAACTCTCATCCTGCTAGAAGAAAGGTGCACCAAGATAATTTTCAGTTGTCAATCTTTCAGGACCATGAAACAAAAGCAAATGTGACAATATAATCCATGGGTTCTAAATCCAACTATGGTGCCTTTAAAAAATTTTTTTTGTGTCCTTACTCACCTTTGCCTCTGCTCTACCTGAAATAAACAATATGTAACAAACAACTGGCTTTTCTGAAGTGGATGTTCTCTCTGAACAAGGACGGTCCTTGATTTCAAAAGCCTCAGAAAGAAGAGCAAGATCAAACCCTATTGTGTGCCTTCTGCCCATGATAAAGGTGGGATTCCATTATTCCAACAGCACACACTCATTTCAGCATGAATGATGAATAAAGGATACAGTTCATAGTCAAATGTAAATTTAGTCTGTTTCTCTATTTGTTGGTCATTTTTAAAACTTGTTTTTGGTAACTATAGTTGATAAATATTTTAGTTGCGGTGGTAGGAAAGATGGTAGTGGTCTGTGTGTGTGTAAATCTTTTATCTTTTTTCCATTGATCCAGAATTCTAGCCTCTTGCAATAAAAGTTTTATGAACCCTGTTTAAACTGGATCTAATCCAAAGGTCCATCTAGTCAAGGCTATGGTTTTTCCAGTGGTCATGTATGGATGTGAGAGCTGGACTGTGAAGAAAGCTGATCACTGAAGAATTGATGCTTTTGAATTGTGGTGCTGGAGAAGACTCTTGAGAGTCCCTTGGACTGCAAGGAGATCCAACCAGTCCATTCTAAAGGAGATCAGTCCTGGGTGTTCATTAGAAGGACTGATGCTAAAACTGAAACTGCAATACTTTGGCCACCTCATGCGAAGAGTTGACTCACTGGAAAAGACTCATGCTGGGAAAGGCTGGAGATGGGAGGAGAAGGGGACGACTGAGAATGAGATGACTGGATGGCATCACCAACTCGATGGACATGAGTTTGAGTGAACTCTGGGAGTTGGTGATGGACAGAGAGGCCTGGCGTGCTGTGATTCATGGGGTTGCAAAGAGTCGGACACGACTGAACCACTGGACTGAACTGAATACAATGGATTAAAAGAATATATCTTCATTGCTTCAAATTCATATCCTACTACTTACATCCCATTATGATTCTTATTGGGATATTTGGAAACTACTGCTTTGATTTCTTTAATAATTATAAAGATAATAAAGTCTTATTTCTTCTAGAATAGGTTTTTTACAATATAGTCTAATTTTATTTAAAAATTCTAGCCTAAGTAAAATCTATAAAAACAGATTAAGCTTCTGGAATAAAAATCTTTAGTGAATAAATTATTAATGATCTAGATGTCTTCTTTCCCCTCTATTTAGTTTTTAAAATAACTTTTCTCATTGTATTTTTATATTAAATTATATGAGCTCTTGAAATATATTTTGGATATTAACCCCTTATCAGACATATCATTTGCAAATATCTTGTCCCATTCAGTAGGTTTTTCTTTTCCTTTTGTTGATGTTTTCCTTCACTATGCAGAATCTTTTAAGTTTGACTGGGACACATTTGTTTATTATTATTATTTTTTAATATAAATTTATTTATTTTAATTGGAGGCTAATTACTTTATTTTTTAAAATCAAATACATGGTTTATATGTATTTTTTTGGTGAATTTAAGTTTGGAATGAAATTAGAATGGAAGAATACATTGAAGAAAGATTCGATACAACTTAAGTAAAACCAGTTCTCAACAAGTTACCTTCCCATTTTTGTTGTTTAGTCACTAAGTTGTATCCAACTTTCTCTGACCATATGGACTGCAGCATGCCAGGCTTGCCTGTCCTTCATTATCTCCCAGAGTTTGCTCAAACTCATATCCATTGGGTTGGTGATGACATGTAACCACCTCATCCTCCATACCCCACTTCTCCTCCTGCCCTCAATCTTTCCCAGCATCAGGGTCTTTTCCAATGAGTCAGCTCTTCACATTAGGTCGCCAAAGTATTGGAGCTTCAATTTCAGCATCAGTCCTTCAAATGAATTTTCAGGGTTGATTTGTTTTAGGATTGACTGGTTTGATTTTCTTGCAGTCCAAGGGATTCTCAAGAGTTTTCGCCAACACCACAATTTGAAAACATCAATTCTTCAGCACTCAGCCTTCTTTACGGTCTGACTCTCACATCTGTACATGACTACTGGAAAAAGCATAAGTTTGACTGTACATACCTTTGTTTGCAAAGTGATGTCTCTGCTTTTCAATACACTATCTAGGTTTGTCATAGCTTTTCTTCCAAGGGTCAAGGATCTTAATTTCATGGATGAAGTCACTGTCCACAGTGATTTGGGAGACAAAGAAAATAAAATCTGCCACTGTTTCCACTTTTTCTCCATCTATTTGTCATAAGTGATGGCACCAGATGCCATAATCTTAGTTTTTTGAATGTTGAGTTTTAAGCCAACTTTTTCACTCTCCTCTTTTCACCATCATCAAGAGGCTCTTTAGTTCCTCTTCACTTTCTGCCGTTAGAATGATATCATCTGCATGTCTGAGATATTTTGTTATCTATCAAAAGAAATACTGTTGATATTTCTCCTTGCAATCTTGATTCCAGCTTCTGTTTCATCCAGCCCACCCTTTTGGAAGATATACTCTGCATATAAGTTAAATAAGCAGGGTGATAATATACCTTCCCATTCTAGTCCATAAAAAGTTCCCTTAGAAATCTCTGATGCTCTCAGGGTCAAATGCTCACAATTCAGTGGCCGTCACATCTAAATTCTTTGGGAGCCATCCAAGTCACATGCTTCACCTCACCATTATTTTTGATATTTGTCACTCTGCTCAGATAAGCAGTTTTATTTTTGTTGTTTTTCTCTCTGTTCAGATAAGAAGCTACAATTTGTGTGAGCACTAAAATTGTAGCCTTACTGGAAAAAATGAAAAAGTAAACAAAAGATATATCAAGGGGCTTTATAGCCACAACATGTCTGAATTCTAATATTGTATTGGTTTTGCTATACATTGACATGAATCCACCACGGGTGTACGTGTGTTCCTCATCCTGAACCCCCCTCCCACGTCCTTCCCTATACCATCCCTCTGGGTCATCCCAGTGCACCAGCCCCGAGCACCCTGTCTCATGCATAAAACCTGGACTAGCGATTCGTTTCACATGTGATAATATACATGTTTCAATGCCATTCTCCCAAATCATCCCACCCTCGCCCTCTCCCACAGAGTCCAAAAGACTGTTCTATACATCTGTGTCTCTTTTGCTGTCTCGCATACAGGGTTATCGTTACCATCTTTCTAAATTCCATATATATGCATTAGTATACTGTATTGGTGTTTTTCTTTCTGGCTTACTTCACTCTGTATAATACGCTCCAGTTTCATCCACCTCACTAGAACTGATTCAAATATATTCTTTTTAATGGCTGAGTAATACTCCATTGTGTATATGTACCACTGCTTTCTTATCCATTCATCTGTTGATGGACATCTAGGTTGCTTCCATGTCCTGGCTATTATAAACAGTGCTGCGATGAACATTGGGGTACACGTGTTTCTTTCAATTCTGGTTTCCTTGGTGTGTATGCCCAGCAGTGGGATTACTGGGTCATATGGCAGTTCTATTTCCAATTTTTTGAGGAGTCTCCACACTGTTCTCCATAGTGGCTGTACTAGTTTGCATTCCCACCAACAGTATAAGAGGGTTCCCTTTTCTCCACACCCTCTCCAGCATTTATTGCTTGCAGACTTTTGGATAGTAGCCATTCTGAATGATGTGAAATGGTACCAATATTGTGGTTTTGATTTGCATTTCTCTGATTATGAGGGATGTTGAGCATCTTTTCATGTGTTTGTTAGCCATCTGTATGTCTTCTTTGGAGGAATGTCTGTTTAGTTCTTTGGCCCATTTTTTGACTGGGTGGTTTATTTTTCTGGAATTGAGCTGCAGGAGTTGCTTGTATATTTTTGAGATTAATTCTTTGTCAGTTGCTTCATTTGCTATTGTTTTCTCCCATTTTGAAGACTGTCTTTTCACCTTGCTTATAGTTTCCTTTGTTGTGCAGAAGCTTTTAATTTTAATTAGGTCCCATTTGTTTATTTTTGCTTTTATTTCCAATATATTGGGAGGTGGGTCATAGAGGATCCTGCTATGATTTATGAGGAGAGTGTTTTGCCTATGTTCTCCTCTAGGAGTTTTATAGTTTCTGGTCTTACATTTAGATCTTTAATCCACTTTGAGTTTATTTTTGTACATGGTGTTAGAAGTGTTTCAGTTCAGTTCAGTCGCTCAGTCGTGTCTGACTCTTTGCGACCCCGTGAATCACAACACGCCAGGCCTCCCTGTGCATCACCAACTCCCGGAGTTCACTCAAACCCATGTCCATCGAGTCCAGCCATCTCATTCTCTGTCGTCCCCTTCTCCTCCCACCCCCAATCCTTCCCAGCATCAGAGTCTTTTCCAGTGAGTCAGCTCGTCGCATGAGGTGGCCAAAGTATTGGAGTTTCAGCTTCACCATCAGTCCTTTCAATGAACACCCAGGACTGATCTCCTTTAGAATGGACTGGTTGGATCTCCTTGCAGTCCAAGGGACTCTCAAGAGTCTTCTCCAGCACCACAGTTCAAAAGCATCAATTCTTTGGCGATCAGCTTTCTTCACAGTCCAACTCTCGCATCCATACATGACCACAGGAAAAACCATAGACTTGACTAGATGGACTTTGGTTGGCAAAGTAATGTCTCTGCTTTTTAATATACTATCTAGGTTGGTCATAACTTTCCTTCCAAGGAGTAAGCGTCTTTTAATTTCGTGGCTGCAATCAGCATCCGCGGTGATTTTGGAGCCCCCAAAAATAAAGTCTGACACTGTTTCCACTGTTTTTCCATCTATTTCCCATGAAGTGATGGGACCAGATGCCATGATCTTTATTTCTGAATGTTGAGCTTCAAGCCAACCTTTTCACTCTCCTCTTTCACTTTCATCAAGAGACTTTTTAGTTCCTCTTCACTTTCTGCCATAAGGGTAATGTCATCTGCATATCTGAGGTTATTGATATTTCTCCTGGCAATCTTGATTCCAGCTTGTGCTTCTTCCAGCCCAGCGTTCCTCATGATGTACTCTGCATATAAGTTAAATAAGCAGGGTGACAAGATACAACCTTGACGTACTCCTTTTCCTATTTGGAACCAGTCTGTTGTTCCATGTCCAGTTCTAACTGTTGCTTCTAGATTTATTCTTTTCCAAGTGGTTGACATTTGCTTATTTTTTGTTTTTGTTTCTCTTGCCTGAACAGACTGATCCTCCAAAATGACATAAGACTATGTCAAAGAGTGCATTACTTTTTGTATGTTTTCTTCTAGCAGTTTTATGGTGTCTGGTCTTACATTTAGGTCTTTAATTCATTTGAGTGAACTTTTGTGTATGGTGTGAGATGTTCTAGTTTCATTCTTTTGCATGTAGCTGTCCAGTTTCCCCACACCACCTGTTGAAGGGACTATCTTTCACCCATTGTGTATTTTTCAGTTTTTTGGTTGTAGATTAATAGACTGTATGTGCGTGGCTTTGGGGCTTCCCAGGTGGTACTGGTGGTTAAAAAACTTTTCTGCCAATGCAGGAAACCTAAAGGACTCAGGTTCAATCCCTGTTTTGGGAAGATCCCTTGGAGGAGGGCGCCACTCCAGTATTCTTGCCTTGAGAATCCCATGGACAGAGGAGCCTGGTGAGCTACTGTCTATAGGGTTGCAAAGAGCTGGACACCATTGAGCAATTTAGCATGCATGCACAGGCTTATTTATGGGCCCTCTATTCTGGTCCGTTGATCTATGTGTCTGTTTTTGTCCCAGTATCAAGCTGTAGATTTTTAGTATAGTCTACAATCAGGGGGTACGATACTCCTAGGGTTGTTTTTTTTTTTTCCTTCATATTGCTTTGGCTATTTGATGTCTTTTATGGTTCGATGCAAAAATTTAACATTCAAAAAATGAAGATCATGGCAGCCAGTATCATCACTTCATAGATGTGGGAAAATAGAAGAGGACAAAGTAGAAGCAGGGATAGATTTTATTTTCTTGGGCTCCAAAATAACTTCAGATGGTGATGGCAGCCATGAAATTAAAAAACACTGGTTCCTTGGAAGGAAAGCTGTGACAAATGTAGATGGTGTATAAAGCAGCAAAGCTATCACTTTGCTGACAAAGGTCCATATAGTCAAAGCTATGGTTTTGCCAGGAGTCACTTACGAATGTAAGTGCTGGACCCTAAAGAAGACTGAGTGCCAAAGAATTGATTTTGAAATATGACGCTGGAGAAGACTCTTGAGAGTCCCTTGGGCTACCAGAAGATCAAATCAGTCAATCCTAAAGGAAATCAACCCTGAATATTCATTGGAAAGCCTGGTGCTGAAACTGAAACTCCAATACTTGGGCTACCTGAGGTGAAGAGCCAACTCATTGGAAAAGACCCTGATGCTGGGAAAGGTTGAAGGCAAAAGAAAAAGAGTGCAGGGGAGGATGAGATGGTTAGATAGTATCACCAACTCAGTGGACATGAATTTGTGCAAACTCTGGGATATAGTGAAGGACTGGGAAGTCTGGCATGAGGCAGTCCAAGGGGTTGCAAAAAGTTGGACAAGACTTAGTGACTGAACAGCGACAAATGGTTTGATACAAATTTTAGGGTGATTTGTTCTAGTTCTGTGAAAAATGTCAATGGTATTTTGATAGTGGTATCATTAAACTGAAGATTGCTTTGGGTAGTATGGACATTTTAAGACAATGAATTCTTTTAATCCATGAACATCTTTTGATTTCTTTGTATCAACTTCGATTTCCTTCATCAACATATTATATCTTTCAGAGTATGTATATATGCTTTTCACCACCTTGGTTAATTTTATCCTGAGACATTTATTCTTTTTGATGTGATTTTAAACAGCATTGTTTTCTTGCTTTATCTTTTATAGCCCATTATCAATGTATAGAAAACTGCAGATTTCTGTACATTAATCTTGAATCTTGAAACTTTTTGTGTGTATATGTGCTTAGTTGCTTAGTTGTGTCCAACTCTTTGTCACCCCATGGATTATAGCCTCCCAGGCTCCTCTGTCCATGGGATTATCCCAGCAAGAATACTGGAGTGGCTTGCCATTTTATTCTGCAAGGGATCTCGCTGACTCAGGGATTGAACGTGCATCTCCTGCATTGTCAGGTGTATTCTTTACCACTGTGCGGCCTGGGAAGCCCTACTGAATTCATTTATTATTTTCAATAGTTTTTGGTGGAGATATTAGGTTTTTAAATTTGTTTTCATATTATTTTATACTGTCATGACATCTATAAGTAGTAACAGTTTTACTACTACCTTTCCAATTGCTATGGCTAACACTTCAAATACCCTAATTAGAAATGGTGAGAGTTGGTATCCTTGCCTTGTTCCTAATTTTAGAGGAAAAGCTTTTAGTTTTTCACCACTGAGTATGATGTTAATGGTGATTTTGTTGTTATATTGAGATATGTTGTCTCCATATCTACTTTGTCGAGCATCTTTATTATGAATGGGTTTTGAATTTTGTCAAATGCTTTATCTGCATCTTTTTCAGCCTGTAGTTTTCATTTCTTGTAGTGTCTTTGTATGGCTTTTAAGAGTAATGCTGATCTCACAAAACAAGCTAGGAAGTGTTCCCCACTTTTCAATTTTTTGAAGATTTTGAGGATTGGTGCATATTCCATATGTATTTGCTTTATGATTACAATGGTGATTACATCCTAAAGTTAAAACAACCTAGTTTGGACTGATGTCAACTTAACTCCAATTGCATTTTAAAAGATTACTACTATAAAGCTCTATCCCATTTTTATGCTACTGATATCACAAATTATGTATTTATATTTTTGTTGTCACAAATATAGTTTTGCAATTATTTTTAAATAAATTTGTATTTTGTATTTTAAATATAGTAGAAATTATAAAGTGAAGTTGCAAAATAAAATTACCAAAGTACTGGCTGTTCTAGACATTCATAACATTGTACAAGAGGCAAGGACCAAAACCATCCCAAAGGAAAAGAAATGCAAGATGGCAAAGTGGTTGTCTGAGGAAGCTTTACAAATAGCTATGGAAAGAAGAGAAACAAAAGGAAGGGAAAAAGGGAAAGATATACCCGACTGAATGCACAGTTCCAGAGAAAAGCAAGGAGTGATTAAAAAAGTCTTCTTAAATGAACAATGCAAAGAAAGAGAGGGAAGCAATAGGATGGGAAGATTAAAGATGCCTTCAAGAAAATTGGAGATATAAAGGGAAATTTTCATGCAAGGATGGGCATGATAAAGGACAAAAATGGTAAGGATCTAACAAATGCAGAAGAGATTAAGAAGGATGGTAAGAATAAACAGAAGAACTATACCAAAAATGTCTTGATGCAGATAATCACAATGATCATTTGCCTAGAGACAGACATACTGGAGTATGAAGTCAAGTGGGTCTTAGGAAGCATTACTACAAGTAAAGCCAGTGAAGGTAATGAAATTCCACCTGAGCTATTTAAAATCCTAAAATATGGTGCTGTTCAAGTGCTGCACTCAGTATATCAGCAAATTTGGAAAACTCAGCAGAGGCCACAGGACTGGAAAATGTCAATTTCCAATCCAATCCCAAAGAAGAACAATGCCAAAGAATGTTCTGACTACTGTACAACTGCACTCATTTCATATGCTAGCAAAGTAATGCTCAAAATCCTTCAAGCTAGGCTTTAGCAGTACACGAACCAAGAACTTCCAAACATATAATCTATGTTTAGAAAAGGCAGAGAAACCAGAGATAAAAATGCCAACATTCGTTGGATTATAGAGAAAGCAAGGGAATTCCAGAATAACAACTACTTTTGCTTCATTGAGTATGATAAGGCCTTTGACACTGTGGATCTCAACAAACTATGGAAAAAATTCTTAAAGAGATGGGAATACCAAGTCACTTTACCTGTCTCCTAAGAAACCTGTATGCAAGTAAAGAAGCATTAGTTAGAGTTAAACATGGAATAACGAACTGGTTCAAAATTGGGGAAGACGTGTGTCAAGGCTGTATATTGTCACACTGATTATTTAACTTATATGCAGAGCACATTATGTGAAATGCCAGGCTGAATAACTCACAAACTGGAATTAAGATTGCCAAGAGAAATATCAACAACCTCAGATATACAGATGATACCACTCTAATGACAGAAAGTGAAGAGGACCTAAAGAACCTCTTAATGAGGATGAAAGAGGAGAGTGAGAAAGCTGGCTTAAAACTCAACATTCAAAAAACTAAGATCATGGCATCCAGTCCCATCACGTCATGGCAAATAGAAGGGGAAAAGGTGAAAGTAGTGACAGATTTTACTTTCTCAGGCTCCAAAATCACTGTGGACGGTGACTACAAGCATGAAATTAAAAGACGTTTGTTCCTTAGAAGGAAAGCTATGACAAACCTAGATAGCATATGAAAATCAGAGACATCTTTGCTGACAAAGGTTCCTATAGTCAAAGCTTTGGTTTTTCCAGTAGTTATGAGAGTTGGACAATAAAGAAGGTTGAGCACCGAAGAACTGATGCTTTCGAACTCTGGTGTTGGAGAACACACTTGAGAGTCCCTTGGACAGCAAGGAGATCAAACCAGTTAATCCTAAAGGAAATCAACCCTGAATATTCATTGGAAAGACTGATGCTGAAGCTCTAATACTTGGGCCACTGATGCAAAGAACTAACTCACTGGAAAAGACCCTGATACTGGGAAAGACTGAAGGCAGGAGCAGAAGGAGTGGACAGAGGAAGAGATGGTTCGATAGTATCACCAACTCAATGGACATGAATTTGAGCCAACTTGGGGAAGGACAGGGAAGCCTGGTGTGCTATAGTCCATGGGGTTGCAAAGAGATGGACACGACTCAGAGACTGAACAACAACAAATATTCTCCCACCTTTACTGGAAATTTTTATATATTCAAATGATTTCAAGTTTCTTTTTAATATCCATTCATTATCAATCTGAAAGGCTCCCTTTAACATTTCTTGCAGGGTAAATCAGGTGGTAATGAATTACCTCAGGTTTTGTTTATCTAGAATAATATAATTTTCTCTTCATTTTTAAAGGACAGTTTTGTCAGATTTAGAACTCTAGATTGATAGAGTTTTTCTTTCAGGGTTTTAAATATATTATGCCCCACTTCCTCCTAGCCTGTAAACTTCTGATGAGAAATTTATTGACAGTATTACTGAGGATGCTTTATACATTAGAGTTTTCATTTCTTGCTGCTTTCAAGTTTCTATATTTTTACTGTTTAATTATAATGTGATTTTCTTTGGAGTTAACCTACTTGGATTTTTTGAGCTTCTTTGATGTGTTATTTTGCTTTTTTCCAGAAGTCATACAAATAGAATCATACAGGATATAGCCTTTCAGACTGACTTCTTTTATTTCTTTTATTTAGCAATTTGCATTTAGTAATCAATGATATCTTTGCATGGATTGATAATTCCTTCCTTTTTGTCACTGAATAGTATTCTATTCTTTAGGTCTGCTACAATTTATTTATCTGTAAATCTATTGTGATACAACTTCGTTTTTGCCAGTTGTTGGCAAAATAAAGCTTCTATAAATATTACTTTGCCAATTTTTGTGTGGACACATTTTGAAAGTAGGTAGATTTCTAGGAGGGCAATTACTAATCATATGGTAAAATTACATCTAGCTCTGTAAGTTCTTGAGTCACTGTTTTGTACCGTATCCTTTTATAGTTCTTTCAGCTGTCAGTCCTCTGTCTAGGCAACAGTTATCTGCTCCTGCATGCTAAAGTTTAAAGAGTTTTTCACCCCAGAATTTTCCACAGCTTAACCTAAGTTTCTTTATTTTCCTTTATGACTTTTTGTGGAGAGACCTAATAGCCTATGTAATTTCACTGTCCTGGAAGACTGTTATAAGAAGTGTCTGATTCATTCGGTTTTTTACCTCATTGTTCTTCTTAATCTCACTAGCACACACCACACAGGATCAGTTCATACTTTTATTTGCTCTTGAAATCACTCCCTTAAATATTCTGATCCCACATTTAGGGAATACAAAATTAGGATTTATAAAGTCTATTTGCAATTGAAAAGTCAGTGCTGACGGCTAGCATTTTCTTATAAGGACTTAGCCTGACATTTGGATAAAATGCCACCGTGATCAATGTGCTATTTAAACTACAGATTTTCTTATAGTCTTGAACAACTAACCATAGTGATAGCAAAATGAACTAGAGATTGAATCATCTTTTAATATGGTATAATTCTTTATAAATGTTGTTTTTAAACCAACAAAATTAACATACTAGATTTTACTAGTTTTGGATTTTTTTTTTTTGTATTTAACAATATTCAGAGGAAGGCCTCAGTTCAGTTCAGTTCATTTGCTCAGTCATGACCGACTCTTTGCGACCCCCTGAATCACAGCATGCCAGGCCTCCCTGTCCATCGCCAACTCCCAGAGTTCACTCAAACTCATGTCCATCGAGTTGGTGATGCCATCCAGCCATCTCATTCTCTGTCGTCCCCTTCTCCTCCCACCCCCAATCCTTCCCAGCATCAGAGTCTTTTCAGTGAGTCAACTCGTCGCATGAGGTGGACAAAGTATTGGAGTTTCAGCTTTAACATCAGTCCTTCCAATGAACACCCAGGATCGATCTCCTTTAGAATGGACTGGTTAGATCTCCTTCAGTCCAAGGGACTCTCAAGAGTCTTCTCCAGCACCACAGTTCAAAAACATCAATTCTTCGGTGATCAACTTTCTTCACAGTCCAACTCTCACATCCATACATGATCACTGGAAAATCCATAGCCTTGACTAGACGGACAAAGTAATGTCTCTCCTTTTTAATATACTATCTAGGTTCGGTTTAGTTCAGTTCAGTCACTTAGTCGTGTCCGACTCTTTGCAACCCCATGAATCACAGCACGCCAGGCCTCCCTGTCCACCACCAACTCCCGGAGTTCACTCAAACTCATGTCCATCTAGTCGGTGATGCCATCCAGCCATCTCATTCTCTGTCGTCCCCGTCTCCTCCCACCCCCAATCCCTGCCAGGAGAAACATCAATAACCTCAGATATGCAGATGACACCACCTTTATGGCAGAAAGTGAAGAGGAACTCAAAGGCCTCTTGATGAAAGTGAAAGAGGAGAGTGAAAAGTTAGGCTTGAAGCTCAACATTCAGAAAACGAAGATCATGGCATCTGGTCCCATCACTTCATGGTAAATAGATGGGGAAACAGTGGAAATAGTGTCAGACTTTATTTTTTTGGGCTCCAAAATCACTGCAGATGCTGATTGCAGCCATGAAATTAAAAGACGCTTACTCCTTGGAAGGAAAGTTATGACCAACCTAGACAGCATATTAAAAAGCGGAGACATTACTTTGCCAACAAAGGTCCGTCTAGGCAAGGTTATGGTTTTTCCCGTGGTCATGTATGGATGTGAGAGTTGGACTGTGAAGAAGGCTGATCGCCGAAGAATGGATGCTTTTGAACTGTGGTGCTGGAGAAGACTCTTGAGAGTCCCTTGGACTGCAAGGAGATCCAACCAGTCCATTCTACAGGAGATCAATCCTGGGTGTTCATTGGAAGGACTGATGCTAAAGCTGAAACTTCAATACTTTGGCCACCTCATGCGACGAGTTGACTCACTGGAAAAGACTATCTAGGTTAGGAAGGCCTAAATGAGTCCAAATACCTAGGAGCATTTAAATTGGTCTGTTTTTACATTATTAAGTTCCAAGTTTCTGCTTAGATTAATTTTCATTTCACCACATAAGAATGAGTGTCAATGTTAGTCCATTTTATTATTTCTGCATACCTCATTCAAGCTGAATGTTCTTATTAACTTTCTCCTAAAAAACTTTTGGAACTGACTTAAAATTGAGATGATATAAAAACTTTTAAAATGAGGCAAATAACTTTCTCAACCATCAAACACAACTTTAACTTGATGTTTTGTCTCTATTTATTTAATAATTTATTATTTAACTACTTGTATACTTGCTTTATATAATTTATCACTTTATTTCTCATAGCGGTCAAATACAGGCACTGTTATTATTGCTGTTATCATTATTACTTCTTTTACTAACATCCACTTTTACCTAACTTATCATAGTCTGACCAATTTTAGGATTTCTATCTGTCTGACAGTCTGACATTTGCAATCTGGACAAACTCTTTCCTCATTATATATTTTTTCTTTTTTTTTAAATTGGAATATCATTGCTTTACAATATTGTGCTGATTTCTGTCATACATCAACATGAATCAGTCACAGGTACACATATATCCCCTCCCTGTTGCACCTCCTCTGAATCTCCCACCCCATCCCACCCTCTAGGTTATCACAGAGCCCTGGGCTGAGCTCCCTGTGTCACACAGCAAATTCCCACCAGCTGTCTGTTTTACACATGGCAACGTATGTTTTCATGCTACTCTCTCAAGTCACCCCACCTACTCCCTCCTCACTATATTTTAAGCTAAGTATGATCTCCCATTTTTATTTGAACTATTTCATAGGTACATATGACTGTTGGGGGCTTGTGGCTTTTTTGTGTATATGTCAGTGCTGGGAAGATGGTGAATTATCATTGTGACTTTTCTTCGGGAAAGATTATAATGAGATGTGATCAAATACAGAGAGAATAATAATAAAACATCTACCCCCTCCAGGCCCAACTTTGATGACTGGCCAGAAATGCTGGTGTAGAACCTCAGATCTGGAAAGGAGAAAGAATATTTTACCTCTAACTGGGGAATAGAGAAACTTGACTCTTGTAACCTTTTCAAGTAACATTTTAAGATCCTTTCAGTTCAGTTCAGTTGCTCAGTCGTGTCCGACTCTGCGCAACCCCATGAATCACAGCACGCCAGGCCTCCCTGTCCATCACCAACTCCTGGAGTTCACCCAAACTCATGTCCACAGAGTCGGTGATGCCATCCAGCCATCTCATTCTCTGTCGTCCCCTTCTCCTCCCGCCCCCAAACTTTCCCAGAATCAGAGTCGGCAATCAGCTTTCTTCACAGTCCAACTCTCACATCCATACATGACCACGGGAAAAACCATAGCCTTGACTAGATGGACCTTTGTTGGCAAAATAATGTCTCTGCTTTTTAATATACTATCAAGGTTGGTCATAATTTTCCTTCCAAGGAGTAAGCGTCTTTTAATTTCCTGGCTGCAATCAGCATCTGCAGTGATTTTGGAGCCCAAAAAAATAAAGTCTGACACTGTTTCCACTGTTTTTCCATCTATTTCCCATGAAGTGATGGGACCAGACGCCATGATCTTTGTTTTCTGAATGTTGAGCTTCAAGCCAACCTTTTCACTCTCCTCTTTCACTTTCATCAAGAGGCTCTTGAGTTCCTCTTCACTTTCTGCCATAAGGGTAGTGTCATCTGCATATCTGAGGTTATTGATATTTCTCCCGGCAATCTTGATTCCAGCTTGTGCTTCTTCCAGCCCAGCGTTCCTCATGATGTACTCTGCATATAAGTTAAATAAGCAAGGTGACAATATACAGCCTTGACGTACTCCTATTCCTATTTGGAACCAGTCTGTTGTTCCATGTACAGTTCTGACTGTTGCTTCCTGACCTGCATACAGGTTTCTCAAGAGGCAGGTCAGATGGTCTGGTATTCCCATCTCTTTTAGAATAAGATCCTTTACTTGTTAACAAATATTCTTTGGAAAATCTTTTGAAAATAAAAACACAAAAGTAAAAATTATCTGTAACTACATCAGCCAAAGGTAAACACTCTGAGCAAATTATTATATGTACTTCCTGTCTTTTCTTAAATATATGTTAATCAAAATCTCATCATGCTTTACAAATGATTTTTAAATTATAATTTGAATATTTCTGATAGAATTAACTTTAATGATCTTAAGAATACATATATGCATGTATTATAACTTATCCAATTCAACAAGATTAGGAAGGATGGTGAAGAGTGAGCCTTACACTCAGAAATAAAAGCAAAAAAGAAGAAATTCAAGGACACTTGTAGTTACTTCTCTACAAGTATTTGGAACATTTCACCATAATTCTCATTTACTTATTTTTACTTCTCTATTTTATTGTAGAATCTTAATTTTCAGAAATTATTTTGTTCAATAGTAAATAGCATAAAGTAGTAAAATGTGGATAAAATGTTAAAGCAAAAATTGGACAAAAATTTTTTAAAATGTTCATTCCTTTCATTTTTCTTATAATAATAATTCACAGTGAAGCCCTCAGAAAGCTATAGAATGGAGACAGTAGTCTTGTGGCAGCTCTTCATGTGGTTGATCTTGAGGAACTCTTGACTATTCAAGTTTACCACTGTAATCTATAACGTGACTGTGGCTGACATGTTGGGGGCACCACGTCTGTTGTCACTTTGGTGCATTGTAATGATTTGTTCTCTTTTTAAGAGACCAAATGGAGTCCTCAATGGAATGTCTCCAGATGTGACCAAAGCTGGAGCCCCCGGCACTGAAATCCCATTTGAGCAGTTAATTCTCAAATGTTTTGATGACAGAAACCAGACATTTCTTTAAGGATTTATGTCTTGGATGTGATGTGACACTATGGGAAGTAGTAACTGATCTGTTGAGTAAAGTTCCTTCTCTTTGCTCTCTGAAATCCTCTATACGATCCGTTCAGTGATGACATTGCTTGTAGAGATCTGTTCTGAAGGTGCTGTAGTTGATGCCTCTGTCCCTGCATGGTCATGGTCAACGGATAGAAGCTCTTCCTCACTGATAGGAGGAAAACAGTTCAGGAGCCCCAGTCTGTTCAACAGATGGGATGTGATGCTGTGTTGATTCAGTGATCCTTTACTTTCCGGAGCCTAGCTAGTGACAGTTTTGGAGATTTTGAGTGCTTCCTCTTTCTCTTCCTCTTCTCCTTATTCTCAACTTCTTCCTCCTTTCCCATTTACAAAACCACATTCTTGAGAAGCTTCCTGATTATTTGATCAAAAGGAGTAAGGAGATTTAAGCAACATCACTTTAAATGTTTAATTTGTAATTAGTCAGCTCTACTGACTGCAGGCAGAATTTTTTTTAGATATGAAAGGACTAATAAGTAAATGTATTGCCAACATGTCAAGGTACCAGATTGGACAGGTAAAGGTATATATTGGACAGCGAAAGGCAATATGGCAAATTGAGGGGACTGGAGGGCTGAAGGAAAAGGCAAAATGAGCATGAAGAAGCATTTTAAAATTTACTGTCTTTTAAAGACCTAAAACATATCTGGAAAAAGTAGAATAAAGCAAATATATCAGATCAGCCCTAAGTTCATGTTTTACCTAGATTTCAGACTTTTAGTGCTCTGATCCTCTCTCCCCTCCCCAAACCTACTCTCATTCACTTTTTTGTGATGACATAAGTCTTAAATGATATTGGACATTGACTTTTGGTTTCATATAATTTAAACTTGCTATTTGCTCATAGAATATAAAAGACTTATTTCCTGAGAAAGGAATTCTCAGCACATGACAGCAGTCGAGGGGAGTGTTGGGGTCAGGTGAGATGGAACAACCTGATTCTATTAAAAATATGCTCCCACATTCTACAGTAACATAACCAGCATTGTAACATTTTTGGTAAACCAGACAGGGCCCCTCAGCAGCCAAGGCCCATAACAAAAAGCTTCAAGCCCAAGGGGACAGAGGATAGTTTGTATCCAAGACTAAAAAGGCAGAAATGAAATCCTTTGATAGAATTGAAGAACATAATAAGGCATTGCTTCCCAAATATTAGTCACTTTCTAAAGGCTCATTTTATTTCCCACAATTACGCATCACATGTATCATAATATTAAAACTTTATTTTAACTTCACTTTAAACTAACTTTTAAATTTTTTAGTTTAATAGGTCATAGGCAATACTGTGCATGAAATGGCAGATTCAGCTTATATATATATACCCACATGAGCATGCAGGCTAAGTCGCTTCCGTCCAGTCTGACTCTTTGCAACCCCATGGACTGTAGCCCACCAGACTCCTCTGTCCATGGGATTCTCCAGGTAAGGATACTAGACTGGAGTGATAACCATTTCCTTCTCCAGGAGATCTTCCCAACTCAGGGGCTAAACCCGTGTCTCTTATGTCTCCTGCATTAGCAGATGGGTTCTTTACCACTAGCACTACCTGGGAAGCCCATCCTTCCCAGAGAGAGAGAAAGAGCGAAAAAGAGAGCGAGATGATGAAGACAGGCAACTTCAAAATCTGCAGATCCAAAAACCCTGCTGGAGGTCCATCAAGCAGGGGAATTGTCTCTTGGCTGCGGGAGGGTCAGATTTTGTTCTGTTTAGGCTTTCGATGGATTGTTTGAGGCTTATCCACCTTACAGAGGCAACCTCCTTTACTCAGTCCACCGATGAATATTAATCTCATTCAAAAACATCCTTAGAGTAACACCCAGAATAATATTTGACCAAATATCTGGGCATAGGAATCTGCTTGGTTGATGCTCATTATTTGAAGGAGCAAAGCAGTGAAAGGAGGACCCTAGATGTCACCACTTTACTGAATGTGTTTAAGTATCAGGATGGGAAGGTTGGTGAGATGATCTGCAACCTGCACTCGGCCAATTTAGAAGAAAGGAAAGTTAGACTAGCAGGTCATGGATCAAGGGGAAAAGCACTATAAGAACTTGACGTAAAGAGAAAGGCGTCATCAGGTAGCTAGGCTCTTTGCAACCCACTATGTACTGCAAAATGGCAACTGGTTCAAGTGGAACAAGGCAAGCAGTTTTATAATTCACAGAACATGAAAGATATCAAAGGGTCTTCATCCCCAAACAAGAAAGAGAGGCTTTGATTACAAGTTAGAGAACTCTGCAAATCCGTCTACTGCCCTAAACTGCTGAAACTGAGAGCTAAGGTAGGGACTCTATGAATCATGAGAACATAATCCAGTGAGGAGATCCTGGAGCAGGACATTTCCTGATTTTGCAGTCCCTACCAAGCCAGTTATGGATGGATTTGCATTTTGGTTGGGAAATAATTGGATCAGCAAGTTTTGGCAGCTCCACTTCCCCCGGGAGGGGCAGCGAGCCCCAAAAAAGAGGCCCTCTGCTGTACCACCACCATTCTCTTGCTACTCAAATCCCAATAGACTGCGGAGAACCTGGTGAGTCTGATTCTTCAGTTCTACTTTGCTCTTGGACTCCTGAATGTTGAACTTATGCTGGAGACAGCAAATTTCATGGGTTCAAAGTTATAATCATGGGTTTAATAGTACTTACTGGATGAGAGTTGGACTGTGAAGAAAGCTGATCACTGAAGAATTGATGCTTTTGAACTGTGGTGTTGGAGAAGACTCTTGAGAGTCCCTTGGACTGCAAGGAGATCCAACCAGTCCATTCTAAAGGAGATCAGTCCTGGGTGTTCCTTGGAAGGACTGATGCTGAAGCTGAAACTGCAATACTTTGGCCACCTCATGCGATGAGTTGACTCACTGGAAAAGACTCTGATGCTGGGAAAGGTTGGGGGCGGGAGGAGAAAGGGATGACAGAGAATGAGATGGCTGGATGGCATCACCGACTCTGTGGACATGAGTTTGAGTGAACTCCGGGAGTTGGTGATGGACAGGGAGGCCTGGCGTGCTGTGATTCATGGGGTCGCGGAGAGTCGGACACGACTGAGCGACTGAACTGAACTGAACTGAACTGGATGGGAACTTGGAATTTGGGCAAAATCATATGTTGTATTTATTAGGTTTCTGGTACAGAGATTGAATTATTCTATTGAAAAAGACATTAATAAGAAATCTTTGACATTAAGAGGTAAAGAAGAAAGTATTTTTTCCTTTTTTTGATATCTTTTTGGTGTCCCTCTGTGGTGATTTCAGAGGCATTTATCCTAGAAAGTATGAGGCCCTTGTATCCTTCCTTGCTCTGTACACAAGTCAGACTGCTGGGACCTCACGAGAGATAATGAAGATAGGAATTGCTTGTGCGGTTGCCCAGGATTTTAGAACTTGTGATGGCCTTTTTTGAAGATGTTGTTTTCATAAAACAAACCCAAAAGCCATTGCTTGGTTCTTTAAAACCAAGATATTTCCTTTGGAAAAATTATATGAGAAAAGGGAAGGTTTTCTCTGGGCTGATGATACAATTTCCTAAAAGGGAGAGAGAAGCCAGAAACTCAGTAAAAGGGATTAAAGAGATGAAAGCACATTCTTAGAGTCTGGATACTATCAGATGGTATTACACAATTTTTGCCATGTCCTTCTGTAGCAGTTCTTTCTTGTGAAAACTGCCATATAATTTCTTTCAGGTTGTAAGACTCCCAGAAAGATGTCTCAGCAACAGCTGCAGTGCAAGCAGCCCTGCCAGCCACCTCCAGTAGTGTGCCCACCCAAGTGCCCTGAGCCCTGCCCACCTCCAAAATGCCAGGAGAAATGCCCTCCTGTGCCACCTCCCAAACAATGCCAAGAGAAGTGCCCACCCAAGTGCAAGTAAAAGCTTCAGCTTTTATCTGGGTCAGAAAAGGAAAGGACAGTTGACTCACCTAGCTCCACAGGTCCTACCTTCATCTTCTCTTCAAATCCTATCATGAATACAGAAGAAGTTTCTTCATCCTTCAGCCAGCAATATGCCTGTGGTGACTTCTGACAGCCAGAGGCTTCCTTCCTGAGGTTGCTACACCACTTCCCTCTGGGAGGACAGCTGAGAAAGCATCACAGCTCTTCAGAGGGAAGAGCAACAGCTCTCCTCTTGGATGCCATCAGGGAATTCGCTCACTGTCTTCTGTCTCTGTCACCTGTGCAGGGGTTTCTACCAGCTGGGCAATTGGTACTTATCCGCTACTCCTGAATAAACTACAGTTCCTTTGTGTGATGTTAAAAAATGTTTTCTTTCTTTTAAAATCTGCTTTTAGTAATACCATATCATCATCTTGGTTTGTTCCTATCCTTTGATGCCAAGGTTTAGGCTGTCATAAACAGAGTAGTCTAAACTTTTAGTCATATAAAAGATTATTTCTATATAATTTAAAATTCCACCCTATTTTCTTAATTATCACTTCTTGATTGAATTGAGGAACAATTTATGCAATTCTTCAGGATTTCAGTCCCTTTGCTAAAACATGAGGAAAATCATATTTACATTGCAAACTTGTCTGAGGCATAAAACTTACACGAATGTATAAACACATAAATAGCACTTGGTGAAGCAGCAGATCAGCACTGTGTCCATCAGCACCACTGTCACCGCCATCACTAGCATACCGCCAGGTCAACTCCGGCAGCAAAGTGGCGCACGCATAACTAGAAAGCAAGAAGATTCTTAAACTCTATTGCCCTTTCATATTCCGCTCTTTTCCCTTTATGATTTAACCTTATTTTAATGTGATAATACAGATAAAAAGCCTTTGCAAATTAGTGAAATATTCTGCATAAAATTCTGAAAACATGGGTAGTACAGGAGAATGGGAAATTAAAAGGGTCCTTATCAGACAAGGTGCCACCTCATCTCCATGGATAAAATCAGCTCTTCCTAATCTAAAAACTTATCAACCTCAAGGTTGTTTTATATTTTTTTCACCTATGAAATTACTTTCCTGATTGTTTTGACCCCACCTTTAAAGAACATTGAGGTTGCAATGTTTACTTAGATTTACAAAGTCACTGTTGCTAGGTACCTTGTTTTCTAAGTGCTTAGCTTACTAGTCAATAAGCTGTGAAAAGGGATATGCTCTTTAAGCATATCTTTCATTTTGGTCGTAAATGTCCAACAACAGAAGAGTTAATTCAGATCACATGCACACACACAAACATACAACAGGCACACACAGAACCAGCATTATTCTTAGAAACAGCACTGTTTTTACACGTTTTCACATTAAATGATATTGTACCTAAACACATACAAAATCAAGAGGATGTTTTTCTCCTACATTCTTCACTTACACATCTAGAAGTAAATGAGTCCAAGATAATAGAGCTGCAGGTGGAAAAAGATTCCCAGATTCCTGCTCAATCCTCATCAGACTAGGACATGTGTGAGAAATAAACACTGATATTTTGAACCTGTCTCTGCTGTAGCTAGTGTAATTTGACCTGACACAGAAATCCGTTCTCTGAGGTGGGATGCTCCTGTAATAAATCTTAACATTATGGCATTGGCTTAGGAGACAGGGAGTGGTTGGCAAGGTAACTGGTATTGGAACCCACAAACATGGTGATGCATGTTATTCAATGGCAAAACATTTGAAATAATGATTGTCCATGGTCACTTAAGTGGTTAAGCATACGTTAGTTACTTGCTGAATTTACCAGGGTGTTTTGATAGACCTATGTTCAGGAAATAATTGTCTGGTTTGCAGGCCAGAATAAAAAAATGAAAAAAAATATAGCCTAGATATTAAAAAACTTGTTGAATTAGAAAACTCACCGCTTGGAAAACCCAAAGACAAAGAGATGAGATTAGAAGCAGTTTTGAATTTTACATCCACCTCCAGCTGACTATAATAACAAAGAAAAGAGAAAGAAGTTGTAGTCTTTCTACCTGTGTATCAGGGAACTGTGGAACAGTAGACTAAAGAGTTTAAAACAGACAAATTACAGCTCAGTTATAGCTTAAGCAAACAGATCTTTTATTAAACAGACACTCCCAAGACATGGGAGCAGGCCCACTCCAAAAGAGTTATCATAGCTATTCCTCTTGGCTTCCCCATTTTTGTACTGCCTGTCTTTTCCTTCTGGTTTTGCCCTGTACAAAGTGGGCCTTGTACCTGCTGCCAATCAAGAAAAGGAATGTAAATGGACATACACGCAAGGTCTATACACAGTTTCAAGTTATATAGCAACAGGCTCTGTTGTGTATGCCTTCCCATAATTCAGTCAGTTGTAATCAGATGTATATATGCATGGGATATTTATGAACCCTTAATAGGCTCCTGGCTGCCTGAGGTTACTTGAGGCAGGCCCCGTGGTTAGTTTGTATCCACTGTGTGCCTAGGGCAGGAGTGCAGGAGTTGGTAAAATCTCTGTGGTTATTTTGGAGCATATCTGTGAGCTTCTTTGGGCATGTCTGGGATGGGGTTTAGAGAGCAGCTTTCCTCCTTTTACCCTGCTGCTGCTGCTGCTGCTGCTGCTAAGTCACTTCAGTCGTGTCCGACTCTGTGTGACCCCACAGACGGCCTCCTACCAGGCTCCCCTGTCCCTGGGGTTCTCCAGGCAAGAACACTGAAGTGGGCTGCCATTCCCTTCTCCATCCTTTTACCCTATGCCACCCCTGGTTGTTCATGCCTAACTTCCTACCTAACAGCTCTATTATGTTCAGGTGAAAAGGCAGCAAAATAAATGAAGCCACAAAATCACTTCTAGGAAGATACCTGGTCCCTAGAACATAGGTGAAATGAAATATATCAGATGTCTAATAACTTTTTGAGGAAATTAATGACTAAATAAACCATGTCTCAAAACTAAAAAGACTGATTTTTCAGGAACAGAAACCATTTTCTAGCTCTCCTTTCCCCACTTGCCACACTACCCATTTCAGATGTGCTCGGTACAGCGACTGAAAAGAAAGGACCGCTGAGATGGATGCAAGGTCCAAAGAGAATAATGGATGAGGGAAGCTCTCGCAGAGAATAGTATCAGAGCCTAATAGAGCCAAGAGGAACAGGAACACAGAGATTCTCAAGCTGTTACCCTGCTGTCTGGTTGTTATTCTTTCACCTCCCCGGCCCCCAGCTTTATTAAGGCATAACTAAGATATTACATTGTATATCTTCACCATGTATGGAGACCATGGCAACTCACGCCAGTATTCTTGCCTGGAGAATGCCAAAGACAGAGGAGCCTGGTGGGCCACAGTCCTTGGGGCTGCAAAGAGTCGGACACAACTGAGTGACTTTCACTTCGCTTCACCATGTATAATGCGGTGATTTGACATATGTACATTTTGTGCGTTTACCACCACTGGGTTACTTAACACATTAATCACCTCAATAATAACCATGAAGCATGTGTGTGTGTGGGTGTGTGGTGAGAATGCTTAAGGTTTACTGTTTTAGCAAGCTGCAAGTACAAGACGCAGTGTCATTAACCAGAGTCACTGTGCTGTACATTAGACTTCCAGAGCTTATTCATCCTATGACTGAAGGTGTCTTGCCTCTCCCTAGAATCTCCACTTTTGCCCCACCCATCAGTACCTGCTAACCACCATTTTGCCCTCTGTTTCTGTGAGCTCTTTGAGTTTGGCAACACATTTCTAAATAACCAATGGGCTGAACAAGAAATAATAAATAAAATTAGAATATACTTTAGGAGAAATTAAAACAGCATACAATAACTTTAACGATACATGTAATGCAAAATAAAAACAGAAATTTATGTCTGGAAACATCCATATTACAAAAGAGGAAAGATCTCAAATCAATGACCTTTATAGACATACATGCATGTGTGTGGGTTTATGAAAAATAAAAATTTCTAACATTAGATACAGCAAAAATATAAGCAGTTATTATTTCTGGGAGTTTAATGATGGTACTCTTTTTTGAACAGCCTTATGCTTTCCTGATTATATATATTGTAATGTAATTTCACTTTTACAACTATTCATCATTACATTTAAAAAGTATACAGCAGTCAGTGAAGATGTTGCTGAGCTAGAGGAATATGCTATGTCCCAGCTTCTGGAACATTATTGCTGGTGACTGTTTCAGATGTTTCAAATGTCTTTCCTCTTCTTTCTCATTCTCCACTTCTTCCTCCTTTCACATTACAAAGTCACATTCTTATAAAGTTTCCTGATTATTTGACCAAGACAGGTTAGTTGACAAAATCTTCCTACTGACCGCAGGAAGAATTTAAAAGTCTTTTTAAAAAAATTTAAAAAGTTATTTTGAAAAGCATTGACAGCCTGTCAATGTACCACGTTGGACAGTTAAAGGGTATACATTGGGAGTGAAGGGTGATATAGACAGACAAGGGGTCTAGAGGGTGACAAGACAGAGAATAAACAAATTGACACAGAATTTTTAAATTACTGTCTTCTAAAGATCAAAATCATGTTTGGAAAGAGTTGAAGAAAGCAAATAGATCAGTCCTAAGTTCATATTTCACCTAGATTTCAGACCTTTAGTGCTCTGACCCTCTTATCTCTCCCAAACCTAACTCTCTATTACTTATGTCTTAAATGATATTTTATATTTATTTTTCCTCTCACAGAATTTAAACCTGATACTTACGGAATAAAGGAGTTTCAAATCCTGACAAAAGAATTTTAAGAACATGATAATAGTCTAGGGAAGTGTTTGGGTCAGATGAGATGGGACATCTGGATTCAATAAGGATATATTTCCACATTCTACAGTAACATAAAGCCAACATTGTAAATTTATTCCTAAATAAGACAGAGCCCTTCACCAGCCACAGCCCATAAGAGACAGCTTCAGTGGCCAAGGGAACAGCACAGAGAAGAGTATCACTCATGTCCAGGATAGAAGACAGGAACTATAGAAGAACTTCTGACTGCTAAATCTGTGAAAAGTCACAAATAAAACCTTTGCCGGGGTTGGACAACATACTAGGGCATTGTTTTCTGAATGTCAGTTATTCCCTAAAAGTTCATATATTTGTCCTAATTACACATCTCAAATATCATATAATATTAACAGTTTTAATGTTGCATTTTCTTTATGCTAACTTTTGGAATTTTTAATTTAATTGGCCATAGTCATGTGCATAAAATGGCAGATGAAATATTCAAATTATAGATATATATATTATACATATATATACAGAGAGAGAGATAGGTAGAGAGAGAGATTATGAATTCTGGAAAATTTGAAATTTGCAGAGCTGAAAACTTGCTGGAAGTCCATTAGACAGTCCATTAGAAGGAGATTATCTCTTACCTGGAGGAGGGTCAGCCTTGTTCTATTCAGGCTTTCAGTGAGGACTACCCACATTTTAGAAGGCAATCTCCTTTACTCAGACCACTGTTAGATATTAATTGATAATTTTCTCAAAAGCATCCTTTGAGAAAAATCCAGAATAATGTTTGACCAAATATCTGGGTATCCTGTGCCAGTCAAGTTGATCTATAATTAACCATCAAACGTTCTTCCCAGCAAACTGGCGAATTGTACAAAAAATGTAGAGCAGATCAATGTTAGGTGGCAGCCTGGATGGGTGAGCTTGGGGGAGAACGGATACATGTATATATATGGCTGGCTCTCTGTTGTCCACCTGAAACTGTCACAACACTGTTAACTGGTTATACTCTAGTATAAAATAAAAGTTGAAAAAAAAAGAAAAAATTAAAAAATAAACAGGCAAAAAGAGAAAGAATGAAAAATAGGTTTATTTCACATATATTCCACTGTGACCAATATGGAAAATGTAAAGGTTAAAACTATCATAAAATTATTATTAATAATTAAAAGTTTTATATGAATGACAATTAACTTCAATCACTGAATTATTAATAAAGTGATTTCAACTTTCTCTTAAATCTACCACTAAATTTGATGTCAAGAAACATGTGTTTCAATAATTAATAAATAACAAATATATTAAAAAGTAGCTATTTGAATAGCATTGCATTTTAGATTGGGTTTTTTAATAATTTCAAAGAGGCAGGAAAATTTGAATAATCCTTGGAAATTTCTCAAAAGTTGAAGAAATAGAAGGAGATCAGTTGGAGAAATTATGTAGAAGCAGGTGGTGGGTCATGTTGGGGAGTTATGAGCAAAAAGCTTGCTTTCTATCATAGGTCTAAGGTCTGAGCTGCCACAATATTTGAATTACAGTAGGTGATGCTACAGTTTTAGTGAATTTCCTGTGATTCAAAGTGAGACAGATTTATAAAGGTCACAAGCATCTTCTTGATGTCCTGTATTCCATGGAGCAAAGCAGTGAGAGGAGGACCCTAGAGGGTTACCACTTTACTGAAGGTGTCTATCTATCATAATGGGAAGGCTGGTGAGAAGACCTGCAACCTGCCCTCAGTTTATTTTAGAAGCAAGGAGACTTTATTTTTATTTTATTTTTTAAAATTTATTTATTTTAATTGGAGGCTAATTACTTTACAAAAGACTCTGAGGTAGAGAGAAAGGTGTCCCAGGTAGCCAGGCCCTTTGCAACCCAGTATGTAGAATAGAATGGCAACCAGTTCAAGTGGACAAAACAAACAGTTTTATAATTCAAGGAAGGTGAAAGAGAGAAAAGATCATATCCTCTGATGAAGAAAAGGAGCCCTTGATGACAAGTTAGAGAACATCCCCCACCACAAACCTCTACAAATCCTTCTGTCATAAACTCCTGAAACTAAGAGCTAAGCAGAGACTCTGTGAGTCATGAGAACGTAATCCAGTGAGGAGATCCTGGAGCAGGGCATTTCCTCTTTTTGGAGTCCCTGTCAAGCCAGTTATGGATGGATTTGCATTTTGGTTGGGAAATGACTGAACCAGGCCCATTTTGGCAGCTCAACTTCCCCCTGGGTGGGGCAGCAAGCCCCAATAAAAAGGCCCTTTGCTGCACCACCACCATCCTCCTGCTACTCAAGTCCTGATAGACTTTGGAGAACCTGGTGAGTCTGATTCTTCAGTTCTACTTTGTTCCTGGGCTCCCAAATATTGAGTTTATGCTGGAGGCAGCACATTTGGTGGGTCCAAAGTTATGATCAAGCATTTAATGCGCCTTAATGGATGGGAACTTGGAACTTGTATGCTATATTTATTAGGTTTCGGGTAGAGAGTTTGAATTTCCCTATTGAAAAAGAAGTTAATAGGAAATCTTTGACATTAAGAGGTAAAGAAGAAACTGTTTTTTCTTTTTTGATATCGTTTTGGTGTCCTTCTGTGGCGATTTCAGAGGCATTTCTCCTAGAAAGTATGAGGCCCTTGTATCCTTCCTGGTGGCCCTTTGCTCTGTACACAAGTCAGACTGCTGGGACCTCATGAGAGATAATGAAGATTGGAATTGCTTGTGAGCTTGCCCCAGATTTTAGAACTTGTGATGGACTTTTTTTGAAGATGTTGTTTTAGTTAAAAAAAAACAAAAAAATTAATGCTCTGTTCTTTCAAACAAAAATATTTTTTTAAGAAAATTTGTATGAGCAAAGAGAAGGTTTTCTCTGGGCTGATGAAACAATTTCCTAAGAGAGCAAGAGAAGCCAGAAATTCATTAAAAGAGATGAAAAAAATGAAAGCACATTCTTAGAGACTGGCTACTAGCTGATGGTATTGCATAATTTTTGCCATGTCCTTCTGTAGGAATTCCTTCTTGTGAACACTGTTGTGTAATTTCTTTCAGATTCTAAGATTCCAGAAAGATGTCTCAGCAGCAGCAGCAGTGCAAGCAGCCCTGCCAGCCACCTCCAGTAGTGTGCCCACCGAAATGCCCTGAGCCTTGCCCACCTCCAAAGTGCCCTGAGCCATGCCCACCTCCTCAGTGCCAGCAGAAATGCCCTCCTGTGCCACCTCCCCAACAATGCCAAGAGAAGTGCCCCCCCAAGTGCAAGTAACAGCATCAGCTTTTATCTGGATCAGGAAAGGATAAGGACAGTTGACTCACCTAGCTCCACAGCTCTACCTTCCTCTTCTCTTCAAATCCTATCATGGATACAGAAGGAGCTTCTGCACCCTTCAGCCAGCAATATGCCTGTGGTGATTTCAGACAGCTAGAGGTTTACTTTCTGAGGTTGCTATACTGCTTTACTCTTGAAAGTGCCCAGGAAAGCATCACCAAGCTTCAGAAGGAAGAACAGAAGCTCTTCTCCTGGGTCCCATCAGAGGATTCTCTCACTGCCTTCTGTGTCTGTCACCTGGGCAGGGGTTTCTACAGGCTGGGAAATTGTTAACTTATCCTCTACCTCCTGAATAAAGTAGAATTCCTTTGTGTGATGTTAAAAATGCTTTCTTTCTTTTAAAAGTTGCTTTTAACAATACTGTATAATTGTTTTAGTTTATTTATATTCTTCTTTGATACCAAGGTTCAGGATCTCACAAACATTGTTGCCCGAATTTTGAGTGACATAACAGGTTATTTTTATATAATTTCTAATCCATATTACTTATTTAATTGAAGATTGATTGATTTGAGAAGTTTTAAACTCCTCAGGATTTTTGCTTCTTTACTAAAAAAGTGGGGGAAATCTTAGATACATTGCTCACTCATCTGGGGCATACAAATTAAATGAATGTGTTTAGTTTAGTTGAAACATTGCTAGATGCAGAGCTAGCACTTAGCGAAGCAGTAAATCATCCTTGCCTTAGTCATCACCAGCATCACTGCTGTCATCAGCATCACCACCATACTTGTTCCAGCAGGAAAGTGGCTCAGACATAATTAGTGTAGCAAAAAGAAAAAGTCTTAAACTTTGTTGCTGCTGCTGCTGCTGCTAAGTCACTTCAGTCGTGTCCGACTCTGCGCGACCCCATAGACGGCAGCCCACCAGGCTCCCCCGTCCCTGGGATTCTCCAGGCAAGAACACTGGAGTGGGTTGCCATTAAACTTTGTTACACTTTCCTAATTTATTGTTCCTTTTCTTCTTCGTTAACCTTATTTTTAATGTGATATTGCAAATATAGAATTTGGGGGAATTACTGGAATATTTTTGCATAAAATTATAGTGGTTTTTAAAACATAGGTAGTAGAGAAGAAAGAGAAATATCCTTACCAGGCAAAGAGCTGTCTCCTCTCCATGTGTACCACCTGCTCTTCTTTCTCCAACAACTAATCCGTGGTCCATCTATATTTTTTTCACCTCTGAGATTACTTTTTTATTGAAGAACATATTGGTTTTTGCAATGTTTAGATTTGTAAAATTACTATGTACCTTTTTTTCTAAGTGTTTAGCCTACTATCAAGTAAGCTGGGAAATGAGGGATATTTTCTTTAAGTATCTTTTTGTGGTTCTAAGTTTTCACTTAGAGAATAGTTAAGTCCGACTACACACTCACATACACACTGATCAATAGGATATTATTTTTAAAAGTGATAAAGTCTTTGTATTAAATCATATTATGCCTAAATATACTTAAAATTAAAAGGACTTTTCTTTATCTACATTTTTCACTCACAAAGCTAGAATTAAAGGATTCTATGATAATAGAACTGAAGATGAAGAAAGTTTCCAGATTACTGCCCAACCCTCATCAGACTATGATGTGTGTGTGTGTGGGGGAAAGCACCAATATCTGGCAGTTGTCTCTTCTGTAGCTAGTGTTACTTGACCTGACACAGAAATCAGTTCCAAGAGCTAAGGTGTTATTGTAACGAATCTTAAATATGTGGCCATAGCTTAAGAGTATGGAGTAGGTTGGCAAGAAAACAGATAGTCAAAAACATAAATGTGGTGATGCATGATATTCAATGACAAAATCTTTGCTATATAGGTAAATTGGGAGGCAAACAGAATGTTGGTAGCTTGTTGTGTTCACCAGGGTATTTCAGTGAACTTATGTTTAGAAAATAATTTAGTTTGCAGGTCAGAAATGAAAAAGAATAAAACATAGCCCAGAAATTCAAAACTTTGTTAAATTAGAAAAATGCACCGCTTGTAAGCTCCAAAGAAGAAGAGATGAGATTAGAAGTGGTTGTGAACTTTAGATCCACTTTCAGTTGACTGTAACAAGAGAGAAAAGAGAAATAAGTTGTAGTCTTTCCATCCGTGTTCCAGGGAGCCTCACGGTAGCTTTATTATGTTCAGAAGGAAAGAACGCAAAATAAATCAAGCCACAAAATTACTTCTAGAAAAAGACCTAAGTGTGGTCCCGAAAACATAGAAATCATTGAAGGAGTGAAATCTATTGGGTGTCTAATAAGTTTTTGAGGGAATTGATAGTTAAATATATTATGAACCAAACCTAAAAAGACTTTGACTTTTCAAGAATAGAAATAACTTTCCAGGTCTCGTTTCCCACCTTCCACACTACCCATTTCAGATGTGGTCAGTACAGATAAATAAAAAGATACAACAGGATTCTCTATGACCCACCTCCCAGAGTAATGGAAATAAAAGCAAAAATAAACAAATGAGACCTAATTAAATTAAAAAGCTTTTGTACAACAAAAGAAACTACAAGCAAGGTGAAAAGACAGCCTTCAGAATGGGAGAAAATAATAGCAAATGAAGCAACTGACAAAGAATTAATCTCAAAAATATACAAGCAACTCCTGCAGCTCAATTCCAGAAAAATAAGCGACCCAATACAAAAAAAATGGGCCAAAGAACTAAACAGACATTTCACCAAAGAAGACATACAAATGGCTAACAAACACATTAAAAAATGCTCAAAATCATTCATTATCAGAGAAATGCAAACCAAAACCACAATGAGGTACCATCTCACGCTGGTCAGAATGGCTGCTATCAAAAAGTCTATAAACAATAAATGCTGGAGAGGGTGCAGAGAAAAAGGAACCCTCTTACACTGTTGGTGGGAATGCAAACTAGTACAGTCACTATGAAGAACAGTGTAGAGATTCCTTAAAAAACTGGAAATAGAACTGACATACAACCCAGCAATCCCACTGCTGGGCATATACACCAAGGAAACCAGAAATGAAAGAGACACATGTACCCCAGTGTTCATCAGCACTGTTTATGATAGCCAGGACATGGAAGCAACCTAGATGTCCATCAGCAGACGAATGGATAAGAAAGCTGTGGTACATATACACAATGGAATATTTCTCAACAATTAAAAAGAATGCATTTGAATCAGTTCTAATGAGGTGGATGAAATTGAAGCCTATAATGCAGAGGGAAGTAAGTCAGAAAGAAAAACACCAATATATTATATTAGCATATATATATGGAATTTAGAAAGATGGTAACTATGATCTTATATGCGAGACAGCAAAAGAGACACAGATGTAAAGAACAGACTTCTGGACTCTGTGGGAGAAGGCGAGGGTGGGATGATTTGAGAAAATAGCATTGAAGCATGTATATTATTATATGTGAAATCGATTGCCAGTCCAGGTTCGATGCGTGAGGCAGGGTGCTCAAGGCTGGTGTACTGGGACGACCCTGAGGGATGGGATGCAGAGGGAGGTGTGAGGGAGGGTCAGGATGAGGAACACATGTACACCCATGGCTGATTCATGTGAATGTATGGCAAAAAACACCACAATATTGTAAAGTAATTAACTTCCAATTAAAATAAAAAATTAAAAAAATAGAAAAAAATCATATATATTTACAGTGTATAATGTGATGATTTGACCTATGCATACTTTGTGCAATGATTACCACTATCAATTTACTTAAAAATCACCTCAATAATAACCAATTAAGAGTGTGTGTGTGTTTATGTGTATAGTCAGAATGCTTAAGGTCTTCTTTATCAGCAAGTTTCAAGTGCACAACACTGTATGTTAGACTCCCAGGGCTTCTTCATCTTGTAACTGAAGACTTATTCTCTTTGCCAAGCATCTCCACTTTTGCTGCATCCCTCAGTCCCTGTTAACCACAGTTCTACTCTGTTTCTATGAGTTCCATAGGTTCAGCAACACATTCCAAACAATCAATTGCTCAAAGAAGAAATAACAAGTAAAATCAGAAAATGATTTGGCAGGAATGAAAATGAAAATACAACATACAAAATCTTGTGCGATACACATAATGTTGTGCATAAAGAGATATTTATGGCTGGAAATAGCTATATTAAAAGTGATGAAAAATCTCAAATCAATGACCTTATAGAACTTTAAGGCAAAGCACAGCAAAGAGAAAAGTCAAAATAAAATACACTAGAACAGAAATAAATGAATTTAAAAATAGAAAAACAAAAGAAGAAATAAAAATAACATGTTGGTTCTTTGAAAGAATCAACAAAATTGACAACCCATGGGGATACTGATCAAGACAAAAAGATAGAAGGATCAGGTTTCTGAAATGAGCAAAGAAGAGGAGAAAACACTGCTGATCTTAAAGAAATAAAAGGACTGTAAGAGAATACTCTAAGCACTGACCACGAGCACTAACAAATTAGAAAGCATAGATGAAATGGATAAATTCCAAGTAAGATGCAAAGTATGGAAATACATTCATGAACGTGTAGAAAATCTGAATATCTGTAGCAAATAAAGAGATAACATTAATAATGCAAAAAAAAATGTCCACAGAGGTAGACCTTGGCCCAGATGGCTGCACTGTCAAAGTCTACCTAATATTTATATTACAATTAGCATAACTCTTTCATGAACTTTTGCAAAAAATAGAAGGACTTAACACCATAGAACTGCACCTTTAAAATGGTTTAAGATGAAATATTTAACATTATGTGTATTTTATCATAATTAAAAATAATTTTAAAATGTAGAAAACAAGGGGTCATTTACCAGCTCATTCAGTTCAGTTCAGTTCAGTTCAGTCACTCAGTCGTGTCCAACTCTCCGCGACCCCATGAATCACAGCACGCCAAGCCTCCCTGTCCATCACCAACTCCTGGAGTTCACTCAAACTTGTGTCCACAGAGTCGACCAGCTCATTATATGAGGCTTATTACCAGAAATGACATCACAAGGGAAGAAATAAATATTCCTTAGGGATATAGGTCAAAAAATTTTCCATAAAATACTAGCAAACTAAATCCATTACCATGTATGAAAGATTATACTCCATGAGCAAGAGTTTATTCCTGGAATGCAAGATTGTTTGAACATATAGTATCAACCTATGCAATGCAGCATATTCATAAAATAAGACAAAAAACCACACGACCATTTCAGTAGGCATTTGACAAAATGTGGTCAGGAAGCAAAAGTCAGAACTGTATATGGAACAACAGACTGGTTACAAATAGGAAAAAGAGTACGTCAAGGTTGTGTCTTGTCACCCTGCTTATTTAACTTATATGCAGAATACATCATGAGGAACGCTGGGCTGGAAGAAGCACAAGCTGGACTCAGGAATGCCAGGAGATATATCAGTAACCTCAGATATGCAGATGACACCACCCTTCTGGCAGAAAGTGAAGAGGAACTCAAAAGCCTCTTGATGAAAGTGAAAGAGGAGAGTGAAAAGGTTGGCTTGAAGCTCAACATTCAGAAAACAAAGATCATGGCATCTGGTCCCATCACTTCATGGGAAATAGATGGAAAAACAGTGGAAACAGTGTCAGACTGTATTTTTTTGGGCTCCAAAATCACTGCAGATGCTGATTGCAGCCATGAAATTAAAAGACGCTTACTCCTTGGAAGGAAAGTTATGACCAACCTAGATAGTATAGTAAAAAGCAGAGACATGACTTTGCCAACAAAGGTCCATCTAGTCAAGGCTATGGTTTTTCCCGTGGTCATGTATGGTTGTGAGAGTTGGACTGTGAAGAAAGCTGATCACCGAAAAATTGATGCTTTTGAACTGTGGTTCTGGAGAAGACTCTTGAGAGTCCCTTGGACTGCAAGGAGATCCAACCAGTCCATTCTAAAGGAGATCAATCCTGGGTGTTCATTGGAAGGACTGATACTAAAGCTGAAACTCCAATACTTTGGCCACCTCATGCGACGAGTTGACTCACTGGAAAAGACTCTGATGCTGGGAAAGGTTGGGGGCGGGAGGAGAAGGGGACGACAGAGAATGAGATGGCTGGATGGCATCCCTGACTCTGTGGACATGAGTTTGAGTGAACTCCGGGAGTTGGTGATGGACAGGGAGGCCTGGTGTGCTGTGATTCATGGGGTCGCGGAGAGTCGGACACGACTGAGCGACTGAACTGAACTGAACTGAATGTCTTTTCATGATAAAAAGAAAAAAAAAAAACACTCAATCAAGTTGAAACAGAAAGAAAATTTCTTAACTTCATAAAAGTCATCTATGAAAAACCCACAGGCAACATCATACTTAATGGAGAAAGACTAGATGCATTCTCACCAATGTCAGGGATAGTACGAGATTGTGTGTTCTTGCCGTGTCTACTAAACTATTAAATATTGTACAAGATGTTCTTGCTAGGGCAATTAGGTAAGGGAAAAAGATATCCAGATTGGAGAGGAAGATATAAAATGTTTTCTATTTGTCGATTGCGTGATCTGTATGCAGATAATCTTCAGGAATTCACACATGAAATAGTATTAGAATGAATATGTAAGTTCAGTGAGATTGTAGGATACAATATCAGTATGCATAAATCAGTTACATGTCTTTACACAAGTAATGAATAATTTGAATGTGAAAGTAGAATGATTTCTTTCACAATAACATTAAAAAGCAACAGGAATAAAATAAACACAAGCAACACTTATACACTGAAAACTACAAAAGATGATTGAAAGAAATTCAAGAAGATAAAAGATACTTTGCATTCATGAATTGGAAGGTTTATATTGTTACAATGGTAACACTCCCTAAACTGATCTGCAAATTCACAAAATTTCTGCAAGAATCCTTGCTCCCTCTTTTGCAGAAATTGACAAGCAGATCCAAAATTCAAATGGAAATGCAAGGGGCTCCAAATAGCCAAAATAATCTCAGAAACCCCCCACAAAGTCAGAGGATTCCCACATCTCAATTACAAAACTTTCCACAAAGATACAGTAGTGCAGGTTTGTGACACTAGTATAAGAAGTTCAGAAACAAATTATTACATTTATGATCAATTGATTTTGAGAAGAGTGTCAAGACAGTTCAATTGGGGAAAAAGTAGTCCTTTCAGCAAATGGTACTGGGACAACTCAATATCTAAAGGTTAAAGGATAAATTTGGACCATTACCTCATAACATATATAAAAATTAATTCAAGATGGACCATAAAACTAAATATAGGTAGGAAAACTGTAAAATTTAGCAAAAATGTAAATGTAAATCTTCATGGCCATGAATTAGGCAATGATTTCTTAGCTATGATACCCAAAGTTCAATATTAGAAAGGAAAAAAGAAAAGATAGATTGAGTCTATCAAAATTTACAAACTCTTTTGCATTTTCAAGTACACCTGCTCAGTTGGTAAAGAATCCTCCTGCAATGTAGGAGACCCCAGTTTGATTTCTGGGTTGGGAAGCTCCACTGGAGAAGGGATAGGCTATCCACTCCAGTATTCCAGGGTTTCCCTTGTGGCTCAGCTGGCAAAGAATCTGCCTGCAGTGTGGGAGACCAGGGTTTGATCCCTGGGTTGGGAAGATCCCCTGGAGAAGGGAAAGTATTCACTCCAGTATTCTGGCCTGGAAAATTCCATGGACTGTATAGTCCATGAAGTCGCAAAGAGTTGGACATGACTGAATGACTTTCACTTTCACTTGAAAGAATGAGTAGACAACCCAAAAAATGAAAGAGAATATTTATTTGTAAGTCATATATCTGATTAAGGACTTTTATCCAGAGTATATCAGTCAGTTCAGTTCAGTTCAGTCGCTCAGTCGTGTCCGACTCTCCGCGACCCCATGAATCACAGCACGCCAGGCCTCCCTGTCCATCACCAACTCCCGGAGTACACTCAAACTCATGTCCACAGAGTCGGTGATGCCATCCAGCCATCTCATTCTCCGTCGTCCCCTTCTCCTCCCGCCCCCAACCTTTCCCAGCATCAGAGTCTTTTCCAGTGAGTCAACTCGTCGCATGAGGTGGCCAAAGTATTGCAGTTTCAGCTTTAGCATCAGTCCCTCCAATGAACATCTAGGATTGATCTCCTTTAGAATGGACTGGTTGGACCTCCTTGCAGTATAAGGGACTCTCAAGAGTCTTCTCCAACACCACAGTTCAAAAGCATCGATTCTTCGGCGATCAGCCTTCTTCACAGTCCAACTCTCACAACCATACATGACCACGGGAAAAACCATTGCCTTGACTAGACGGACCTTGGTTGGCAAAGTAATGTCTCTGCTTTTTAATATACTATCAAGGTTGGTCATAACTTTCCTTCCAAGGAGCAAGCGTCTTTTAATTTCATGGCTGCAATCAGCATCTGCAGTGATTTTGGAGCCCAAAAAAACAAAGTCTGACACTGTTTCCACTGTTTTTCCATCTATTTCCCATGAAGTGATGGGACCAGATGCCATGATCTTCGTTTTCTGAATGTTGAGCTTCAAACCAACCTTTTCACTCTCCTCTTTCACTTTCATCAAGAGGCTTTTGAGTTCCTCTTCACTTTCTGCCATAAGGGTAGTGTCATCTGCATATCTGAGGTTATTGATATTTCTCCCAGCAATCTTGATTCCAGCTTGTGCTTCTTCCAGCCCAGCATTCCTCATGATGTACTCTGCATATAAGTTAAATAAGCAAGGTGACAATATACAACCTTGACGTACACCTTTTCCTATTTGGAACCAGTCTGTTGTTCCATGTCCAGTTCTAACTGTTGCTTCCTGACCTGCATACAGGTTTCTCAAGAGGCAGGTCAGGTGTATATAAGAACACTTAAAACAACAATAAAATGAAAAAAATAACTGTTCTAAATGGACAAAGGATTTGAATAAATTGACAATAAAACACACAAGAGAATAGACAGAAACCAGAAATCTAGAAGCCTAGAGGTTTGAAAAGTTATGTACTTCTGTGAAAGTCGCCCAGTCATGTCTGACTCTTTGCATGAAATTCTCTAGGCCAGAATACTGGAGTGGGTAGCCTTTCCCTTCTCCAGGGGATCTTCCCAACCCAGAAATCAAACTATAGTCTCCTACATTGCAGGTGGATTCTTTACCAACTGAGCTATCGGGGAAGTCCCTTATATACTTCTAGACTATTCTGTTTTATCTCTTTATATTACTAATGAGTTAATTAATATATTAAGTGTCTTCATATTAATATAAGGAGATAAAACAGAATGGTTTTGAGAGAATTAAAGCTAGATTTTCAGCCACGATTGAAGTTTAAGGCCATCCCACTGAAGTTAATTTTTCCAATAGTGTCAAACAAGGTAAGTTGACAAATAAAGGTATTTGAAAAGGAAGCAAATAAATAACATAAGAATGTTTTCTGGAAAATAAATTTGGTTATCATTATTGACATGCAGAACTGACTGGAAGAAATAGAAGCCTAGGAAACTTTCCAGGAATCATATCCCCAAAGCAACCACAGGCTCAAACAAAACAAAACATACCTCCAAGATCCTTAAAACCACACTTGGTTAGAAAGTGAGCTGCAAAAGTTACCTAATCAAGGATTGTACAAGCCACAATGCATGCTTCAAATTTGATCATACAAAAGTAATAATCCTATCAATGGCAGAACAAAGGAAAAGGAGTTCCTTACAGAGAGCAGAATCAAGACCTTAACTCAGAGCTTTTATCACTTCTGCATGTTGGGGTTCAGTTCAGTTCAGTTGCTCAGTCATTTCCGACTCTTTGAAACCCCATGGGCTGCAGCTCACCAGGCTTCCCTGTCCATCACCAACTCCCGGAGTTTGCTCAAACTCATGTCCATCGAGTCAGTGATACCATCCAATCATCTCATCCTCAGTCATCCCCTTCTCCTCCTGCCTTCAATCTTTCCCAGGATTAGGGTCTTTTCCAATGAGTCAGTTCTTTGCATCAGGTGGTCAAAGGATTGGAGTTTCAGCTTCAGCATAAGTCCTTCCAATGAATATTCAGGACTGATTTCCTTTAGGATTGACTGGCTGGATCTCCTTTCAGTTCAAGGGACTCTCAAGAGTCTTCATCAACACCACAGTTCAAAAGCATCAATTCTTTGGTGCTCAGCTTTCTTTATAGTTTCTCACATCCATACATGACTACTGGAAAAACCATAGTTTTGACTAGACGGACATTTGTTGGCAAAGTAATGTCTCTGCTTTTTGATATGCTGTCTAGGTTGGTCATAGTTTTTCTTCCAAGGAGCAAGCTTCTTTCAATTTCATGGCTGCAGTCACCATCTGCACCATTTGGGGGATCTTGGCACCCCCCCAAAATAAAGTCTTTTACTGTTTCCATTGTTTCCCCATCTATTTGCCTTGAAGTGATGGAACCAGATGCCATGATCTTACTTTTCTGAATGTTGAGCTTTAAGCCAACTTTTTCACTCTCCTCTTTCACTTTCATAAAGAGGCTCTTTAGTTCTTCTTCACTTTTTGCCACAAGGCAGGTATCATATAGCTTCACAATATTCACAGAACTGAATGTCAGGAAACTAAGGCCTGATTGATATGAGTCTTCCCATTACTTTCTCTTGCATATGGTAGTTTCTATTTAGTTTTCCTGTATCTGTTTCACCCTTGGTTCCTGGGTAACAGGAAGAAATGGTTCATCTACTTACCTCATAGTCTGATGAACCAGTAGAAGCCATAGGAAGATATGATAGAGACAATTACATGCCATCCAGAGGCTTTATATTTTTAGTTAGATGAAACTATGATGTTTCTTCCTTGGGGACCATGTTCTGCATAGGAAAAAAAAAGGAGTAAACAGATCTTTGAACACCACAAGTGTAGACTGTGACAGTAGCTTGAAGAGCTCACCAGTATCTGCTTTCCTCTTTTTTCTGGGCACACTGATAAACTAAATTTCTTGACTTTCTAAAGGTAGATAAGGCCATGTGACTAATTTTGAGTCGAGCCAATGAATAAAAACAGGGCTATCTCCTCCTTACTCACTCTATTGCCCTTTTCTTATATCTGGAATTCAGAGGCGAATAAGGCCCTCAGTGATGGTAAGACCTGGCTCTCTTTATGACTGAATGGAGCAAAGACCTTGCAAACTCATGCTGGAATTGGAAATGAGTAAGAAATAACTTCTGGGAATTCCCTGGCTGCCCATTGGTTAGTCATTCAAGCTTTCACAGCTGTGAATCAGGTTTAAATCTTGGTCAGGGAACTTCGGTCCTGTAACCCTCACAGTATGGCCAGGAAAAAAAAAAAGGAAGAAAGATAAGGAAAAAAAGAAAAGAAAAAAAAAAGGAAAAGAAATAATTTCTACTGGATAGAGTCACAACAACTTTAAAATGTTAGTTGTTTCAGTCATGTTCGACTCTTTCTGACCCCATGGACTGTAGCCCACCAGGCTCCTCTGTCTATGGAATTCTCCAGGCAAGAATACTGGAGTGGGTAGCCATTCCCTTCTTCAGGAGATCTTTCTGACTCAGGGATTGAACCCAGGTCTCCAGCATTGGAGGAAGATTCTTTACCATCTGAGCCACCAGGGAAGTCCACAGCTTACAAGGTGTTCACTGTAGCAGTTTACCCATGCTGCCATGAAGACTAATGAAGATAGTGGCAGCCTGGATGGAAGAGGAGTATGGGGAAAACCGATACATGTATATGTATGGTGGAATCCCTTTGTTGTCTACCTGAAACTATCATAACACTGTTAATTAGTTATACTCCAATATAAAATTAAAGATTTATAAAATTTTTTAAAAAATGTAGCATGATTCAGTTCAGTTCAGTTCAGTCGCTCAGTCGTGTCCGACTCTCCGCGACCCCATGAATCACAGCACGCCAGGCCTCCCTGTCCATCACCAACTCCCAGAGTACACTCAAACTCATGTCCACAGAGTCGGTGATGCCATCCAGCCATCTCATTCTCTGTCGTCCCCTTCTCCTCCTGCCCCCAACCCTTCCCAGCATCAGAGTCTTTTCCAGTGAGTCAACTCGTCGCATGAGGTGGCCAAAGTATTGCAGTTTCAGCTTTAGCATCAGTCCTTCCAATGAACACCCAGGATCGATCTCCCTTAGAATGGATTGGTTGGATCTCCTTGCGGTACAAGGGACTCTCAAGAGTCTTCTCCAACACCACAGTTCAAAAGCATCAATTCTTCGAACACATTTTTTTCCTGTTTGTTTGGCTAGATGATTTTTGTTCTAAGAGGCACTGTTTACTTGGCAGACCTTATCTACCAATTAGACAAAAAGGTATTTAGGATAATAAGATGTTGAGGGTAAACATTTTTTAAGTAGACTTAATAGGCAGTCAAGAAACACCTGGAGTAACAGGCAAATTTGGCCTTGGAGCACAGAATGAAGCAGGGCAAAGGCTAATAGAGTTTTGTCAAAGGAATGCACTGGTCAAAGCAAACACCCTCTTCCAACAACACAAGAGAAGACTCTACACATGGACATCACCAGATTGTCAACAACGAAATCAGATTGATTATATTCTTTGCAGCCAAAGATGGAGAAGCTCTATGCTGCTGCTGCTGCTGCTAAGTCACTTCAGTCGTGTCCGACTCTGTGTGACCCCATAGACAGAAGCCCACCAGGCTCCCCTGTCCCTGGGATTCTCCCGACAAGAACACTGGAGTGGGTTGTCATTTCCTTCTCCAATGTGTGAAAGTGAAAAGTGAAAGTGAAGTCGCTCAGTCGTGTCCGACACTTAGCGACCCCATGGACTGCAGCCTACCAGGCTTCTCCATCCATGGGATTTTCTAGGCAAGAGTACTGGAGTGGCTTGCCATTGCCTTCTCCAGGAGAAGCTCTATACAGTTAGCAAAAGCAAGACCAGGAGCTGACTGTGGCTCAGATCATGAACTCCTTATTGCCAAATTCAGACTTAAATTGAAGAAAGTAGGGAAAAAGTCTAGACCATTCAGATATGACCTAAATCAAATACCTTATGATTAAACAGTAGAAGTGAGAAATAGATTTAAGGGACTAGATCTGATAGATAGAGTGCCTGATGAACTCTGGATGGAGGTTCATGACATTGTATAGGAGACAGGGACCAAAACCATCCCCATTGAAAAGAAATGCAAAAAAGCAAAATGGCTGTCTGAGGAGGCCTTACAAATAGCTGTGAAAAGAAGAGAAGTGAAAAGCAAAGGAGAAAAGGAAAGATATAAGCATCTGAATGCAGAGTTCCAAAGAATAGCAAGGAGAGATAAGAAAGCCTTCCTCAGTGATCAATGCAAAGAAATAGAGGAAAACAACAGAATAGGAAAAACACGAGATCTCTTCAGGAAAATTAGAGATACCAAGGGAATATTTCATGCAAAGATGGGCTCGATAAAGGACAGAAAAGGTATGGACCTAACAGAAGCAGAAGATATTAAGAAGAAGTGGCAAGAATACACAGAAGGACTGTACAAAAAAGATCTGCAAGACCAAGATAATCACGATGGCGTGATCACTCACCTAGAGCCAGACATCCTGGAATGTGAAGTCAAGTGGGGCTTAAAAAGCACCACTACGAACAAAGCTAGTGAAGGTGATGGAATTCCAATTGAGCTATTTCAAATCCTGGAAGATGATGCTGTGAAAGTGCTGTCCTCAATATGCCAGCAAATTTGGAAAACTCAGCAGTTGCCACAGGACTGGAAAAGGTCAGTCTTCATTCCAATCCCAAAGAAAGGCAATGCCAAAGAATGCTCAAACTACCACACAATTGCACTCATCTCACACGCTAGTAAAGTCATGCTCAAAATTCTCCAAGCCAGGCTTCAGCAATATGTGAACCGTGAACTTCCAGATGTTCAAGCAGGTTTTAGAAAAGGCAGAGGCACCAGAGATCAAATTGCCAACATCCGCTGGATCATGGAGAAAGCAAGAGAGTTCCAGGAAAACATCTATTTCTGCTTCATTGACTATGCCAAAGCCTTTGACTGTGTGGATCACAGTAAACTGTGGAAAATTCTGAAAGAGATGCGAATCCCAGACCACCTGATCTGCCTCTTGAGAAACCTGTATGCAGGTCAGGAAGCAGCAGTTAGAACTGGACATGGAACAACAGACTGGTTCCAAATAGGAAAAAGGAGTACGTCAAGGTTGTATATTGTCACCCTGCTTATTTAATTTATATGCAGAGTACATCATGAGGATCGCTGGGCTGGAAGAGGCACAAGCTGGAATCAAGATTGCTGGGAGAAATATCAATAACCTCAGATATGCAGATGACACCACCCTTATGGCAGAAAATGAAGAGGAACTATAAAGCCTCTTGATGAAAGTGAAAGAGGAGAGTGAAAAGGTTGGCTTGAAGCTCAACATTCAGAAAACAAAGATCATGGCATCTGGTCCCATCACTTCATGGGAAATAGATGGGGATACAGTGGAAACAGTGTCAGACTATATTTTTGGGCTCCAAAATCACCGCAGATGCTGATTGCAGCCATGAAATTAAAGACACTTACTCCTTGGAAGGAAAGTTATGACCAACCTAGATAATATAATAAAAAGCAGAGACATTGCCAACAAAGGTCCGTCTAGTCAAGGCTATGGTTTTTCTAGTCGTCATGTGTGGATGTGATAGTTGGACTGTGAAGAAAGCTGATCACTGAAGAATTGATGCTTTTGAACTGTGGTGCTGGAGAAGACTCTTGAGAGTCCCTTGGACTGCAAGGAGATCCAACCAGTCCATTCTAAAGGAGATCAATCCTGGGTGTTCATTGGAAGGACTGATGCTAAAGCTGAAACTGCAATACTTTGGCCACCTCATGCGACGAGTTGACTCACTGGAAAATACTCTGATGCTAGGAGGATTGGGGGCGGGAGGAGAAGGGGATGACAGAGAATGAGATGGCTGGATGGCATCACCGACTCGATGGACATGAGTTTGCGTGAACTCTGGGAGTTGGTGATGGACAGGGAGGCCTGGCGTGCTGTGATTCACAGGGTCACAAAAAGTCAGACACGACTGAGCGACTAAACTCTACTAAACTGAATAAATTTAAAGAATGCAATCAGATAAAAATGTTATGATCATGAGAATCACTATAGCTTGAATTATATCTTTTAACGTTATTTTTTATATTATTTTATTTTGCAGTTGAAAATATGTTCTGTTTTTGGATTTCGCTGGTGGTCCACTGGTTAAGAATCTGCCTTGCAGTGCAGAACACAAGTTCTGTTCCTGATCTGGGAAGATTCCACATGCCATGGGGCAGCTAAGCCTATGTGCCACAACCACTGAAACCCACACACCCTAGAACCCGTGCCCCTCAAGAAGAGAAGCCACCACAAATAGAAGCAAATAAACAGTGACTAGAGCAGACTTGCTCACCACAACTAGAGAAAGCCCACTTGCAGCAACGGAGAGCCAGTGTAGCGAAAAATAAAATAAATAAATAAAAACTTTAAAAATTTTGAAAAAGAAAGGAAGTCTCTTTCTATGCTGCCAATGGAAAATTTGCTTTGTTTCTCAGTAATATAAAAAAGAAACATACTTTTTATATAAGTATAAATATACACACATGTATATGAATGCACGATTGGTACTTCTACTGAGTTTCATTTCACTGTAAACATTTTTATACTCTAGGGAGTTGAGGGTGGCCTTTCCAGTTCTCACTTTCTGTGGTTCTTGCTGTACTATGTGTGAAGTAAACAGTTTCATACCTGGGGACACAGGGGATGAGCTTTTGTGTGTCACTCTGAGAGATTCCAAGATTCCAGATCTAGTACGCATGGGTGTGTATGTGTCTTTGCATGAGGGATGGAGTAGGGAGTGAAGTACATCCTTCTCAAAGACTGTAAATGCCCAAGGCAAGCATTTTGAGTCCTCCTAGTCTGCTTTCTGGCAGAGTGGACACTCAGTGAATGGAAGAGGGTTGATGGAGATGGCAAAAGTGGAGGCATCTTTGGGTATGTTTGGGAATTTGAATTATGGGTATCAGAAAGAAAGGTGTGAGGAGGAGCAGATTCACATAGATTGGAATAGCATCCCCTGAAGTAAACAAGAAATGGATGGATAAGTCAGCAATCTGAAAGCTGGATTTGGGGAATGGGGTAGAGAGGAGGAATTCACAATTAGTTCAGAAGGCACAGACTAGACTCCAGTGTGACTCATTGAGTTGTAAGAAGAGAGCCCTCTTCCAGCCCTGGCTGCCCAAAGCAACAGCCTCTGGGTAGCATTGTACAACCTCCCATATCCAGCTCTTAATACTCAGGAATACTTGATATCAGGAATACTCATCAAGGGCAATTCCCCACTCAACTATTACCAGGACCAGGTGCTTCTGAATGAACCCCTTCCTCACCAACCTGTCTAGATATAGGTCTTACTTTACGAAGGAAAGGAATGAAGGAGTTGAGTCAGACCACCACACACACAGTCAGGAGTGGATTTGAAAATGCATTTAATGGTGGAAAAACAAAGCTGATCCACTTGTTTTCACCTTAAGCCCCTCTTTCAGGTGAATCCTGAGCACCTGATGGCTAAGGTTCTAAGGTACCCAGACCTTCAGCTAATTCAGAGGTTAGAGGCCCAGTGTGTTTGGGAAGGAAAGCTTCATGGCACACGTTTTTAGGGTGTAAATTAAGAGGGTCTGTGACTCAGGGTGACAGCAAGGCAAATGGGACTCCTAATCAGAGTGGGTGAGGTCAACATCTGATGGTTGATTCCTCTAGGGCTAGGCTGTAGCCACCTTACTTCTGCTTAATTTTCTGTTGAGCTGGTGCTGGAATGACTGTTGAGGGAGCAGGGCTCTGGAAACTTGGGGTGACAGGGCCCTGGAACCTTGGGTTGGCATGGGTCAGAAATCTTGGGGTGACATGGATCTGGTATTTTGGTGTGGCACAGCTCCTTGGTTTGGGGGAGGCATGGTTGCTGGGGAGGAGGCTGTCAGGGATGTTTCACCTGCTGCTGCTGAGGCTGGGGAAGTGGAATTCAGGGCTGCTTCTGCTCATGGAAACTCATGCCTCAAAGGCGGCTGGACCTAGAGACAGAACAGATGGTTTAAACAGAGATTAACTAGGGAAGAAGCCACAATCAATGCCATTTTATATCTCTTCAAAAGCAAATGATCTTCAGCCCCCTCTCTACCACAAAGAATGCTTTAATGATTTCTGAACCTTTGAAAAGGAGGATTGTAAAGGTGATCGTTCTGCTGCACTTGAACATAGCTTCTCCCAGTGCTCTTCTTCCTGGCACATCTTAAAACCCAATAAGCAACACAACACATTTGCAGGCTCCTGGCAGGCATGTGAGATGACAGTGTTGGATCATATGGAAATGTGATATTATTTAGAAAAACAAAAAACAAAACCCGGTAACTTCAGCCTGTGCACACACAGAATGGCTTTGTTGTTTTTCAGTTGCTAAGCCATGTCTGACTCTTTGTGACCCCAGAGTCAAGACTGCAGTGTTCTAAGGCCTCCTTGTCCTTCACTATCTTTTGGAGTTTTCTCAGACTCACGTCTATTGAGTCGGTGGTGCCATCCAACCAGCTCATACTCTGTCACTCCCTTCTCCTCCTGCCCTTGGTCTTTCCCAGCATCAGGGTCTTTTCCAATGAGTCAACTCTTCGCATGAGGTGGCCAAAGTATTGGAGTTTCAGCTTCAGCATCAGACCTTCCAATGCATATTCAGGGTTGATTTCCTTTAGGACTGACTGGTTTGATCTCCTTGCAGTCCAAGTGACTCTCAAGAATCTTCTCCAGCACCACAGTTTGAAAGCATATAAATAACTACTGACTTCTAAAGAACTTAGACAAAGCCACTTCTGGCTTCACTTACACCCTCAAATGTTTTCCTTATTCCTGCTTGTTCAAGTAGTATCCAGCCACCATGGATCACAGATGGCCTGAAATGGTGTTTTGGGAGGCTCTACTATAGCAAGACTTCCAGAAATTACCTGTCTTCCTGAACCACCTTAGCACTTTACTTGTCCTCATCTCCTCATGAGGGTGACTTTCTGTTGTACACTGTAATTTAGCACTTTATGTCCATATCTTGTTTTTCTGAATAAATTGTAGTGTCATGGAGTTCCCTGTTGTCTATACTGTTTTTTAGCACTAAAGGGCCAAACACACAGTAAATATGCACAAAACAATTTGTTGAAGAATAAAATTCTCTGTATTGAAATTATGAATAAAGAAATAAGTTAAATGTTATTAAGAGTGCTGTGGCTCTCAGTATTATTCCTTATCCTGCCAACTGTGGGTCCTTGCACAAGCCAGTCCTCTTCTCTCTGACACAATAAGAAGTGATGGAGCAGAACTGATAAAGTCTTAAGTCCCTTCAAGCCTGAGCTATGATTGTTTTTAAAATAAAGATATTCCTGGAGGTTAACATTCTAATGGCTGGACTTCAATAGTGGGGGAAAAGACACCAAGAATACCAAGGAGATTCCAACAGAAGTCAAATACATTGAGGGAATGATAAAATGTTGCAAGAAAAAAGACTCACCTGCTGTATGAAGAAGGGCAAGCTGTGTGGTTACTCAGATCTGGTGTGGTGTCCCCAACCAATTGGCTTTTTCATAGGGAATGAGGCCTGTCTTGAGGAACAGAATATTTCCAGGTTGCTGTGTTTTCATTTTTTGCCTGCCAAACATGATTCATCCTACATCCCCTCATTAACTGTTGGCTCAGCTTTTGTGATGAAGTCACCAACTTATTTTTGCATCTGCTGTCTGACAACAATGTCACGTAGGCCTTACCTCCACTGAGCACACTTTGCACACTGGTCTGGAGTTTATGATGAGGGCAATACGGGCTGAAAGGAGAGAGAAGGAAGAAGTTCTAGGACTGCTGACTAAAATTGAGCCTGCTTTCTAGAAGTTCCTAATCCTTAGTATAGACTGGGCTTGGACTGCTTAGCATTTGAACTGGATGTGGAGAGGAACAACAGGGGTTTCTGGTTCTTCTGGGAGGCCAAACTCAGTTCAGTTCAGTCGCTCAGTCGTGTCCGACTCTCCGCGACCCCATGAATCACAGCACTCCAGGCCTCCCTATCCATCACCAACTCCCGGAGTTCACTCAAACTCATGTCCACAGAGTCGGTGATGCCATCCAGCCATCTCATTCTCGGTCGTCCCCTTCTCCTCCTGCCCCCAACCTTTCCCAGCATCAGAGTCTTTTCCAGTGAGTCAACTCGTCGCATGAGGTGGCCAAAGTATTGCAGTTTCAGCTTCACCATCAGTCCTTCCAATGAACACCCAGGATCGATCTCCCTTAGAATGGACTGGTTGGATCTCCTTGCAGAACAAGGGACTCTCAAGAGTCTTCTCCAACACCACAGTTCAAAAGCATCAATTCTTCGGCGATCAGCTTTCTTCACAGTCCAACTCTCACATCCATACATGACCATGGGAAAAACCATAGCCTTGACTAGATGGACCTTGGTTGGCAAAGTAATGTCTCTGCTTTTTAATATACTATCAAGGTTGGTCATAACTTTCCTTCCAAGGAGTAAGCGTCTTTTAATTTCATGGCTGCAATCAGCATCTGCAGTGATTTTGGAGCCCCCCAAAAATAAAGTCTGACACTGTTTCCACTGTTTTTCCATCTATTTCCCATGAAGTGATGGGACCAGATGCCATGATCTTTCTTTTCTGAAGGTATGAATTTCCCCAGGTTGGAGAAAAGTAATAATTTTGTTTGTCCATCATTCAGTGTAACCTGAAGAGGAAAGGCAATGATAAAATTCTTTGGGTCCTAAAAAGCCTTTACGGCAAGAAAGGCTTTATTTTTTATTTTATTTTTTTTAATTTATTTATTTTAACTGGAGGCTAATTACTTTACAATATTGTATTGGTTTTGCCATAGATTGACATGGATCTGCCCCGGGTGTACATATGTTCCCCATCTTGAAACCCCTCCCCATCCCATCCCTCTGGTTCATCCCAGTGCACCAGCCCCGAGCATCCTCTATCATGCATCAAACCTGGACTAGTGAATCATTTCACATATGATGATATATACGTTTTAATGCCATTCTCCCAAATCATTCCACCCTCGCCCATTCCCACAGAGTCCAAAAGACTGTTCTATACATCTGTGCCTCTTTTGCTGTCTCGCATACAGGGTTATCGATACCATCTTTCTAAATTCCATATATATGCGTTAGTATACTCTATTGCTGTTTTCTTTCTGGCTTACTTCTCTGTATAATAGGCTCCAGTTTCATCCACCTCATTAGAACTGATTCAAATGTATTCTTTTTAATGGCTGAGTAATACTCCATTGTGTATATGTACCAAAGCTTTCTTATCCATTTGTCTGCAGATGGATATCTAGGTTGCTTCCATGTCTTGGTTATTATAAACAGTGCTGCGATGAACATTGGAGTACATGTGTCTCTTTCAATTCTGGTTTCCTTGGTGTGTATGCCCAGGGGTGGGATTGTTGGGTCGTATGGCAGTTCTATTTCCAGTTTTTTAAGGAATTTCCGCACTGATCTCCACAGTGGCTGTACTAGTTTGCATTCCCACCAACAGTGTAAGAGGGTTCCCTTTTTTCCACACCCTCTCCAGCATTTATTGCTTGTAGACTTTTGGATAGCAGCCATTCTGACTGGTGTGAAATGGTACCTCATTGTGGTTTTGATTTGCATTTCTCTGATTATGAGTGATGTTGAGGATCTTTTCATGTGTTTGTTAGCCATCTTTATGTCTTCTTTGGAGAAATGTCTGTTTAGTTCTTTGGCTCATTTTTTGATTGGGTCATTTATTTTTCTGGAATTGAGCTACAGGTGCTGCTTGTATATTTTTGAGATTAATTCTTTGTCCATTGCTTCATTTGCTATTATTTTCTCCCATTCTGAAGGCTGTCTTTTCACCTTGCTTATAGTTTCCTTTGCTGTGCAGAAGCTCTTAATTTTAATTAGGTCCCATTTGTTTACTTTTGCTTTTATTTCCAATATTCTGGGAGGTGGGTCATAGAGGATCATGCTGTGATTTATGTCAGAGAGTGTTTTGCCTATGTTGTTCTCTAGGAGTTTTATAGTTTCTGGTCTTACATTTAGATCTTTAATCAATTTTGAGTTTATTTTTGTGTATGGTGTTAGGGAGTGTTCTAGTTTCATTCTTTTACAAGTGGTTGACCAGTTTTCCCAGCACCACTTGTTAAAGAGATTGTCTTTTCTCCATTGAATATTCTTGCCTCCTTTGTCAAAGATAAGGTGTCCATAGGTGCATGGATTTCTCTCTGGGCTTTCTATTTTGTTCCATTGATCTATATTTCTGTCTTTATGCTAGTACCATACTTTCTTGATGACTGTGGCTTTGTAGTAGAGCCTGAAGTTCAGCAGGTTAATTCCCCCAGTTCCATTCTTCTTTCTCAAGATTGCTTTGGCTAGTCGAGGTTTTTTTGTATTTCCATACAAATTGTGAAATCATTTGTTCTAGCTCTGTGAAAAATACCTTTGGTAGCTTGATAGGGATTGCATTGAACCTATAAATTATTTTGGGTAATACATTCATTTCACAATATTTATTCTTCCAATCCATGAACACTGTATGTTTCTTGATCTATTAGTGTCCTCTCTGATTTCTTTCACTGTTTTATAGTTTTCTATATATAGGTCTTTTGTTTCTTTAGGTAGATATATTCCTAAGTATTTTATTCTTTTCGTTGAAATGGTGAATGGAATTATTTCCTTAATTTCTCTTTCTATTTTCTCACTATTAGTGTATAAGAATGCAAGGGATTTCTGTGTATTGATTTTATATCCTGCAACTTTACTATATTCATTGATTAGTTGTAATTTTCTGGTAGAGTCTTTAGGGTTTTCTGTGTAGAGGATCATGTCATCTGCAAACAGTGAGAGTTTTACTTCTTCTTTTCCAATTTAGATTCCTTTTATGTCTTTTTCTGCTCTGATTGCTGTGGCCAAAACTTCCAGTACTATGTTGAATAGTAGTGGTGAGAGTGGGCACCCTTGTCTTGTTCCTGACTTTAGGGGAAATGATTTCAATTTTTCACCATTGAGGATAATGTTTGCTGTGGGTTTGTCATATATAAATTTTATTACTTTGAGGAATGTTCCTTCTATTCTTACCTTCTGGAGGATTCTGATAGTAAATGGATGCTGAATTTTGTCAAAGGCTTTCTCTGCATCTATTGAGATAAGTATATGGTTTTTATTTTTCATTTTGTTAATGTGGTGTATTACATTGATTGATTTGCGGGTATTGAAGAATCCTTGCATCCCTGGGATAAAACCCACTTGGTCATGATGTATGATCTTTTTAATGTGTTGTTGGATTATGATTGCTAGAATTTTGTTAAGGATTTTTGCATTTGTTCATCAGTGATATTGGCCTGTAGTTCTCTCTTTTTTGTGTGTGTGTGACATCTTTGTCAGGTTTTGGTATTAGGGTGATGGTGGCCTCATAGAATAAGTTTGGAAGTTTCCCTTCCTCAGCAATTTTCTGGAAGAGTTTGAGTAGTATAGGTGTTAGCTCATCTCTAAATTTTTGGTAGAATTCAGCTGTGAAGCCGTCTGGACCTGGGCTTTTGTTTGCTGGAAGATTTCTGATTACAGTATCAATTTCCATGCTTGTGATGGGTCTCTTAAGATTTTCTATTTTTCCTGGTTCAGTTTTGGAAAGTTGTACTTGTCTAATAATTTGTCCATTTCTTCCAAGTTGTCCATTTTATTGGCCTATAATTGCTGATAATAGTCTCTTATGATCCTTTGTATTTCTGTGTTGTCTGTTGTGATCTATCCATTTTCATTTCTAATTTTATTGACTTGGTTTTTCTCCCTTTGTTTCTGATGAGTCTGGCTAGTGGTTTGTCAATTTTATTTACCCTCTCAAAGAACCAGCTTTTGGATTTGTTGATTTTTGCTATGGTCTCTTTTGTTTCTTTTGCATTTGTTTCTGCCCTAATTTTTAAGATTTCTTTTCTTCTACTAACCCTGGAGTTCTTCATTTCTTCCTTTTCTATCCACTTGAGGTGTAGAGTTAGGTTATTTAGTCGACTTTTTTATTGTTTCTTGAGGTAAGCCTGTATTGCTGTGAACCTTCCCCTTAGCACTGCTTTTACAGTGTCCCACAGGTTTTGGGTTGTTGTGTTTTCATTTTCATTCGTTTATATGCAAATTTGATTTCTTTTTTTATTTCTTCTATGATTTGTTGGTTATTCAGCAGCAAGTTATTTAGCCTCCATATGTTGTAATTTTTAATAGTTTTTCTCCTGTAATTGAGATCTAGTCTTACTGCATTGTGGTCAGAAAAGATGCTTGGAATTATTTCAACTTTTTTTGAATTTGCCAAGGCTAGATTTATGACCCAGGATGTGATCGATCCTGGAGAAGGTTCCGTGTGCGCTTGAGAAGCAGGTGAAATTTATTGTTTTGGGGTGAAGTGTCCTATAGATATCAGTTAGCTCCAACTGGTCTATTGTATAATTTAACTTTTGTGTTTCCTTGTTAATTTTCTGTTTAGTTGATCTCTCCATAGGTGTGAGTGGGGTATTAAAGTCTCCCACTATTATTGTGTTATTGTTAATTTCCCCTTTCATACTTGTTAGCATTTGTCTTACATACTGCAGTGCTCCTATGTTGGGTGCATATATATTTATAATTGTTATATCTTCTTCTTGGATTGATCCTTTGATCATTATGTAGTGCCCTTCTTTGTCTCTTTTCACAGCCTTTGTTTTAAAGTCTATTTTATCTGATATAAGTATTGCTACTCCTGGTTTCTTTTGGTCTCTATTTGCGTGGAATATCTTTTTCCAGCCCTTCACTTTCAGTCTGTATGTGTCCCTCGTTTTGAGGTGGGTCTCTTGTAGACAACATATATAAACAACATATATGGGGGTCTTGTTTTTTTGTACATTCAGCCAGTCTTTGTCTTTTGGTTGGGGCATTCAACCCTTTTATTTTTAAGGTGATTATTGATAAGTATGATCCTGTGGCCATTTTCTTTATTGTTTTGGGTTCTAGTTTATACACTCTTTCTGTGTTTCCTGTCTAGAGAAGATCCTTTAGCATTTGTTGGAGAGCTGGTTTGGTGATGCTGAATTCTCTCAGCTTTTGCTTGTCTGTAAAGCTTTTGATTTCTCCTTCATATTTGAATCAGATCCTTGCTGGGTACAGTAATTTGGGCTGTAGGTTATTTTCTTTCATCACTTTAAGTACGTCCTGCCATTCCCTTCTGGCCTGAGGAGTTTCTATTGAAAGATCAGCTATTATCCTTATGGGGATCCCCTTGTGTGTTATTTGTTGCTTTTCCCTTGCTGCTTTTAATATTTGTTCTTTGTGTTTGATCTTTGTTAATTTGATTAATATGTGTCTTGGGGTATTTTGCCTTGGGCTTATCCTGTTTGGGACTCTCTGGGATTCTTGGACTTGGGTAATTATTTCCTTCCCCATTTTGGGGAAATTTTCAACTATTATCTCCTCAAGTTATTTTCTCATGGCCTTTCTTTTTGTCTTCTTCTTCTGGGACTCCTATGATTTGGATGTTGGGGCGCTTAACATTGTCCCAGTGGTCTCTGAGATTGTCCTCATTTCTTTTAATTTGTTTTTCTTTTTTCCTCTCTGTTTCATTAATTTCTACCATTCTATCTTATAACTCACTTATTCTATCTTCTGTCTCCATTATTCTACTGTTGGTTCCCTCCGGAGTGTTTTTGATCTCATCTATTTTTCCAACAACACAAGAGAAGACTATACACATGGACATCACCAGATGGTCAACACCGAAATCAGATTGATTATGTTCTTTGCAGCCAAAGATGGGGAAGCTCTATACAGTTAGCAAAAACAAGACCAGGAGCTGACTGTGGCTCAGATCATGAACTACTTATTGCCAAATTCAGACTTAAATTGAAGAAAGTAGGGAAAACCATTAGACGATTCAGATATGATCTAAATCAAATCCCTTATGATTATACAGTGGAAGTAAGAAATAGATTTAAGGGACTAGATCTGATAGATAGATAGAGTGCCTGATGAACTATGGACAGAGGTTCATGACATTGTACAGGAGACAGGGACCAAGACCATCCGCATGGAAAAGAAATGCAAAAAAGCAAAATGGCTGTCTGAGGAGGCCTTACAAATAGCCATGAAAAGAAGAGAAGTGAAAAGCAAAAGAGAAAAGGAAAGATATAAGCATCTGAATGCAGAATTCCAAAGAATAACAAGGAGAGATAAGAAAGCCTTCCTCAGTGATCAATGCAGAGAAATAGAGGAAAACAACAGACCAGGAAAAACAAGAGATCTTTTCAAGAAAATTAGAGACATCAAGGGAACATTTCATGCAAAGATGGGCTCAATAAAGGGCAGAAATGGTATGGACCTAACAGAAGCAGAAGATATTAAGAAGAGGTGGCAAGAGTACACAGAAGAACTGTACAAAAAAGATCTTCACGACCAAGATAATCACGATGGTGTGATCACTCACCTGGAACCAGACATCTTGGAATGTCAAGTCAGGTGGGCCTTAGAGAGCATCACCATGAAAAAAGCTAGTGGAAGTGATGGAATTCCAATTGAGCTATTTCAAATCCTGAAAGATGATGCTGTGAAAGGGCTGCACTAAATATGCCAGCAAATTTGGAAAACTCAACAATGGCCACAGGACTGGAAAAGGTCAGTCTTCTTTCCAATCCCAAAGAAAGGCAATGCCAAAGAATGCTCAAACTACTGCACAATTGCACTCATCTCACACGCTAGTAAAGTCATGCTCAAAATTCTCCAAGCCAGGCTTCAGCAATATGTGAACCGTGAACGTCCAGATGTTCAAGCAGGTTTTAGAAAAGGCAGAGGCACCAGAGATCAAATTGCCAACATCCACTGGATCATGGAGAAAGCAAGAGAGTTCCAGAAAAACATCTATTTCTGCTTCATTGACTATGCCAAAGCCTTTGACTGTGTGGATCACAATAAACTGTGGAACATTCTGAAAGAGATGGGAATCCCAGACCACCTGACCTGCCTCTTGAGAAACCTGTATGCAGTTCAGGAAGCAACAGTTAGAACTGGACGTGGAATAGCAGACTGGTTCCAAATAGGAAAAGGAGTATGTCAACGTTGTATATTGTCACCCTGCTTATTTAACTTCTATGCAGAATACATCATGAGGAACGCTGGGCTGGAAGAAGCACAAGCTGGAATCAAGATTGCTGGGAGAAATATCAATAACCTCAGATATGCAGATGACACCACCCTTCTGGCAGAAAGTGAAGAGGAACTCAAAGGTCTCTTGATGAAAGTGAAAGAGGAGAGTGAAAAGGTTGGCTTGAAGCTCAACATTCAGAAAACGAAGATCATGGCAACCGGTCCCATCACTTTATGGGAAATAGATGGGGAAACAGTGGAAACAGTGTCAGACTTTAATTTTTTTGGGCTCCAAAATCACTGCGGATTTTGATTGCAGCCAGGAAGTTAAAAGACGCTTACTCCTTGGAAGGAAAGTTATGACCAGCCTAGATAGAATATTAAAAAGCAGAGACATTACTTTTCCAATGAAGGCCTGTCTAGTCTAGTCAAGGCTATGGTTTTTCCCGTGGTCATGTATGGATGTGAGAGTTGGACTGTGAAGAAAGCTGATCACTGAAGAATTGATGCTTTTGAACTGTGGTGCTGGAGAAGACTCTTGAGAGTCCCTTGTACTGCAAGGAGACCCAACCAGTCCATTCTAAAGGAGATCGATCCTGGGTGTTCATTGGGATACTTATGCTAAAGCTGAAACTGCAATACTTTGGCCACCTCATGCGACGAGTTGACTCACTGGAAAAGATTCTGATGCTGGGAGGGATTGGGGGTAGGAGAAGATGCGGACAACTGAGAATGAGATGGCTGGATGGCATCACCGACTCGATGGACATGAGTTTGAGTGAACTCCGGGAGTTGGTGATGGACAGGGAGGCCTGGCGTGCTGTGGTTCATGGGGTCGCATAGAGCTGGACACGACTGAGTGACTGAACTGAACTGAACTGAATTCTAAAGGAGATCAGTCCTGGGTGTTCATTGGAAGGACTGATGTTAAAGCTGAAACTCCAATACTTTGGACACCTCATGTGAAGAGCTGACTCACTGGAACAGACTCTGATGCTGGGAGGGATTGGGGGCGGGAGGAGAAGGGGACGACCGAGAATGAGATGGCTGGATGGCATCACCGACTCGATGGACATGAGTTTGAGTGAACTCTGGGAGTTGGTGATGGACAGGGAGGCCTGGCGTGCTGTGATTCATGGGGTCGCGGAGAGTCGGACACGACTGAGCGACTGAACTGAACTGGATTGCATTATTCATTGCATATTGACTCTTTTTTATTTCTTCTAGATCCTTGTTAAACCTTTCTTGCATCTTCTCAATCCTTGTCTCCAGGTTATTTATCTGTAACTCCAATTTGTTTTCAAGATTTTGGATCATTTTCACTATCATTATTCGGAATTCTTTATCAGTTAGGTTCCCTATCTCTTCCTCTTTTGTTTGGGTTGGTGGGCATTTATCCCATTCCTTTATTTGCTGGGTATTTCTCTGCCTCTTCATCTTGCTTATATTGCTGTGTTTGGGGTGGCCTTTCCGTCTTCTGCCAGTTTGTGGAGTTCTCTTTATTGTGGAGTTTCCTCGCTGTGGATGAGGTTGGACATGTGACTTGTCAAGGTTCCCTGGTTAGGAAAGCTTGTTTCAGTGTTCTGGTTGGTGGAGCTGGGTTTCTTCTCTCTGGAGTGCAATGAAGTGTCCAGTAATGAGTTATGAGATGGCAATGAGATTTGAGTGACTATGGGCAGTCTGTATTTGAAGCTCAGGGCTATGTTCCTGTGTTGCTGGAGAATTTGCATGGTATGTCTTGCTCTGGAACTTGTTGACCCTTGGTTTCAGCGTAGGTATGGAGGCGTTTGATGAGCTCCTATCGATTAATGTTCCCTGGAGTCAGGAGTTCTCTGGTGTTCTCAGGAGTTGGACTTAAGCCTCCTGCCTCTGGTTTTCAGTCTTATTCTTGCAGTAGCCTCAAGACTTCTCCATCTGTCACTTCCAAGGAGGTTCCCTCTGTTTTAGCTTCTTCTGTTTGCTGGTCTCTTCAGTGTCTAATTTCCACCCTGACACTAGGGGGCTGTGGTGGACACTTTTTAAGGCTCACTTGTTCAGTCGTGCTGTGGGGAGGGAGGTGCACTGCAGACAAATATCTCTGGTGTCTGTAGGGAGTGCTTTCAGTGTTTCGGCCTGTGGCCTAGGGGGCACTGGGCTTGCCCCACTCACGGTGTGTGTGCTGCCCCAGTCTACACTGCACAGGCTCTAGGTTGTTCTGCCGGGAACTGTGTGAGGCTGGCGCTGGGTTGCATGCACATCCCAGGTCTAAGTCGATGAGGTTCAGGTACTCGGGTACTCCACAAAGGTGCAGTCTTGGTTGGGCCTGCGTTTTGTTCCCTTCACCAGTATGAGCAGCTCAGGTGACCAGGTGTTTGGCGAGTGTGGTTGCTGTGACTTATCGCCTCCCCGGTCCTTGCTGCTCGGTTTTCTGGGTGTACAAATGGCGTACCTCTTCAGGCGGATGTCGACTGGCCAGAAACCCAAGAAGTCTTAGTTAGCAAAAAAGTCTGCTTGCAGTTTGGTATTGGATGCCTCTCTGGGGTTGCGATTGCCCCCTTCCAGCTCTGGCTGCCCTCCCCTGCCTGTCTCGGGAGGGGATGGGCCGTCTGCAGCTGCCTAACTTTGCTCAGTCCTTTGTTCTGTGAGAGGGTCTGGTTAAGTCTTAGGTTAGGGCTTTTTGCCTTTTCACAGGGTAGCTATTCCACAGTCTGCTTTGCTATCTCCAGTTAGCTATCTCAGATTGCCCTCGCGGCATTCAGGCCGGGTCCTCAATGCAGCCCGTGCCTCCCTGCCCAGTCCCCGCTTGCTAATAGCGGATGCAGGTATCTGGGCTGCTTCTCCGCTGGGAGTTACCATTGGGCGTGTAATCTGTGGGTTTTAATTATTTATTTCTTTTTCCTCCCTGTTATGTTGCCCTCTGAGGTTCCAAGGCTCGCCACAGACTCACCAGTGAGAGTGTTTCCTGGTGTTTGGAAACTTCTCTCTTTTTTAAGCCTCCCTTCCCGGGATGGAGCTCCGTCCCTACTTCTTTTGTCACTCTTTTTATCTTCTATGCTTTTTCCTACCTCCTTTCGAAGACAATGGGCTGCTTTTCTGGGTGCCTGATGTCCTGTGCCAGCATTCAGAAGTTTTTTTGTGGAATTTACTCAGCGTTCAAATGTTCTTTTGATGAATTTGTGGGGGAGAAAGTGGTCTCCCTGTCCTATTCCTCCGCTATCTTGGACTGTCTCACCAAGAAAAGCTTTAGAGCCAATAACTAGGGACTGTGATGTGTGAAAACACTGGTGATGACAGTTTCTGCAGCCCCAGAACAATCTGGCACTTTTGGTGCATCCACTTGTTCTGTCTTATGTGACAGCAGGTCATGAAGACCCTGACTGTCATAGTTACTACTTCCTGCAGACCACATAGGGAGGAGAGATACAGGATTCCTTACCCTTTATACTAGAGCTCATTCTGCTCAAGATGAAATGAAGTTGAGGTCACTAACCCAGATTGGCCTCAAACATACAATCTATTAAGCTGCTGTATTTGGAAAATGCAGATTATTCTTTAAACCCTAGTGTCTGGGTGGTCCCTTCCTTCTTACACTGCTTACCTACATGTTTGTGGAGTAGTTGCTGGCTCCACAGCTGTGTCATTTCCTCTGAGCTTGAGCCGACCAGACAGGCACCACCAGAGGCTCCTCCCACTGGGTCCCCTTAGCCATTCCTCTACCTTCATCCCCATCTGGCACCCTGTGTGGTAGCTGCTTAGTGGACTGATGATCATAGGATGGATGCATGAATGAATGACACTGTTTGCTATGAGACACCCAGAGGCTGCAGGGGAATGGCTAGGGCATTTCTTATAAAAGGAACTTCACCCTGTGACAAACCTCACAATATGGGCTGAGAGGCAGGGTAAGTAAGGGCTCATCAAGACACAGATGTTTCTAGGATTATGCCAAACCATCTGTTTCTCTAGAGTTTATGCAGTTACTTCCCTGTGGGCAAGGGCCAATGCCACCAAGATGCCTGAGTTCCAGGCCTCTTCTACTAATTTAGTTCTTCTTTAGACTTGGGTACAAGCATTTTCTCACCCAAATCGTATCTTTAAAGGACCCTATGGAAGGAGTTCCAAGCACAACTTTCTGCTGATCTGGTGGGATTCTCAGGTCTAGGGCAAACTGCTTCCTGCTGTTTGGTCCTCCATGATACTGCTCATGGACCTGGCTGACCTGAACCTCAGCTCAGAGGCTGAACCGCTCCTTTTCATGTCTTTCCTGGACCCACATCCCTAGGAGCAAGGGGTAACTTTCATTCAGTATTCTCAATAAGCTTTTACCTGATGACCCTGACTGAATTGTGCCTCCTTTCCCTCAGCAACACTTCCCCCTTTCCAGTTCCTGGAATTTCCTCTTTATTCTTCTGCTTTTGTAAAAAATGTACCGAATAGTTGAGTATTAAGGTCATTTCTACTATATATGGAAGCTCATTTTATTCACTAGCAATGCTGGATTCAATTCAGTTCAGTTCAATCACTCAGTCGTGTCCGACTCTTTGCGACCCCATGAATCACACAGCATGCCAGGCCTCCCTGTCCATCACCAACTCCCAGAGTTCACGCAAACCCATGTCCATCGAGTCAGTGATGCCATCCAGCCATCTCATTCTCTGTTGTCCCCTTCTCCTCCTGTCCCCAATCCCTCCCAGCATCAGAGTCTTTTCCAGTGAGTCAACTCATCGCATGAGATGACCAACATATTGGAGTTTCAGCTTTAGCATCAGTCCTTCCAATGAACACCCAGGACTGATCTCCTTTAGAATGGACTGGTTGGATTAGGCAGTGTATTTTCTGGGAAACCATATGGCTTCTGAGTGCAACTGGCCTCTCCTCACATGACCTTGACTCTTACACTGAAGCATTTCTCAGGATATTAGGATGTTGCTAATGCTGGATCATGGAGAAAGCAAGAGAGTTCCAGAAAACCATCTATTTCTGCTTCATTGACTATGCCAAAGCCTTTGACTGTGTGGATCACAATAAACTGTGGGACATTCTGAAAGAGATGGGAATACCAGACCACGTGACCTGCCTCTTGAGAAACCTGTATGCAGGTCAGGAAGCAACAGTCAGAACTGTACATGGAACAACAGACTGGTTCCAAATAGGAAAAGGAGTACGTCAAGGCTGTATATTGTCACCTTGCTTATTTAACTTCTATGCAGAGTACATCATGAGGAACGCTGGGCTGGAAGAAGCACAAGCTGGAATCAAGATTGCTGGGAGAAATATCAATAACCTCAGATATGCAGATGACACTACCCTTATGGCAGAAAGTGAAAGGAACTCAAAAGCCTCTTGATGAAAGTGAAAGAGGAGAGTGAAAAGGTTGGCTTGAAGCTCAACATTCAGAAAACAAAGATCATGGCATATGGTCCCATCACTTCATGGGAAATAGATGGGGAAACAGTGGAAACAGTGTCAGACTTTATTTTTTTGGGATCCAAAATCACTGTGGATGCTGATTGCAGCCATGAAATTAAAAGACGCTTACTCCTTGGAAGGAAAGTGATGACCAACCTTGATAGTATATTAAAAAGCAGAGACATTACTTTGCCAATAAAGGTCCGTCAAGTCAAGGCTGTGGTTTTTCCCGTGGTCATGTATGGATGTGAGAGTTGGACTGTGAAGAAAGCTGATCACCGAAGAATTGATGTTTTTGAACTGTGGTGCTGGAGAAGACTCTTGAGAGTCCCTTGTACTGCAAGGAGATCCAACAAGTCCATTCTAAAGGAGATCAATCCTGGGTGTTCATTGGAAGGACTGATGGTGAAGCTGAAACTGCAATACTTTGGCCACCTCATGCGACGAGTTGACTCACTGGAAAAGACTCTGATGCTGGGAAAAGTTGGGGGCGGGAGGAGAAGGGGACGATGGAGAATGAGATGGCTGGATGGCATCACCGACTCGATGGACATGAGTTTGAGTGAACTCCGGAAGTTGGTGATGGACAGGGAGGCCTGACGTACTGTGATTCATGGGGTCGCGGAGAGTTGGACACGACTGAGCGACTGAACTGAACTGAACTGAACTGAACTGAATTTTCTTATGTCTTGGTTTTGCTCGTTAACTGTGCTAGATACCTCTTGGGCATCCCTACAAATTCTCACTGCTTTACTGGTTATCTACACACTGTCATATGGTCCTTTCTGTATAGATTTGGATGGGCTTTCTATAGAACCTCCTCTCCCTTCCTGATCCAGGGCTTCTATTATACTACCATTCAGGGAACCTGAGAAACACAATGCACCCATGTGTGCTCAGTCCAGAAGTGTGGGGGGAGTTAATGCACATGAAACCAAATTGAACAAATGGTGGTAGTGAAGTTCTTGCTTTCATCCCCAGGTGAGATCATCAAAGAGTTCTGAGATCGTTTCCCAAAGATTCTCAAAAAATCCCATGGGCTTGAACACCAGTTATTCCTGTTGATATGCAAAAAGATAATAAGAAACAGAAGTACTAGTGGCTCAGTTGTGTCTGATTCTTTGTGACCCAATGGACTGTAGCACATCAGGCTCCTTTATTCATACTGTCTCCTTGAATTTCTTCTTTCTCAGTTATCCCTGTACCCATCATTGCTTTCCTCTTTTACATTTCCAAATAAACCCCTGCCCATGAGGCTTAGTATCAGGTACAGCTTTCTGGGGAAGCCAGGTTAGGACAGTTATGGAACAGGCTTGTAATTCACAAAGCAGATACAGATATACAGTCATTTAGAAAGTGGAAGTCAATTCTCAGAACACATAAAGACAGATAGATCGTTGTAAGAAAGCTGGGTTTGACCCAGGTGCCTGCTGAGACTTTGGAAATGTTGGTGTGGCTGAGGACAGTACTTCTGAGTTTTGATTCTTAGGTAGGTTGATAAGAAGTCCTGGGTCCTTGAGGAGGAGAGAGAGGTCTGGGGTTCTCGAGGAGGAGAAAAGGACAAACACTTTTTTTCTTTAAGCCCAGAGCTGATGTTTCCATAACAAAATAAGTCAGCTTAAACTCTGTACCAATGATTATATAACAGCAATGTATCCTGCTTGAGGACCTGTTTCTCCTTGAGAACCTTCTGACTAATCCTGTTATCTTAAAATGTATATTATGGAAGTGGGTTTGGTAAGATCTTTCTATTATCAGTTCTAATCCTGTCATCTTAAAATGTAAATGGTGGCAGTGGGTCTAATAAGACCTTTACTACCTTGAGACGTTTTTTTGATTTACTGTAATAACCAACTGAAAAATTATATAACTCCCATGCTAAGACTAGCAAGGGGGACACTCTCCGTCCCCCTTCTGATGCTTATGTCAGAAACTTTCTCTGACCCTTTTTCAATTTAATAAAACTCAGCTACATAAAAGCTCTTGAGTGATCAAGGCTGGTTCCTGGTCCATAAGCTAAATTTTCTTCTTCGGAGATTAGCAATCCAAAATTGTTCACTGTAAACTATCACTTCCTCAGCTTACCTCTAGAATATTGCATGGCAGTAAGTTCAGAAGCAAAATGGCTGTCTGAGGAGGCTTTACAAATAGCCGTGAAAAGAAGAGAAGCAAAGAGCAAAGGAGAAAAGGAAAGATATAAACATCTGAATGCAGAGTTCCAAAGAATAGCAACGAAAGATAAGAAAGCCTTCCTCAGCGATCAATGCAAAGAAATAGAGGAAAACAGCAGAACAGGAAAAACAAGAGATCTCTTCAGGAAAATTAGAGATACCAAGGGAACATTTCATGCAAAGATGGGCTCGATAAAGGACAGAAATGGTATGGACTTAACAGAAGCAGAAGATATTAAGAAGAGGTGGCAAGAATACACAGAAGAAATGTACAAAAAAGATCTTCACGACCAAGATAATCACGATGGTGTGATCACTCACCTAGAGTCAGACGTCTTGGAATGTGAAGTCAAGTGGACCTTAGAAAGCATCACTACAAACAAAGCTAGTGGAGGTGATGGAATTCCAGTTGAGCTATTTCAAATCCTGAAAGATGATGCTGTGAAAGTGCTGTACTCAATATGCCAGCAAATTTGGAAAACTCAGCAGTGGCCACAGGACTGGAAAAGGCCAGTCTTCATTCCAATCCCAAAGAAAGGCAATGCCAAAGAATGCTCAAACTACCGCACAATTGCACTCATTTCACACCCTAGTAAAGTCATGCCCCAAATTCTCCAAGCCAGGCTTCAGCAATATGTGAACCGTGAACTTCCAGATGTTCAAGCACGTTTTAGAAAAGGCAGAGGCACCAGAGATCAAATTGCCAACATCCACTGGATCATGGAGAAAGCAAGAGAGTTGCAGAAAAATATCTCTTTCTGCTTCATTGACTATGCCAAAGCCTTTGACTGTGTGGATCACAATAAACTGTGGAAAATTCTGAAAGAGATGGGAATACCAGACCACCTGACCTGCCTCTTGAGAAACCTGTACGCAGGTCAGGAAGCAACAGTTAGAACTGGACGTGGAACAGCAGACTGGTTCCAAATAGGAAAAGGAATATGTCAAGGTTGTATATTGTCACCCTGCTTGTTTAACTTATATGCAGAGTACATCATGAAAAACGCTGGGCTGGAAGAAGCATAAGCTGGAATCAAGATTTCTGGGAGAAATATCAATAACCTCAGATATGCAGATGACACCACCCTTATGGCAGAAAGTGAAGAGGAACTAAAAAGTCTCTTGATGAAAGTGAAAGAGGAGAGTGAAAAGGTTGGCTTGAAGCTCAACATTCAGAAAACGAAGATCATGGCATCTGGTTTCATCACTTCATGGGAAATAGATGGGGAAACAGTGGAAACAGTGTCAGACTTTTTGTTTGTTTTTTGGGCTCCAAAATCACTGCGGATGTTGATTGAAGCCATGAAATTAAAAGATGCTTACTCCTTGGAAGGAAATTTATGACCAACCTAGATAGCATATTAAAAAGAAGAGACATTACTTTGCCAACAAAGGTCTGTCTAGTCAAGGCTATAATTTTCAGTGGTCATGTACAGATGTGAGAGTTGGACTGTGAAGAAAGCTGATCACCGAAGAATTGATGCTTTTGAACTGTGGTGCTGGAGAAGACTCGAGAGTCCCTTGGACTGCAAGGAGATCCAACCAGTCCATTCTAAAGGAGATCGATCCTGGGTGTTCATTGAAAGGACTGATGCTAACGCTGAAACTCCAATACTTTGGCCACCTCATGTGACAAGTTGACTCACTGGAAAAGAGTCTGATGCTAGGAAGGATTGGGGGTGGGAGGAGAAGGGAATGACAGAGAATGAGATGGATAGAAGGCATCACCGACTCGATGGACATGAGTCTGAGTGAACTCCGGGAGTTGGTGATGGACAGGGAGGCCTGGCGTGCTGTGATTCATGGGGTCACAAAGAGTTGGACATGACTGAGCGACTGAACTGAAGTTCAGAAGGAAGGCTTTTTTCTGTTAAGTATAATCCCAAAGAGAACCCCTCCAATTCATTCATTCAACCGATTCTTGAATGTTGCAATATGTCAGGCTGTGTTCCAGACACTTGGGATGAGTCAGTGAACAATAACACAGATCTCTGACCTTGTGGAGTTCACATGCTAGAGAGGAAACTGGAGATAAATAGTAAAGAAAAATGATGGTTAAGTAAATTATATATTAAATACTATGAAAAAAATGGAATAGTAGTGTAAGCAATTGGGAGGATCAAAGAGGTAAGGATGGGGACTGTGTATCCTCTTTGAGAAGATGAAGTTTGAACAGACTTGAGGGAGGTGAAGAAGCTAGGTATTAAGATATCTGTTGAAATAATTTCAGGTCAAGAGAATATCCAAAGAAAATGCTCCAAGGTGGTAGCCTGCCCAGCATATTCTGGGGGCACTGTGGCTGGACTGGGAATGGTAACTGGAAGAAAGACTGGGGCCGAAAGAAAGTAAGTTTGTCCCCTGGTTTTAGTCTCTGCCATCAGCCATCATCAGGCCATGACAAATCTTTCTTCTTCCATGGCACATCCTCAGAAAAAATTAACTCAGTAAAATACATTGAGAACTGTTTCTTCAGGCTCCCAGATGTTTCATATCTTTTGGAATTTTTTGGGAAAGTTTCCACTCTTAGGTAGGATTACCTCTAAAATTGGATTAAAGCCACATATAAATACTTCTCAAAAATAGGAAGCTGACTTACCAAGGATATGTACTTTTAGTAGACTTTAGTTTGCCCTGTGTGATAAGAATATCACTGAATTATTTTAACTGAGTAACTATACAATTGTGCCTTTTGAAAAAAATATTGTTTGGGACTTCTCTGGTGTTCAGTGGTTAATAATAGGCCTGCCAGTGCAGGGGGCATGGGTTCAATCCCTGGTCTGGGAAGATTCCACATGCTACATGTCAACTAAACCCACACACTGGAACCACTGAAACCCGTCACTCTGGAGTCTGTTCCACAACAAGAGAAGCCACCACAATGACAAGCCACAACACCGCAACTGGAGAGTAGACCCCACTCTCTGCAACTAGAGAAAAGACTGTGTACAGCAACAAAGACCCAATACAGCTCAGAATCAGTCAATAAGTAAAAATCTAAGAAAAATATATTTTGCTATGAATAAATGTCAAACATAAATTAAGCAAATATTATAGCACAAGGATATGATTCTGTGGTCATATGGGGGTGCTGGTGTGAGAATAATTGAATATTGGGGAAAACTACTCCATTATACCTTTACTAGCCAAAAGGTACCTACCTCATCTTCTTTGTTATACAGGGCACAATAAAAGCCCCCCCTCCCCGTGGCTTCTTACCTTTAATCCTTGCTCAGGACCATCACAGTCTCTTTCTTTAGTTTCAGCCAATGGTATAATTATCCCTCTATCTGCCCTCTCTCAATCTCCACACTATGAATTTTTTCTTTCTTTCTCTTTTTAATGAATCAGTAACATTGGTTTTATATGTATTCAGAATAGGGCTCCCTGAATTACCAGAAATCAAGATGCCCGAGATGGCTGGATGGCATCACCGGCTGGATGGCATCACCGACTCTGTGGACATGAGTTTGAGTGAACTCCGGGAGTTGGTGATGGACAGGGAGGCCTGGTGTGCTGTGATTCATGGGGTCGCAGAGAGTCAGACACGACTGAGCGACTGAACTGAACTGAACTGAACTGAAGATGCCTCATGCCCCACCTTTCCAGAGCACTCCCTAAATGTTACAATGTGTTAAATCACTGAATCAGTAAAATTGTTACCTATTACTTGAAAAGCAGTTTGCCCTATGAGCTTGTAGTTACAGACAAGAAAGAAAAGTGACTGGAAAGATGCAGAGATTTGGTTAGTATTGGCTGCTACTGGTGGCAAAATATTAACAAGTTGATTAAAGAAGTTGCCAATTTGCAAGTGAAACAGTACAGCAATTCCATAAGAAAAGTTGACTACTTCTAAATCTCAACACAAAGAGATAAGATTAAAGAAACAAAGACTTTAAGACATGTCTTTCAAACTAAGGTGAGTTTAAAGGTGTAATATTCCTATCCACAGTGTTCCAGAGGGCATCAGGGCAGTAGAAGCACATTTAAGTGAAAGAAGTCAAGGAGGCAAAGAAATGAGTCTGGTTTAAGTATTCATTTCAGTTCAGTTCAGTTCAGTCGCTCAGTCGTGTCCAACTCTTTGCGACCCCATGATTCACAAGACGCCAGGCCTTCCTATCCATCACCAACTCCCAGAGTTCACTCAAACTCATGTCTATAGAGTTGGTGATGCCATCCAGCCATCTCATTCTCTGTCGTCCCTGTCTTCTCCCACCCGCAATCCCTCCCAGCATAGGTCAGGGGAAAAAAGCTTTGAATAGAATTACAGCCAGGAGTGATGACTGGAAAAAAATCAGAAGCCTCAGTATTCTTGATTTATTTATTTATTTTAATTGGAGGATAATTACTTTACAATATTGTAATACATTTTGGCATACATCAACGTGAATGGCCATAGGCATACACATGTCCCCTCCACCATGAACCCCCCTACCTCCCTCCCCATCCTATTCCTCTAGGTTGTCATAGAGCACTGGCTTTGGGTGCCCTGTATCATGCATTGAACTCACACTGGTCATCTATTTTACATATGGTAATGTTGTGGTCCCTGGAGGAGGGCATGGCAACCCACTCCAGTATTCTTGTCTGGAGAATCCAATGGAGAGAGGAGCCTAGTGGGCTACAGTACATCAGGTCATAAAAAGTCAAACATGACTGAGCACACACAATGCTGCAGTACAAATAGACATTGGAATATTACTCAGCTATAAAAAGGAATGCATTTGAGTCAGTTCTAACGAGGTGGATGAACCTAGAACCTATTATACAGAGTGACATAAGTCAGAAAGAGAAAGATAAATACTGTGCATTAATAAATATATATAGAGAATCTATAAAGATGATATTGATGATTCCACTCCAGTATTCTTGACAGGAAAATCCCATTGACAGAGGAGCCTGGTGGGTTACAGTCCATGGGGTCGCAAAGAGTTGGACATGACTGAGTAATTGAGCACACACACAAAGTAATATCAAAGCAGAAAGAGCGGCCTAAGCTGCACTACCCCAGAGAAGAATATACAACCCACTTCAGGCAGGAGGGCTGAGAGAAGCTACTCCACGTTCAAGGTCAGGAGGGGTGGCCGTGAGGGGATACCCCTCGTCCAAGGTAAGGAGCAGTGGCTGTGCTTTGATGGAGCAGCTGTGAAGAGATACCCCACATCCAAAATAAGAGAAACCCAAGTAAGACGGTAGGTGTTGTGAGAGGACGTCAGAGGGCAGACAGACTGAAACCATAATCATAGAAAACTAGTCAATCTGATCACATGGACCGCAGCCTTGTCTAACTCAGTGAAACTAAACCATGCCGTGTGGGGCCACCCAAGACAGGCGTATCATGGTGGAGAGGTCTGACAGAATGTGGTCCACTGGAGAAGGGAATGGCAAACCACTTCAGTATTCTTGCCTTGAGAACCCCATGAACAGTATGAAAAGGCAAAATGATAGGATACTGAAAGAGGAACTGCCAGGTTGGTAGGTGCCCAACATGCTACTGGAGATCAGTGAAGAAATAATTTCAGAAAGTATGAAGGGATGGAGCCAAAGCAAAAACAATACCCAACTGTGGATGTGACTGGTGATAGAAGCAAGGTCTGATGCTGTTAAGAGCAATATTGCTTAGGAACCTGGAATGTTAGGTCCATGAATCAAGGCAAATTGGAAGTGGAAACAGGAGATGACAATAGTGAACGTCGACATTCTAGGAATCAGTGAACTAAAAGGGACTGGAATGGGTGGATTTAACTCAGATGACCATTATATCTACTACCATGGGCAAGAATCCCTTAGAAGAAATGGAATAGCCATCATGATCAACAAGAGTCTGAAATGCAGTACTTGGATGCAATCTCAAAAACGACAAAATGACCTCTGTTCATTTCCAAAGCAAATCATTCAATATCACAATAATCCAAGCCTATGTCCCAACCAGTAATGCTGAAGAAGCTGAAGTTGAACGGTTCTATGAAGACCTATAAGACCTTTTAGAACTAACACCCAAAAAAGATGTCCTTTTCATTATAGGGGACTGGAATGCAAAAGTAAGGAGTCAAGAAACACGTGGGGTAACAGGCAAATTTGGCCTTGGTATGAATTCTGAATACAGAATACAGAAGCAGGGCAAAGGCTAATAGAGTTTTGTCAAGAGAACGCACTGGTCATAGCAAACATCCTCTTTCAACAACACAAGAAAAGACTCTACACATGACATTATCAGATGGTCAGCACCAAAATCAGATTGATTATATTCCTTGCAGCCAAAGATGGATAAGCTCTTTACAGTTAGCAAAAATGAGACCGGGTGTGGCTCAGAAAATGAACTCTTAATGCCAAATTCAGACTATAATTGAAGAAAGTAGGGAAAACTACTAAACCATTCAGGTATGACCTAAATCAAATCCCTTATGATTTTACAGTGGAAATGAGAAATAGATTTAAGGGACTAGATCTGATAGAAAGAGTGCCTGATGAACTATGGATGGAGGTTCGTGACATCGTACAGGAGTCAGGGATCAAGACCATCCCCATGAAAAAGAAATGCAAAAAAGCAAAATGGCTGTCTGGGGAAGCCTTACAAATAGCTGTGAAAAGAAGAGAAGCAAAAAGCAAAGGAGAAAAGGAAAGATATAAGCATCTGAATGCAGAGTTCCAAAGAACAGCAAGGAGAGATAAGAAAGCCTTCCTCAGCGATCAATGCAAAGAAATAGAGGAAAACAACAGAATCAGTTCAGTTCAGTTCAGTCGCTCAGTCGTGTCCGACTCTCCGCGACCCCATGAATCACAGCACGCCAGGCCTCCCTGTCCATCACCAACTCCCGGAGTTCACTCAAACTCATGTCCACAGAGTCGGTGATGCCATCCAGCCATCTCATTCTCCGTCGTCCCCTTCTCCTCCCGCCCCCAACATTTCCCAGCATCAGAGTCTTTTCCAGTGAGTCAACTCGTCGCATGAGGTGGCCAAAGTATTGGAGTTTCAGCTTTAGCATCAGTCCCTCCAATGAACATCCAGGATTGATCTCCTTTAGAATGGACTGGTTGGATCTCCTTGCAGTATAAGGGACTCTCAAGAGTCTTCTCCAACACCACAGTTCAAAAGCATCGATTCTTCGGCGATCAACCTTCTTCACAGTCCAACTCTCACATCCATACATGACCATGGGAAAAACCATTGCCTTGACTAGACGGACCTTGGTCGGCAAAGTAATGTCTCTGCTTTTTAATATACTATCAAGGTTGGTCATAACTTTCCTTCCAAGGAGCAAGCGTCTTTTAATTTCATGGCTGCAATCAGCATCTGCAGTGATTTTGGAGCCCAAAAAAACAAAGTCTGACACTGTTTCCACTGTTTTTCCATCTATTTCCCATGAAGTGATGGGACCAGATGCCATGATCTTTGTTTTCTGAATGTTGAGCTTCAAACCAACCTTTTCACTCTCCTCTTTCACTTTCATCAAGAGGCTTTTGAGTTCCTCTTCACTTTCTCCCATAAGGGTGGTGTCATCTGCATATCTGAGGTTATTGATATTTCTCCCAGCAATCTTGATTCCAGCTTGTGCTTCTTCCAGCCCAGCGTTCCTCATGATGTACTCTGCATAGAAGTTAAATAAGCAAGGTGACAATATACAACCTTGACGTACACCTTTTCCTATTTGGAACCAGTCTGTTGTTCCATGTCCAGTTCTAACTGTTGCTTCCTGACCTGCGTACAGGTTTCTCAAGAGGCAGGTCAGGTGGTCTGGGATTCCCATCTCTTTCAGAATGTCCCACAGTTTATTGTGATCCACACAGTCAAAGGCTTTGGCATAGTCAATGAAGCAGAAATAGATGTTTTTCTGAAACTCTCTTGCTTTCTCCATGATCCAGCGGATGTTGGCAATTTGATCTCTGGTGCCTCTGCCTTTTCTAAAACCTGCTTGAACATCTGGGAGTTCACGGTTTATATATTGCTGAAGCCTGGCTTGGAGAATTTTGAGCATGACTTTGCTAGCATGTGAGATGAGTGCAATTGTGCGGTAGTTTGAGCATTCTTTGGCATTGCCTTTCTTTGGGATTGGAATGAAGACTGACCTCTTCCAGTCCTGTGGCCACTGCTGAGTTTTCCAAATCTGCTGGCATATTGAGTGCAGCACTTTCACAGCATCATCTTTCAAGACTTGTAATAGCTCAACTGGAATTCCATCACCTCCACTAGCTTTGTTAGTAGTGATGCTTTCTAAGGCCCACTTGACTTCACATTCCAAGATGTCTGGCTCTAGGTCAGTGATCACGTTATCGTGACTATCTTGGTCGGGAAGATCTTTTTTGTACAGTTCTTCTGTGAATAGGAAAGACTAAAGATCTCTTCAAGAAAATTACCAAGGGAACATTTCAAGCAAAGATGGGCTCAATAAAGGGCAGAAATGGTATGGACCTAACAGAAGCAGAAGATATTGAGAAGAGGTGGCAAGAATACACAGAAGAACTGTACAAAAAAGATCTTCACGACCCAGATAATCATGATGTTGTGATCACTCACCTAGAGCCAGACATCCCGGAATGTGAAGTCAAGTGGGCCTTAGAAAGCATCACTACAAACAAAGCTAGTGGAGGTGATGGAATTCCAATTGAGCTATTTCAAATCCTGAAAGATGATGCTGTGAAAGTGCTGTACTCAATATGCCAGCAAATTTGGAAAGCTCAGCAGTGGCCACAGGACAGGAAAAGGTCAGTCTTCTTTCCAATCCCAAAGAAAGGCAATGCCAAAGAGTACTCAAACTACCACACAAATATACTCATTTCACATGCTAGTAAAGTCATGCTCAAAATTCTCCAAGCCAGGCTTCAGCAATACATGAACTGTGAACTTCCTGATGTTCAAGCCAGTTTTAGAAAAGACAGAGGAACTGGAGATCAAATTGCCAACATCCGCTGGATCATGGAGAAAGCAAGAGTTGCAGAAAAATATCTCTTTCTGCTTTATTGACTATGCCAAAGCCTTTGACTGTATGGATCACAATAAACTGTGGAACAGTCTGAAAGAGATGGGATTACCAGACCACTTGACCTGCCTCTTGAGAAACCTGCATGCAGGTCAGGAAGCAACAGTTAGAACTGGACATGGAACAACAGATTGGTTCCAAATAGGAAAAGGAGTACATCAAGGCTGTATATCGTCACCCTGCTTATTTAACTTCTATGCAGAGTACATCATGAGGAACGCTGGGCTGGAAGAAGCACAAGCTGGAATCAAGATTTCTGGGAGAAATATCAATAACCTCAGATGTGCAGATGACACCACCCTCATGGCAGAAAGTGTAGAAGAACTAAAAAGCCTCTTGATGAAAGTGAAAGAGGAGAGTGAAAAAGTTGGCTTGAAGCTCAACATTCAGAAAACAAAGATCATGGTATCTAGTCCCATCACATCATGAGAAATAGATGGGGAACCAGTGGAAACAGTGACAGACTTTATTTTTTTGGGCTCCAAAATCACTGCAGATGTTGATGGCAGCCATGGAATTATAAGACGCTTACTCCTTGGAAGGAAAGTTATGACCAACCTAGATAGCATATTAAAAAGCAGAGACATTACTTTGCCAACAAATGTCCGTCTAGTCAAGGCTATGGTTTTTCCAGTGGTCATGTATGGCTCTGAGAGTTGGACTGTGAAGAAAGCTTACTGCTGAAGAATTGATGCTTTTGAACTGTAGTGCTGGAGAAGACTCTTGGGAGTCCCTTGGACTGCAAGGAGATCCAACCAGTCCATTCTAAAGGAGATCAGTCCTGGGTGTTCATTGGAAGGACTGATGCTAAAGCTGAAACTCCAATACTTTGTCCACCTCATGTGAAGAGTTGACTCACTGGAAAAGACTCTGATGCTGGGAGGTATTGGGGGCAGGAGGAGACCAGGACGCAGAAGATGAGATTGCTCGATGGCATCACCAGCTCAATGGAGATGAGTTTGAGTGAACTCTGGGAGTTAGTGATGGACAGGGAGGCCTGGCGTGCTGTGGTTCTTGGGGTCGCAAAGAGTCGGACACTCCTGTGTGACTGAACTGAACTGACACAGGAAAAGGTAATGAAGGAAGAAGCCATGGAAGACAAGAGTACCTTTTAGAGAGTAGAGCCCATGTCATATCAAAGAACTGTCATCCAGGGTCATTGAATGGAAAGATTAATGTTGCTGAAATTGTTCAAACCACCCAAAGTAATTTATGGATCCAATGCAATCCTTATTATAATACCTAACACATTTTTCAAGAACTAGAACAAATAATCCTAAATTTACATGGAAACACAAAAGACCCCAAATAGACAAAGCAATTTGAGAAAGAAAAATGGAGCTGGAGGAATCAGGCTCCCTGACTTCAAACTATACTACAAGTTTACAGTCATCAAAATAGTATGTTACTGGCACAAAAACAGAAATATAGATCAATGGAACAGGATAAAAAGTCCAGAACTACCACATACCAATGGTCAATTACCTTACAATGGAAGAGGCAAGCTGATATAAAGGAAAAAAAGACACTGTCTTCAATAAATGGCAGAACTGGGAAAGCTGGACAGCCACCTGTAAAAAAAGAAAAGAAAAGAAATTTTAACATTCTTTAACACCATACACAAAAATAGCTCAAAATGGATTAAAGACCTAAATGTAAGACGATACTATAAAACTCTGAGAGGAAAACATAGGCAGAACACTCTGACACAGATCACAGTAAATTCTTGTTTTTGATCTGTCTCCTACAGTAATGGAAATAAAAATAAAAAATAAACAAATGATATCTAATTAAACTCAAACACAGCAAAGAAAATCATAAACAAAATGAAAAGTCAAACCACAGATGAGAGAAAGTATTTGCAAACTATGCAAATTACTAGGGATTAATCTCCAAAATTGACATCAGCTCATGCAGTTCAGTATTGAAAAAATAAACAACCAAATCAAAAGATGGGCAGAAGACCTAAAGAGATATTTCTCCAAAGAAGTCATACGGGTAGCCAAGAGGCACATGGAAAGGTGCTCGACATTGCTATTAGAGAAATGCAAATCAAAACTACAATGTGATATCAGATCAATCAGGATGGCCACCATTAAAAAGTCTACAAACAATAAATATGTGAGAGGGTGTGGTGAAAAGGGAATCCTCCCACACTTTTGGTGGAAATGTAAATTGGTACAGCCATTATGGAGAACAGTATGGACGTTCTTTAAAAAACTAAACATAGAGCTACTGTATGATCCAGCAGTCCCACTCATGGGCATATATCTGGAGAAAAACATGGTTAGAAAGGATACACGCACTTCATCATTCATTGCAGCACTGTTCACCTTAGCTAGGATGTGGAGGTAATCTATATATACATTGACAGATAAATGGATAAAGAAGATGTGATACACATAGGCAATGGAATTTTACTTGGCCATTAAAAAGAAGGCAATAATGCCATTTGCAGCAACATGGACTGGGAGATTATCATACTAACTGAAGTAAGTCAGAGAAAGAAAAATAATCCTATGATATCGCTTATATGTAGAATCTAATTATACAAACGAACTTATTTACAAAACAGAAACATTCGTAGACTTAGAGAACAAACTTACGGTTACCAGGGAGAAAGGGTGGGTTTGGGGAAATGATAGGTTGTGAACCGGAGGCTGACGTGTACACATTAGGATATTTAAAATAGATAACCAACAAGGACCTACTGTAGAGCACAGTGGACTCTGCTCAGTATTCTGTAGTAACCTAAATGGGAAAATAGCTGGAAAAGAACAGATAGTTGTATATGCATCATTTTGCTGTAAACCTATAACTAACACAACACTGTAAATCAACTATACTAGAATAAAAAGTTTTTAAAAGAAAAAAAAATTTCTCATTATTCCTAATGAGATGGTGGACTTCATCATGCTTGTTAAGAGATAGTTCAGAGTTCATGTGGATTAGATACAGATTATCTATCTCCCTTCCACTCTTTTCCCCCATGGAAGTTCCTACTGAGGCTATCCAATCCCTGCTCCACTATTGAAAACTGGATTGTGGTAGGGGTGGATAGGACTGAACTTTGTGTTTCCTGCTTTGCTGGACCACGAAGAAAGGTTTCTGCCTGGAAACGAGAAGTCAATAGCATCATTCAGTAAAGGTATAAATCATTCAGCAACTCAACAGACATTAGATAAGCTCTTACTATTTAATAGGGAGCAGACTGGGATCTGAGCTTACAGCCCTGAACAAGATAGAGAAGATTCCAGCCCTCATGATGCTTGCAGTGTGAAGTCAGAGGTGGTCTGGCAAGCATGGATGTGACGAGAACAGGGGTGTAGGAAGTGAAGGGTCATTTGGCGTCAACGGCAGTACATCCAATGGCTGTGCCTGCAAATGCGTTGAGGGTCAGAGGGGGGTACCAAGACCCCAAAGCCTGGGCAAGAGCCCCTAGGTTCTGTGGAAGTGTATAGGGTGCGGTGTTAAATACAGAGCACAAAAGAGAACAGGCAGAAGAAACGGGAGAAACTTGAGAAAATTAAGTTGGAGGCTGAAAACGAATGTGGGCTGTGGCTGCCCTAAACCCACCACGAGACTTCTCTGAATTAGAGATGTGAACCTCCAGAGGACTCCCTCAATCACTATCTGAGCCAGAAGGAATGATTTTTCCAGGAATCATGGAGGTCATTGTCCCGGTACAAAGGAAAAAAAAGAAAACAACGATGAGGCAGAAGAAGGGAAGAACCATGAAACTGAACAAAATATGCATTTCTCTATTTGTTACATCAGCTACCAGGCTGTGGATTTGAAGTCTTCCAAGTGCTGTGCAGTTTGAACTCCAAGTTTCTCCTGAGAATCAGTACAATTCTCTAAGTTTTCTGCACAGTTGAGGGTAATTTTGCCACATCACAGGAGAGGAGCTGAGGGAAGAGAAGGAGAAGAGCCAAAAGAAACAAGTCCTCCTTTAAACCTCAACTGGCATTAACTGGCGTCAACTGTCAGTCCAGTTTTCAGGATTTGAAACCTTTGGTTTGTGAGTGTGAGAGGAGTGTAGAGGTAAAATGCATGGTCCCTAACAGAAGGTTGAGAATTGAGATGAGAATGTATGGGGAGAAGACACACAGGGGATGCTCCAGTAAGGAAGTGGGATGGCTCTGTTGGACTGCTCATACAGGGTTGGATAGAGAGCATCAGAAATATACCAGAAGGCCAATATATATCATTTTGCTCTAGCTTAGCAACATCCTCACTATTAAGTATTTTTTAAATTATTATCATGAAGTTATAAAAATAAAATTGCATCATATATGTTTTACATCAAACCGCCAGAAATAAGCATTGATAATACTTCGCTATATTTGGTGTTAAGATTTTTTATTTTCCATAAACCCACACATGTGTATACATGTCTATAAGGATATTGATATATTGATTTGAGATCTTTGATCTTTTTTAATATAGATGTCTCCAGCCACAAATTTCTCTCTATGCACTGCATTACATGTATCACTGAAGTTCTTGCATACTGCTCCTTCATTTTCATTCCTCCCAAGGTATTCTGCAATTTTATTTATTATTTTTTCTTTGAACCATCAGTTATTTAGCAATGTGTTGCCAAACTCATATATATCACAGAAGCAGAGAGTAGAATGGTGGTCAGGAGAGGCTGAGGGGTGAGGCAAAAGTAGAGATGCTGGGTAAAGGGTCCAAGTCTTCTGTTATAGGGTGAAAGAGCTCTGGGAGACAATGCAAATGATGGGCAGTCTAGGTAATAACGCTGCTGTACACTTGAGACTTGCTCGGAGAGTAAATCTTAAACATTCTCATCAAACACACACACCCATGTGCACTCACACACACATTTCAATGATTACTGCTGTGGCGACTAACATGTTTGCTAAGTAGCTGATGGTGGTACTCACTGCACAAAGTATGCATAGGTCATCACATTATACAATTATACATCAGATCATGTATAATGTGTACATTATCCATTAAATAATCACATCATACACCATAAATATATACATTTTAATTTGTCAGTTATACCTCACTAAGGCTGTAGGGGAAAAGATGAAAGAATAACCATCACACAAAAGAGTAACAAAGTTTGAGAATCTCTGTGTCCCTTCCCCTCCTTGCCTCTGTTAGGCTCTGATACTGTTCTCTGAGAGGGCTTCCCTCGCCAGTGATTCTCTGTGGGCCTTGTATCCATTTCATAGTGGCTATTCCCTTTAGTCACCTGCATGGACCACATCTGAAATGGGTGGTGCAGAAACGGGGGAAAGAAGGGATGGAAAGTTGTTTCTGTTACTGGAAAATCAAGGTCTCTTTCATTTTGGCATATCATATATTTAATCACCAATTTCCTCAAAAACTTATTAGACATCTAGTGTATTTCATTCTTCCAACCATTCTATGTTCTAGAGACCAAACTCAGGTCCTTTCCTAGAAGTAATTTTCTGACTTGGTTTATTTTTCTGCCTTTTTCTCTGAACAAAATAGAGCTAACACTGGGGCTCCTTGGCACACAGATGGAAAAACTACAAATTTTCTCTCTTTTCTATGTTGTACAGTCAAATAGAAGTGGATGCAAACTTCAAAACTGTGTAAAATCACATCTCTTCTCCTTTGGGGATTACAACTGGTGAGTTTTCTAGTTCAACAAGTTTTTGAATAGCTGGGCTACATTTTTTCTTTCCATTTTTTTTCATTTCTGGTTTGCAAACCAGACAACTATTTCCTGAGCATATATGTATCAAAATACCTTGATCAATGCAACAAATAGCCCACATATGCTCAACCTCCCAAGTTGCCATGGACAAATAATTTTTCAAACGTTTTGCCATTGAATAACATGTATCATCACATTCATGGTCTCCAATATCAGTTTCTTTGCCAACCATCTGCAGATTTCTAAGACAAGGCTACATTTTCAAGATTTGTTACAGTAGCATCCTACCTCAGAAAATGAATTTTTGTGTTAGGTCAAATAGCTACAGTAGAGACAGATCCCAAATATCAGTATTTATTTTTTATTCATACCATAGTCTAATGAGGATTGAGCAGTAATCTGGGTATCTTTTTCCATCTAGAGTTCTATCTTTTTAGAGTCCTTTACTTCTAGGTTTGTGAATGAAGACTGTAGAAAGAGAAAGATGGAATCTATCTTGTGTATAGGTATAGTATGATTTGATTTGAAGACTTGGTTACTTTTAAGAATAATATTATTTTTAGTGTTTGTGTGTGTGCTTGTGTATTTGATCTGAATTAACTATTTGACTTGTGGACACTTAGGACCACAAGAAGAAATAACAAAGATTACTTTTTTTCACAGCTCACTTTCATAGCTAAGCACTTAGACACTAACCTGCCTAGCAATAGTGACTTTGCAAATCTAAATGAACATTGTAAACCTCAAATTTCTTCAAAGGGGGGCCAAGATAACCAGGAAAACTATTTCAGATGTGAAAAAATATATAAGGTGGTACACATGGGGAGGAGGCAGAACCTTACCTGGTAACTACCCTTTATATTTACTTTTCTTTGGTACTACCCATCTTTTAAGAACTACTACGATCTTATCAAGTGGGCCTTAGAGAGCATCACTACGAACAAAGCTAGTGGAGGTGATGGAGTTCCAGTTGAGCTATTTCAAATCCTGAAAGATGATGCCATGAAAGTGCTCAATATGCCAGCAAATTTGGAAAACTCAGCAGTGGCCACAGGACTGGAAAAGGTCAGTCTTCTTTCCAATCCCAAAGAAAGGGAATGCCAAAGAATGCTCAAACTACCGCACAATTGCACTCATCTCACACACTAGTAAAGTCATGCTCAAAATTCTCCAAGCCAGCCTTCAGCAATATGTGAACCGTGAACTTCCAGATGTTCAAGCAAGTTTTAGAAAAGGCAGAGGCACCAGAGATCAAACTGCCAACATCCGCTGGATCATGGAGAAAGCAAGAGAGTTCCAGAAAAACATCTATTTCTGCTTCATTGACTATGCCAAAGCCTTTGACTGTGTGGATCACAATAAACTGTGGAACATTCTGAAAGAGATGGGAATTCCAGACCACCTGACCAGCCTCTTGAGAAACCTGTATGCAGGTCAGGAAGCAACAGTTAGAACTGGACATGGAACAACAGACTGGTTCCAAATAGGAAAAAGGAGTACGTCAAGGTTGTATATTGTCACCCTGCTAATTTAACTTATATGCAGAGTACATTATGAGGAACGCTGGGCTGGAAGAAGCACAAGCTGGAATCAAGATTGCCGGGAGAAGTATCAATAACCTCAGATATGCAGATGACACCACCCTCATGGCAGAAAGTGAAGAGGAACAAAAAGTCTCTTGATGAAAGTGAAAGAGGAGAGTGAAAAGGTTGGCTTGAAGCTCAACATTCAGAAAACTAATATCATGGCATCTGGACCCATCACTTCATGGGAAAATGATGGGGAAACAGTGGAGACAGTGTCAGACTTTATTTTTTTGGGCTCCAAAATCACTGCTGATGCTGATTGCAGCCATGAAATTAAAAGGCACTTGCTCCTTGGAAGGAAAGTTATGACCAACCTAGATAGCATTTTAAAAAGCAGAGACATTACTTTGCCAACCAAGGTCCGTCTAGTCAAGGCTATGGTTTTTCCCATGGTCATGTATGGATATGAGAGTTGGACTGTGAAGAAAGCTGATCGCCGAAGAATTGATGCTTTTGAACTGTGGTGCTGGAGAAGACTCTTGAGAGTCCCTTGGACTGCAAGGAGATCCAACCAGTCCATTCTAAAGGAGATCAGTCCTGGCTGTTCATTGGAAGGACTGATGCTAAAGCTGAAACTCCAATACTTTGGCCACCTGATGTGACAAGTTGACTCACTGGAGAAGAGTCTGATGCTAGGAGGGATTGGGGGTGGGAGGAGAGGGGATGACAGAGAATGAGATGGCTGGATGGCATCACCGACTTGATGGACATGAGTTTGAATGAACTCCGGGAGTTGGTGATGGACAGGGAGGCCTGGCGTGCTGTGATTCATGGGGTCACAAAGAGTCGGACACGACTGAGCGACTGAACTGAACTGAACTGAACTGATGATCTTATGCAGACTATTTCATTAATTTCCAAAATCCCTTTATCAGCATTAGCATCTAAAAATATGGCTGAATTAAGAAAGAAAAACAGAACATGAAAGTACAGTGTAAGAAATTTCTTGTTTGAAACACAAGCTATTTCTGAGCTACTATTCTTCTGGAGCTAAAATGGTGGTGAGGGTAACTTGGTGGTGGGAATGGTGGTGATAATGGAGACAATGATGACCTAAACGGGGAAACCTGGCGTGCTGCAGTCCATGGGGTCCCAAAGAGTCAGACACAAATGAGTGACTGAACTGAACTGAAATGAACTGTCTTCCAAGTTCTACTTATGAGTCTGGCATGTGCCAACTAAATTATACACGTTCATTGAACATTGATTCCTCAAGCATTTGAAATGAAAATACAATTTTCTTTACCAAAGAGACTGAAAACCTGGAGAGGTAAACATTTTGTTCCTCAACCGTCGATAACTAAGGAAATAACATGGAATTGAAATTATGTAGAAGTGTTCTTTGATAAAATTTAGACAGCGCTGATTGTGAGAGCTTGAACCTTCGCATCAAAGGATAGAAACAAAATTTATGATGGTATGATATTACTAAGAACAGTTTTAAAAAAAGGAAACATTATTGCCATCACACAAAGGAACTGCAATTTATTCATGAAGAGGAGGATAAGCAGCAGTTGACCAGCTGGTGGAAACCCCTGCCCAGGTGACAGACAGACCCAAGAGAGGGAGAGAAGCCTCTGATGGTGCCCGGGAGCAAAGCTGCTGCTCTTCCATCTGAAGCTCTGGGATGCTTTCTCAGCTGTCTTCCTCTTCCCAGAAGAGAGCAGAACAGCAGCATCAGGAAGGAATCACCACAGGCATACTGCAGGCTGAAGGATGGAGAAGCTTCTTCTTTATCTATGATAGGCTTTAAAGAGAAGATGAAGGTGGAGCTGTGGAGCTAGGGGAGTCAGTTGTCCTCATCCTTTCCTGATCCAGATAAAAGCTGATGATTCTACTTGCTTTTGGGTGGGCACTTCTGCTGGCATTGTTGGGGAGGTGGCACAGGAGGACATTTCTGCTGGCACTGAGGAGGTGGGCAAGGCTCAGGGCACTTGGGAGGTGGGCAAGGCTCAGGGCACTTGGGCGGGCACACTACTGGAGGTGGCTGGCAGGGCTGCTTGCACTGCTGCTGCTGATAAGACATCTTTCTGGAGTCTTAGAATCTGAAAGAAATTACATGACAGTGTTCACAAAAAGGAACTGCTACAGGGAGAAATGTCTGAGCTTGTATAATAATATCAGATAGAATCTCTCCAGTCTCGGAGAATGTGGTTTGATCTCTTTAATCCCTTTCAATGAACTTCTGGCCTCTCTCTCCCTCTTTAACAAATTGTATTATTGGCTCAGAGAAAATCTTTTCTTTTAACATACAACTATTCAAAAATTTTTTTTTCAAAAAACCAATCAATGTTGTTCTCTTCTTCTTTTTTATCTGAAAACAGCATCTTCAAGAAAGGCAATCATAAATTCCAAAATCCTGGGTAAGCGCACAGCAATTCTCATCAGCGTTATCTATCATGAAGTCTCAGAAGTATGACTTGTGTATAGAGCAAATGGCCACCAGGGAGCATACAAGGGCCCCGCGCCTTCTAAGATAGATGCCTCTTAAATCACAGCAGAAGGACACAAGAAAGATACTGAAGGAGGAAAAATACTTCTTTCTTTACCTCTTCTTGTCACAGATTTTGTTTTAATCTCTTCAATAAAGGAATTCAAACTCTGTACCAGAAACTTAATAAATACTGTATATCACTGTGTTCAAATTCCAAGCTCCCATCCCTAAGGAGCATTAAAGTCATGACAATAACTTTAGATACACCAAATTTTCTATAGCCAGAATTAATTCATAAGTAGAGAGCCCAAGAGTAAAGCTGAACTGAAGAATCAGACTCACCAGGTTCTCCAAAATCTGTCTGGACTTGAGCAGCAGGAGGATGGCAGTGGTGCAGCAGAGGCCCTTTTTATAGGGACTTGCTGCCCCACCCGGGAGGAAGCAGAGCTGCCAAAACTGGCCTGGTTCAGTCATTTCCCAACCAAAATGCAAATCCATCCATAAGTGGCTTGACAGGGACTCCAGAAAGAGGAAATGTCCTGCTCCAGGATCTCCTCACTGGATTATCTTCCCATGACTCACAGCATCCCTGTCTTAAGCTCTCAGTTTCAGGGGTTTATGGCAGTGGGAGGATTTGGGAGGCTTCTTTAACTTGGAGTCAAAGCCTCCCTTTCTTGATTGGAGAAGATTCCTCTTTGATTCCTTTCACCTTCTATGAGTTATAAAAGTGCCTGAGTTGTTCCACGTGAACTGGTTGCCATTTTGTTGTACATCCTGGGTTGAAAAGAGCCTGGCTTTCTAGTGACACCTTTCTCCTTACCTCAGGTCCTTCTTATAATGTTTTTCCCTTTGATCCATGACCTGCTAATCTGTCTCCTTCTTCTAGAATGGACTGAGGGCAGGTTGCAGATGATCTCTACAGCCTTCCCATCATAATCCTTAGATATGTTCAGTAAAGTGGTGACCTCTAGGAGTCTCCTTTCAATGCTTTTCTCTGTCAGATAAAAGACATCAAGCTGATTCTTGCAGCCTTTAGAAATCTATTCACCTTGGGTCACAGAAAATTCACTAAGAGTTTAGCATCCTCTACTGTAATTCAGGTGTTGCCACAGCCCAGACTCAAGACCAACAACAGAAAGCAAGCTTTTTGCACCTAACTCCCCAACATGACATACCACCTACTCCTACTAATTTCTCCTGACTGTCCTCCTTGTACTACTTCACTCTATGAAAGAAACTCAGAGCACTGTTCAAATTATCTGATGTCCTTCCCCTTTGAAATACTGCAAGACCCAATCTGGTAACTGATACATAGAGCAACTATTTTTTAATGAAAGTAGAAATCACTATGAGCCATTCAGTCATTGAAGTTAATTGCCATTCATACACAACTTCTCAATCATTAATAAGAATTTCACTGTAATTTAAACCAATTTTTAAGATTTACCCTACTGGTTACATGGAATACATGTTAAATAAACCTCTTTCCTGGTCACTTCCTTCATATATTTTGTCAGTGTGCTGAAAGGAAGCATGGTTAATTTGTGAGTCATCCTGACTGGCACAGGGTGCCCAGATATTTGGTGAAATTCCGTTTGTTTCTGTAAGGATGTTTTTGAATGAGATGGCATCCCTGGTGGCTCAGTGGTAAAGTGCCTGCCTAACAAGCTGGAGATGCCAGTTTGATCACTGCATCAGGAAAACCTCTGGATAAGGAAATGGCAACCCACTCAAGTATTCTTGCCTGGAGAATCCCACAGAAAGAGGAGCCTTGAGGGCTACATTCCATGGGGTCACAAAGATTTAGACACAACTTAGCGACAGACAAAACCTTTCAATATATAAATCATAACACCTTACCCACCTGCCAACCTCTTTGGCCTTCACAGGCATTGGGAGGGGCTCCCATTGAGTCGTCTTGCCCATCTCTCAAGCCAAGGCCTCTTCTACACAAGTAGGCTCAGTGGTCCTGAGGGCTGCCCATCTTAAAGCCATGTTTGGAATTAGCTCTGAGAACCTTTGCACTGGCACGGGTTGAATGCTAAAATATGGGGTTAAAAGAGTGGATCCTGGGAGAGGATCACTGTTGGCTTCACAGATACAACAGAGAGGACAGGAGCGAGAGGCTCTGAGTCTGGGAATGCCAACTGGAGAAAGTGTGTTCTGCCTAGGAGAAAAGGCACCATTGTTAAGTAGCATGCAAAGGGTAGGGTCATTACAGCCCACACACCACATACCAGCCCCTGCCTCTCTGGGCACTGGGAGGGAGTCCCACCAGGGCAAGTGTGCCCCCATCTGTTGCAACTGCCTGCTGGTCTACATCACCACAGGCAATTTGTGCACATGCCAATTGTGGCCACTGGTCTGAGTAAGTGTGTGCCACTCAGACACTGTTTTCACTCTCTCTCACCTGGGTGGGGAACAGATGTTGGAAGGTGGCACACACACACACACACAAATGGGCCCAAACCAAAGCTGAACCCCAGGTGTGGTGCAACTATGGAAGAGGAGCAGAAATCTCTCCATGCAGCTACATAAACTGTGGGTTAAATCCCTGTGATCAGATTATTAAATCCTGGGTCTGTGGAATATCTGAATAGGTATGAGTGTTACCACTGAGACTGGTCCAGGTTTAGCAGCAGTTAACGCTGGGGGCAAGGACACATGGGAGTTTGGGCAGGTCAGTGTCTGAGCTGGTTCTGCAGTGCCCACAGCAGATCCAGAGACTTACCTAGAATCCTTTGAAGGGCTCTTGGGGAGGCAGGGATTGGCTCTGGCTCCCTGTAGGAGAAAGGACACTGACAGAGGTAGCACCAGGAAAATGTTTTTATTATTATTGCTCTATTTTGGTTTGTTTCATTATGTTCAGTTGTTGTTTTTATTATCTTTTTATTTTTTATTGTTTTTATGTGTTTGCATTATGTTTTCTTTCCATTTATTTTTTTTAGATTGCTTTCTATTGTTTGAATTATTTTTCACCTTTTTTTTTTTTAGCTTATTCTTTATTAGCCTCATTTTTGAGTTCTTTTGTTTGTTATCCTGTTTGTTTTCTTTTCTTTTTTGTCTATTCTCTCTGCTTCTTTGTTTCTGTAAGTTTGGTTTCGTTGCTATCATTTGTGTTTAGTGTGTCTGTCTTCTTTGTGTGTGTGTGTGTCTCTGTATTTTGTTTATCATCCTGTCTGTTTTTATTTTTACTGTTTGTCTTGGGTTTTGTTTGTTTTCTTTTCCTTTGATTTATTTTTCTTCTTTTCTCTGGCCACAGTTGTGAATTGTGGACTCTTGGCTACCCAATAGGAATCAGACCTCTGTACCTCTGCAGTGGGAGCACTGAGTCCAGGACGCTGTACTGCCAGAGAACTGGCATCCATAGAATATTATTTCGCATATCACTTTTCACTTTCATGCACTGGAGAAGGAAGTGGCAACCCACTCCAGTGTTCTTGCCTGGAGAATCCCAGGGACAGGGGAACCTGGTGGGCTGCCCTCTCTGGGGTCGCACAGAGTTGGACACGACTGAAGCGACTTAGCAGCAACAGCAGCAGTGCTATCCTGGAAGTGTGTATTTCAACACAAAGACTTCATTCCACCCAACTGCTAAAGATTCCAGTGCCTATAGACTCCATGCCAAACAAGCAGCAAGACAGAAATATAGCCCCGCCCATCAGTAGATAGGCTGCCTAGTAATTCTAGGCTCATAGACATCCCAAAACAACCCCTGCTCATCAGAGGGAAAAGACTCAGTTCCAATCGCCAGAGTGCAGGCACTGAGCCCTCCCATCCTGAAGCTTACACAAGCCCCTGGACCAATCTCACCTACCAGGGGACAGACAACAGAAGCAAAGGGAACTACAACCCTGCCACCTATGAAAAGGAGACCATACAAACAGCAAGATAGACAAAATGAAATGACAGAGAAATATGTTACAGATGGAGAAGCAAAGTAAAAACCCAGAAGACAAAATAAATGAAGAAGAAACGGCAATCTATCTGATAAAGAATTCAGAGTATTGAAAATTCTGTTTCCATTGTTTTCCCATCTATGTGCCATGAAGTGATGGGACCAATGCCATGATTCTAGTGTTTTGAATGTTGAGTTTTAAGCCAACTTTTTCAATCTCCTCTTTCACCTTCATCAAGAGACTCTTTGGTTGCTCTTCACTTTCTTCCAGAAGGGTGGTATCATCTGTGTATCTGAGGTTATTGATACTTCTCCCGGCAATCTTGAGTCCAGCTTGTACTTCATCCAGCACAGCATTTCACATGATTTACTCTCCATATAATTTAAATAAGCAGGGGGACAATATACAGCCTTGAGTTCCTCCTTTCTGAAATTTGAACTGGTCTATTTTTCCAACAGCAGCATATTAAAAAGCATAGACATTACTTTGCCAACAAAAGTCCATCAAGTCAAAGCTATGGTTTTTCCAACACTCGTGTATGGATGTGAAGCACTAAGAACTGATGCTTTTGAACTATGGTGTTGATGAAGACTCTTGAGAGTCCCTCAAACTGCAAGGAGATCAAACCAAAAGGAAATCAATTCTGAGGATTCATTGGGAGGACTGATGCTGAAGCTGACACTTGATGTGAAGAACTGACTCATATGAAAAGACCCTGATGCTGGTTAATATTGAAGGCAGGAGGAGAATGGATGACAGGGGATGAGCTGGTTGGATGACATCATCTATTCAAATGATGTGAGTTTGAGCAACCTCAGGACAGGGAAGCCAGGTGTGCTATAGTCCATAGGGTCACAAAGATTTGGACATGACTGAGTGACAGAACTGAATCGAACTGAACTGTTGTTCCATGTCTGGTTCTAACTGTTGCTTCTTGATCTGCATACAGATTTCTCAGGAGGCAGATTTGGTGGTCTGGTATTCCCATCTCTTTAAGAATTTTCCACACTTAGTTGTGTTCTTCACAGTCAAAGGTTTTAGGGTAGTGTAGTCAAAACACAGAAATAAATATTTTTCTGGAATTCTTTTGCTTTTTCTATGGCAGTCAGATTTACTGCCATTACCCTTACCATAGTTTAACCTCCAGTCAAACTACAGGGAGGGAACACAGCCCCATCCATCAGCAGAAAGTTGGATTAAAGATTTACTGAGCATGACCTTGCCCACCAGAGCAAGAACCAGTTTTATCCACAGCCAGTCCCTCCCATTAGGATGCTTCCAGAAGTCTCGTATCCTCATCCATCAACGGTAGACAGAATGAAAACCATAATCACAGAAAACTAAGAAAACTGATCCCATGGATCACAGCCTCGTCTGACACGATGAAACCATGAGCCATACCATGTAGCACCACCCAAGACAGAGATGGTGGAGAGTTCTGACAGAATGTGTTCACTGTAGAAGAGAATGGTAAACCACCAGCAGTCTTGCCTTGAGAACTCCCTGAACATTATGAAAAGGAATCATAAAGATCAGAGATAGAAATGAAGAAAACAATAGCATAGATTAATGAAACTAAATGGTGGTACTTTGTGAAGATAAAAACAATTGATATTTAGCCAGACTCATCAAGACAAAAAGGGAGAAGACTCAAATCAATAAAATTAGAAAAGAAAAAGGAGAAGGTACAATTGACACCATAGAAATGCAAAAGATTGTAAGAGACTACTCCAAGCAATGATATGTCAATAAAATGGACAACCTGGAAGAAATGGATAAATACTTAGAAAAGTGCAACTCTTCATGACTAAACCAGAAACAAATAGAAAATATGAACAGACCACTCACAAGCACTGAAATAGAAACTGTGATTAAAAATCTTCCAACAAACTATTGTCCAGGACCAGATGGCCTCACAGGAAAGTTCTATGAAACATTTAGAGAAGAGCTAACACCTATCCTTCTCAAGCTCTTCCCAAACTCTATATGAGACCAAGATCACCCCAATATAAAAACTATTATGGAAACACAAAATACCACAAAAAAAGAAAAATAAAGGTCAATATCACTGATATACATAGACACAAAGGTCCTCAACAAAACACTAGCAGGCAGAAACCAACAACACAGTAAAAGGAACACACGCCATGATCAAATGAAATTTATCTCAAGGATGCAAGGATTTTTTGCTATCTCCTAATCAATCAGAATGCTCAGTTCAGTTCAGTTCAGTCGCTCAGTCGTGTCCGACTCTCCGCGACCCCATGAATCACAGCACACCAGGCCTCCCTGTCCATCACCAACTCCCGGAGCTCACTCAAACTCACGTCCACAGAGTCGGTGATGCCATCCAGCCATCTCATTCTCTGTCGTCCCCTTCTCCTCCAGCCCCCAACCTTTCCCAGCATCAGAGTCTTTTCCAGTGAGTCAACTCGTCACATGAGGTGGCCAAAGTATTGGAGTTTCAGCTTTAGCATCAGTCCTTCCAATGAACACCCAAGATTGATCTCCTTTAGAATGGACTGGTTGGATATCCTTGCAGTATAAGGGACTCTCAAGAGTCTTCTCCAACCCCACAGTTCAAAAGCATCGATTCTTTGGCAAACAGCTTTCTTCACAGTCCAACTCTCACATCCATACATGACCACGGGAAAAACCATTGCCTTTTACACCACACCAAAAAACTGAAGAATAAAAACCATATGATCATCTCAATAGATAGAGAAAAATCTTTTGACAAAATTCAACAAACATTCATTTTAATAAATTCTCCAGAAAGTGGGTAGGTAGATGCGACGAGTTGACTCACTGGAAAAGAGTCTGATGCTAGGAAGGATTGGGGGTGGGAGGAGACGGGGACAACAGATAATGAGGTGGCTGTATGGCATCACCGACTCGATGGACATGAGTTTGAGTGAACTCCAGGAGTTGGTGATGAACAGGGAGGCCTGGCGCGCTGTGATTCATGGGGTTGCAAAGAGTCGGACACAACTGAGCGACTGAACTGAACTGAACTGATCTGAGATGGAACCTACCTCAACAGCAAAAGGTCACATATGAAAAACTCAAAGCCAATATAATTTTCAATAGTGAAAAACAGTACTTCCTCTAAGATCAGGATCAAGACAGGGATGTCCACTCTCAACACTATTATTCAACATAGATTTAGAAGTCCTATCCATGGTAATCAGAGTAAAGAGGTTACAAGAAAACTACTGGGGCTACTCAATGAATCTGGTAAAGTTACAGGATACAGAATTAATGCACAGAAATCCCTTTATACTAGCTATGAAAGATCAGGAAGAGAAATTAAGGGAACCATCCCATTTACCACTGCAACAAAAATAATAAAATACCAAGGGCTAAAGCTCCCTATTGAGGTAAAAGATGTATACTCAGGAAACTATAAGACACTGATGAAAGAAACCAAACAGGACACAAGCAGATGGAGAGATATACAATGTTCATAAATTATAAGAATCAGTATTGTGAAATGATTATAGTTCCTGAAGCAATCTACAGATTCAGTGTAATCCTTATCAAATTACCAACAGCATTTTTCACAGAATTAGAAGAACAAATTTACAATTTGTATGGAAACACAAAAGACCACAATCAGCCAAAGGAATCTTGAGAAAGAAAAATGGAGCCTAAGGAATCAGGCTTCCTGACATCAGAATATGCTATGAAGCTACAGTCATCAAAACAGTAGGATACTGGCATAAAAACTGAAATATAGATAAATGGAACAGTACAGAAACTGCAGAGATTAAACCCATGCAACTATGGTCACCTCATGTATGACAAAAGAGGGAAGAATATACAATGGAGAAAATACAGTCTCATCAATGAGTGGCACTGTGAAAACTGAACAGTTATATGTAGAAGAATGAAACTAGAACACTCCCTAATACCATACACAAAATAAACTAAATATAAGACCCGACACTATAAAACTCTTAGAGGAAAACACAGGAAGAACACTCTTTGGCATAAGTTACACTGAGATCTTTTTTGAACCACCTCCTAGAGTAACAAAAATAAAAACAAGAATAAACAAATGAGAGCTAATTAACCTTAAAAGTTTTTGCACCACAAAGGAAACCACAACAGGAGAACCCTCAGGTTGGAAGAAAATATTTTTAAATAAAGCAACTGACAAGAGATTCATCTCCAAAAAATATGCAAAGAGCTCATGAAGCTTGATATAAAAAAACAAGCAACCCAATCCAAAAAATGGGTAGAAAATATAAACAAACAATTCTCCAAAGACATATAGATGGCCATGAGCCACATGGATAGATGCTCAACATTGCTAATTATTAGAGAAATGCAGATCAAAACTACAACGAGGTATCACCTCACACTGGTCAGGATGGTCATCATCAAAAAAAGCTACAAACAATAAATTCTGGATGGGTGTGGAGAAAAAGGAACCCTCATGCACTGTTGTGGTTTCCCTGATGGCTCAGATGGTAAGAAATCTGTCTGCAGTACCCAAGTTTGATCGCTGCGTAGGGAAGATCCTCTGGAGAAAGGAATGGCAACCCACTCCAGTTGGTAGCAATGTTAACTGATGCAGCCACTATGGAGAATGGTATGGAGGTTCCTAGAAAACTAAAAATAGAGTTCCTATATGACCCAGAAAGCACACTACTGGGTGTATTCCCTGAGAAGTCAATAATGGTCATTGTGTCACTATTCACAATAGCCAGGACTTGGATGCAGCCTAAGCGTTCATCAGTCAATGAACGGATGAAGAAGACATGGTACATGTATACAGTGGAGTACTCAGTTCAGTTCAGTCACTGTGGGACCAACTCTGTGACTCCATTGACTGCATGCTGCATGCCATGCTTCCCTGTCCATGAACTCCTGGAGCTTGCTCAAACTCATGTCCATAGAGCCAGTGATGCCATCCTACCATCTCATGCTCTGTTATCCCCTTCTCCTCCTGCCTTCAGTCTTTCCCAGCATCGACTCCATGGACTGCAACACACCAGGCTTCCCTGTCCATCAACTCCCAGAGCTTGCTCAAACTCAAAATCATACAGTCGGTGATGACATCCAATCTTCTCATCCTCTGTTGTCACTTCTCTTCTTGCCTTCAATCTTTCCCAGCATCAGGGTCTTTTCTAATGAGTCAATTCTTCACATCAGGTGGTCAAAGGATTGGAGTTTCAGCTTCAGCATCAGTGCTTCCAAGGCGTATTCAGGACTGATTTCCTTTGGGATAGACTGGTTTGATCTCCTTGTAGTCCGAGGGACTCTCAAGAGTCCTCTGCAACACCACAGTTCAAAAGAATCAATTATTTGGTGCTCTGCTTTCTTTATCATCCAACTCTCACATCCATACATAACTGCTGGAAAAACCATAGCTTTGACTAGATGGACATTTGTTGGCAAAGTAATGTCTCTGCTTTTTAATATGCTATCTATATTGCTCATAGTTTTTCTTCCAAGGAGTAAGCGTCTTTCAATTTCATGGCTGCAGTCACCATCTGCAGTGGTTTTGGAGTTCTCCAAAATAAAGTCTCATACTGTTTCCATTGTTTCCCCATCTATTTGCCATGAAGTGATGGGACCAGATGCCATGATCTTCGTTTTCTGAAAGTTGAGTTTTAAGCCAGATTTTTCACTCTTCTCTGTCACTTTCATCAAAGGGCTCTTTAGTTTCTTTTCATTTTTTGCCATAAAGATGGTGTTATCTGCATATCTGAGGTCATTGATATTTCTCCTGGCAATTTTGATTCCAGCTTGTTCTTCATCCAGCCTGGCATTTCGCATGATGTATTCTGCATAGAAGTTAAATAAGCAATATACAGCCTTGACATACTCCTTTCCCAATTTGGAACCAGTTTGTTTATCCATGTCCGGTTCTAACAGTTGCTTTTTTGACCTACATGCAGATATTACTCAACTACAAAAATGATTGAAATTAGGTCACTTGTATAGACATGGAAGGATGTAGAGTCTATCACACAGAGTGAAGTCGGAAAGAGAAAAACTGATGTCATGCATTAGTGTATGTATGTGGAATCTAGAAAAATGGAACAGGTGAACTTATTTGCCCTACAGAAATAGAGATGCAGACATAGAGAAAGAACATGTGGCTAGAGAGTGGGCAGATAAGAGGTGGGTGTGATTATTTGGGAGATTAAGATTGACATACATATACCACCTTCTGTAAAATAGCTAGTGGGAACCTGCCAGATAGCCAAGGGAGCTCAGCTCATTGGTCTGTTGTGACCAATATGGGTGAAATGGGGTTGGAGGGTGAGGAGAGGAAAATCCAGGAGGGAGGAGAAATAGGTATACAAAAACTGATTCACTTCATTTCATAGAAGATACTAACACAGTGTTGTAAAACAACCCCAATAAAAATAAAATGGATAACCAGCAAAGACCTACTGTATATAACATGGAATTCTGCTCAATAAACATGTAACATCCTAAAAAGAATTTGAATTAGAATTGGTACATGTATATGTAGAACTGAATGACTTTGCTGTATGCCTGAAATAACATGTTGTTAATCAACTATACTCCAATATACAAAAAAAGTTAAAATAAAGAATAGTTTGTTTAAGAACATATCCTTTTTCACAGCTTACTGGACTAGTAAGCTAAACATTAGAAAAAAGTTGCCTAGCTACCATGACTTTGTATATCTAAATAAGCACTGTAAACATCAATGTTCTTCAAAGTTGTTCTAAAAACAGAGAAGTAATTCCAGACGTGAAAAAACATTTAAGGCTCTGAGGTTAATGAGTTGTTGGAGTAAGAAGAGCAAGTATTACACATGGACAGGTGGCAAAACTTTACCTGGTAAGGATCCTTTAAATTTCCCACCTTCGGTACTACCCACGTTTTCAGAGATACTATAAGTTCATGCAGAATGCTCCACTACATTCCCAAAGACCCTTATCTTCAGTATCACATTAAACATAAGGTTAAGTTAGAAAAGAAAAGAACAACAAGAATATAAGGGGCAATGGAGTCTGTGATTCTTCTTGGCTGCTTGCTCGTTGTGTCCGCGTCAGTGCCCTGCTGGAGCGAGCACGGTGGTGGGGCGATGACGGTGGTGGTGGTGATGGAGACGTGATGAGCTGCGGTCTTCCAGCGCCATTTCTGTGCCCCCACATGTGCACATTAAATCCCACACAATCATGCAATTTTTATGCCTCTGATGCTTTGCAGTGTAACACTGATTTCCCATTTCAGTAAAGGGACTTTTATTCTGAGGAGTTAAATAATTATTTACTCGAATTAGTCAAGCAATAATTAACATGGATTCTAAATTATATAGAAATAATCTTTTTTTTAAAAGAGCTTTCTTTCCTTTTTAAACAGTGTATTTATTTATTCATTCATTTTGGCAGTGCTGGGTCTTCATCGCTACATGGGCTTTTCTCTAATTGCCGTGAGCCGGGGCTGCTCTCTAGTTGCGGTGTGCGGACTTCACATTGAACTGACTTCTCTTGTTGTGGAGCTCAGGCTCTAGGGTGCTTGGACTTCAGTAGTTGCCACACGTGGGCTCAGTAGTTGCCGTTTCTGGGCTCTCAAGCACAGGCTCAATAGTTGTGTCACATGGGCTTAGTGGCACCACGGAACGTGGAATCGTCCTGGACCAGGGATCGAATTCATGTCTCCTGGATTGGCAGGCTGATTCTTTACTACTGACCCATCAGGGAAGATCAGAAAGGATCTCTGATATTGCTCAAAATTCAGACAACAGTGATTGTGGGAGCTGGAACTTTAGGATCATAAAAGGATAGTGATAAACCCAAACACAAGATCCTATTGCAATAAGTGCTTTTAATAGAAAGAAAACATTTTTCCATCACAAAAGAGAATTGCAGTTTATTCAGGAGTGGATAACAAGTACCAATTGTCTAGTTGATAGAAATCGCTGCCCAGGGGTCAGACGAACACAGAAGACAGGGAGAGAATCTTCTGATGGTGCCCAGGAGGAGAGCTGCTGCTCTTCCCTATGAAGCACTGTGTTTTCTCAGCTGTCTTCCCAGAGGCAAGTGGTGTAGCAGCCTTAGGAAGCAAACCTCTGGCTGTCAGGAGTCCCCACAGGCATATTGCAGGCTGAAGGATGGAGAAGCTTCTTCCGTATTCAGGACACGCTTTGATGAAGGTGGAGCTGTGGAGCTAGGTGAGTCAACAGCAAATATGGTGGTGAGGGTAACAGGGGTGGTGGTGATGGTGGTGATGATGGAGACAATGATGACCTGCTGGCTTCCAAGTGCTATTATGCGTCTGGCATGTGCCAACTAAATTATGCACATTCTTTGAATATTGATTCCTCAGAAGTTTGAAATGAAAATACAATTTTCCCTACATTTTACTAAAGGGACTGAAAACCTGGAGAGGCAAACATTTTGTTCCTCTAATCATCAAGTGATAATTAAGAAAATAACATGGAATTGGAATTATATACAAGTATTCTTTGATAAGACTCAAAATTTAGACAACGCTGATTGTGAGAGCTTGAACCTTGGCATCAAAGGATAGAAACAAAACTTATGATGGTATGGTATTACTAAGAACAGCTTTAAAAAAAGGAAACATTATTGCCATCACACAAAGGAATTCCAATTTATTTGCGGAGAGGAGGATAAGCAACAGTTGACCAGCTGGTAGAAACCCCTGCCCAAGTGACAGACAGACCCAAGAGAGGGAGAGAAGCCTCTGATGGTGCCTGGGAGCAAAGCTGCTGCTCTTCCATCTGAAGCTCTGGGATGCTTTCTCAGCTGTCTTCCCAGAGGAGAGCAGAACAGCAGCCTCAGGAAGGAAACCTCTGGCTGTCAGGAATCACCACAGGCATACTGCAGGCTGAAGGATGAAGAAGCTTCTTCTTTCTTTATGATAGGCTTTAAAGAGAAGATGAAGGTGGAGCTGTGGAGCTAGGGGAGTCAGTTGTCCTCATCCTTTCCTGATCCAGATAAAAGCTGATGCTTCTACTTGCTTTTGGGTGGGCACTTCTGCTGGCATTGTTGGGGAGGTGGCACAGGAGGGCATTTCTGCTGGCACTGAGGAAGTGGGCATGGCTCAGGGCACTTGGGAGGTGGGCAAGGCTCAGGACACTTTGGAGGTGGGCAGGGCTCAGGGCACTTGGGAGAGCACACTACTGGAGGTGGCTGGCAGGGCTGCTTGCACTGCTGCTGCTGATAAGACATCTTTCTGGAGTCTTAGAATCTGAAAGAAATTACATGACAGTGTTCACAAAAAGGAACTGCTACAGGGAGAAATGTCTGAGCTTGTATAATAATATCAGATAGAATCTCTCCAGTCTCGGAGAATGTGGTTTGATCTCTTTAATCCCTTTCATTGAACTTCTGCCCTCTCTCTCCCTCTTTAACAAATTGTATTATTGGTTCAGAGAAAATCTTTTCTTTTAACATATAACTTTACAAAAAATTTTTTTTTCAAAAAACCAATCAATGTTGTTCTCTTCTTCTTTTTTATCTGAAAACAGCATCTTCAAGAAAGGCCATCATAAGTTCCAAACTCCTGGGTAAGCACACAAGCAATTCTCATCAGCGTTATCTATCATGAAGTCCCAGAAGTATGACTTGTGTATAGAGCAAATGGCCACCAGGGAGCATACAAGGGCCCCGTGCCTTCTAAGATAGATGCCTCTTAAATCACAGCAGGACACAAGAAAGGTACAGAAGGAGGAAAAATACTTCGTTCTTTACCTCTTCTTGTCACAGATTTTGTTTTAATCTCTTCAATAAAGGAATTCAAACTCTGTACCAGAAACTTTAAATACTGTATATCACTGTGTTCAAATTCCAAGCTCCCACCACTAAGGAGCATTAAAGTCATGACAATAACTTTGGACACACCAAATTTACTATCAGTTCAATTCAGTTCAGTCGTTCAGTTGTAACTGACTCTTTGCGACCCCATGAATCACAGCACGCCAGGCCTCCCTGTCCATCACCAACTCCCGGAGTTCACTCAAACTCACATCCGTCGAGTCGGTGATGCCATCCAGCCATCTCATTCTCTGTCGTCCCCTTCTCCTCCTGCCCCCAATCCTTCCCAGCATCAGAGTCTTTTCCATAGCCAGAATTAATTCATAAGTAGAGAGCCCAAGAGTAAAGCTGAACTGAAGAATCACTCACCAGGTTCTCCAAAATCTGTCTGGACTTGAGCAGCAGGAGGATGGCAGTGGTGCAGCAGAGGCCCTTTTTATAGGGACTTGCTGCCCCACCCGGGAGGAAGCAGAGCTGCCAAAACTGGCCTGGTTCAGTCATTTCCCAACCAAAATGCAAATCCGTCCATAAGTGGCTTGACAGGGACTCCAGAAAGAGGAAATGTCCTGCTCCAGGATCTCCTCACTGGATTATCTTCCCATGACTCACAGCATCCCTGTCTTAAGCTCTCAGTTTCAGGGGTTTATGGCAGTGGGAGGATTTGGGGGAGTTCTTTAACTTGGAGTCAAAGCCTCTCTTTCTTGATTGGAGAAGATTCCTCTTTGATTCCTTTCACCTTCTATGAGTTATAAAAGTGCCTGAGTTGTTCCACGTGAACTGGTTGCCATTTTGTTGTACATCCTGGGTTGAAAAGAGCCTGGCTATCTAGTGACACCTTTCTCTTTACCTCAAGTCCCTCTTATAATGCTTTTCCCTTGATCTATGATCTGTTAATCTAAGTCTCCTTTCTTCTTCTAGAATGGACCGAGGGCAGGTTGCAGATGATCTCTACAGCCTTCCATCATAATCCTTAGATATGTTCAGTAAAGTGGTGACCTCTAGGAGCCTCCTTTCAATGCCTTCCTCCGTCAGATAAAAGACATCAAGCTGATTCTTGCAACCTTTAGAAATCTATTCACCTTGGGTCACAGGGAATTCACTAAGAGTTTAGCATCCTCTACTGTAATTCAGGTGTTGCCACAGCCCAGACTCAAGACCAACAACAGAAAGCAAGCTTTTTGCACCTAACTCCCCAACATGACATACCACCTACTCCTACATAATTTCTCCTGACTGTCCTCTTTGTACTACTTCACTCTATGAAAGAAGCTCAGAGCACTGTTCAAATTATCTGACGTCCTTTCCCTTTGAAATACTGCAAGACCCAATCTGGTAACTGATACCATAAAGCAACTATTTTTTAATGAAAGTAGAAATCACTATGAGCCATTCAGTCATTGAAGTTAATTGCCATTCATACACAACTTCTCAATCATTAATTAGAATTTCACTGTATTTAAACCAATTTTTAAGATTTACCCTTCTGGTTACATGGAATACACGTTAAATAAAACCTCTTTCCTGGTCATTTCCTTCATATATTTTGTCAGTGTGCTGAAAGGAAGCATGGTTAATTTGTGAGTCATCCTGACTGGCACAGGGTGCCCAGATATTTGGTCAATTTTCCTGGATCAGGAAAATCCCCTGGATAAGGACATGGCAACCCATTCACACATTCTTGCCTGGAGAATCCCAAAGAGAGATGGTTACATCCCATGGGGTCACAAAGAGTCGCACATACTTAGTGACAGACTTTCACCTTTTAATATATAAATCAGTGGTCTGGGTAAAGGAGGTGCCCTCTATAAGGTGGGTAGTCCTTCATCCATTGAAGGCCTGAGTAGAGCAAAAGTCTAAGCCTTTCTTGGCTAAGAGATAATCCTCTGGCCTGCTGGCCTTCCACGGGCTTTCAGTTCCACAGATTTTGAGTTTGTCAGCCTTTATAATCTCTCATTCTTTCTTTCCTGTCTCTGTGTCTGTCACTATCTCATATAAAAAATGTATATAACATGTATTATAATTTAAAATTTTCTTCTGTCATTTCCTGTACATCATTTCCCATGTTCAATCAAATTAAAAATTCAAGAAGTTTCTGTAAAATGATTAAAGTAAAAATATAAATATTACATGATACATGTGAAGTGTAAATGTGACAAACATAATGAATTCTTAGAGAATGACTAAAGTTCAAGAGAGCATGCCCTAGATGTTCCGCAGCCCTGGCATAATATTTCATTACGCTTTGTCAGAGACTTCGCTCTCAATAGTTCTCCAGTTCCTCTGTTCAGCTGGAGCAGAGCTGTCCTCTTCTCTGTACTCTCCTCCTGGGCACTGAAGACTTTCATAATAGGCCGTGGCTGGTGAGGAACCATGTCTGGTTTAGGAGTAAAGTTACAATGCTGGCTTTATATTACTGTAGAATGTGGGAACACAGTTAATGGAATCTGGATGTCCCATTTCACCAGACCCCCACAATCCCCTAGAATGCTGTCTCGTGCTGAAGATTACTTTACCAGGAAATAAATCATTTTTATTCCAATAGTAAATACCAGGTTTAAATTGAATAAAAACAAAAATGAATGCAAGATACCATTTAAGACTCACACTGCCACATACAAGTGATTGAGAGTAGGTTTGGGAGAGGAGAGAGGATCCTAGAACTAAACGTCTGAAATATTTAATACGTTCTTAGGGTTTATCTGATGAGTTTGTTTTCTTGTACTCTATCCCAACATTTTAGATCTTTAAAAGAGAGTGGTTTTAAATGTTTTTAAGGTTTATTCTCTGTCTTCTCCTTCAACCCTTCAGACATCTCATCCTGCCATATTACTCTTCACTCCCTCATGTATTAATATATCTCGTAACTGTCCAATTTAGTACACTGATGTGTTGGCCACGCATTTAGTAATCGTCTTTGCATATCTTTCTTATTTCTTTCTGCAATCAGTGTGAATAATTGACCTACTAACTTGTCTTGGCCAAATAATCAGGAAGCTTTTCAAGAACGTAGTTTTATAAATGGGAAGGGAAGCAGAAGAGAAGAATTAAGAGGAAGAGAAAGAGGAAACACTTGAAAGCTCTGAAACAATCACCAGGTAAGCATGTTCCAGAAGTCAGGACATAACATTTTCCTCTAGCTCAGCAGTGGCTCCACTGACTACTATATATTTTAAAAATATTATAATAAAGAGGAGAAGTCAAGTTGGTAGAATAGGAGGATGTGAAACTCGCCCTTCCTCACATATATATTTCAAGTATACATCTACAAATGGAATAAATCTCAACAGACAACTTGGTGAATATTAGTGGAAGTCTTTGGATCCCTAAAAAGACAAGAAAAATCCACTCATATTCAGGCAAAATGAAAAAAGTAAAACAGAAAAGATGAATCAAAACAGGGACCAGCAACCCTGACAGGAAGCTGAAGATGGAGGGAAATAGCCCATCACAGTGGGGAAATCAGCTGGGACAGAAATGGGCCTTCAGGGGATCAACACAGAGGATGGTCTGCGAAAGGCAAGACTAAGAACTGCATGCGTGGTCTGTGCCACAGCCTGAATCATGTGTCTCCTGTTACAGAGCAGGCTGGGTGCTGGAACATGGGGTTTGGAGTGAAAGGGAGGGACCAGTTGTTGGCTGTAAAAAGACAGCTGGAAGGGACACAGGTAAGGAGTTCTACAGCTGGGAAAGTTTGCAGATAAAGCCTGGGACACCATAGAACCTAGGTGTCATTGTTGAGTGGCATGCAAGGGGCAGGGCTGCTATCATAACCCCTTTTCCACCTGCCAACTTCTTTGGCCTTCACAGGCACTGGGAGGGGCTCCCATTGAGTCGTCTTGCCCATCCCTCAAGCCAAGGCCTCTTCTACACAAGTAGGCTCAGTGGTCCTGAGTGCCGCCTATTAAAGCCACATTCGGAATTAGCTCTGCAAGCCTTTGTGCTGGTAGGGGTTAAATGCTAAAATGTGGGGATAAAAGAGTGGATCCTGGGAGAGGATCACTGTTGGCTTCACAGATGCAACAGTGAGGACAGGAGCAAGAGGCTCTGAGTCTGGGAACGCCAACTGGAGAAAGTGTGTTCTGCCTAGGAGAAAAGGCACCATTGTTAAGTAGCATGCAAAGGGTAGGGTCATTACAGCCCACACACCACATACCAGCCCCTGCCTCTCTGGGCACTGGGAGGGAGTCCCACCAGGGCAAGTGTGCCCCCATCTGTTGCAACTGCCTGCTGGTCTACATCACCACAGGCAATTTGTGCACACGCCAATTGTGGCTGCTTGTCTGAATAAGTAAGTGTGTGCCACTCAGACACTATTTTCACTCTCTCTCATCTGGGTGGGGAACAGATGTATGAGGGTGGCGCACGCATGCACACACACACACACAACTGGGGCCCAACCAAAGCTGAACCCCAGGGGCGGTGCAACTAAGGAAGAGGAGAAGATATCTCTCCCTGAAGCTGCACAAACTGTGGGTTAAATCCCTGTGACCGGCTCAGTAAATCCTGTGTCTGTGGAATATCTGAGTAGATAATGAATGTTACCACTGAGAATGGTCCAGCTTTAGCAGCAGTGAACTTTGGAGGCAAGTACACATGGAAGTTGGGGCAGTTCAGAGTCTGAACTGGTTCTGCAGTGCCCACAGCAGATCCAGAGACTTACCTAGAAGTTTTGGAAGGTCTCTTGAGGAGGCAGAGGTTGGCTCTGGCTCTCTGTAGGAGCAAGGACACTGACAGAGGAAGCTCCAGGAAAATGTTTTTATTACTATTCCTCTGTTTTGGTTTGTTTCATTTTGTTTAGTTGTTGATTTATTATTCTTAATTTTTAATTGCTTTTATGTGTTTGCTTTATGTGTTCTTTACATTTATTTTTTTTAGATTGCTTTCTATTGTTTGATTTATTTTTCACTTTTGGTAAGCTTCAATTCAGTTCAGTTCTGCTCAGTCGTGTCCGACTCTTGCAACCCCATGAACCGCAGCACGCCAGGCCTCCCTATCCATCACCAACTCCCAGAGTTTAACCAAACTCATGTCCATTGACTCTGTAATGCTATCTCATCCTCTGTCATCCCCTTCTTCTCCTGCCCTCAATCTTTCCCAGCATCAGGGTCTTTTCTAATGAGTCAGTTCTTCACATCAGGCAGCCAAAGTATTGGAGTTTCAGCTTCAACATCAATCCTTTCAATGAACACCCAGGACTGATCTCCTTTAGGATGGACTGGTTGGATCTCATTTCAGTCCAAGGGACACTCAAGAGTCTTCTCCAACCTCACAGTTCAAAGCATCAATTCTTCGTTGCTCAGCTTCTTTATAGTCCAACTCTCACATACATACGTGACTACTGGAAAAATCACAGCCTTGACTAGATGGACCTTTGTTGACAGAATAATGTCTCTGCTTTTTAATATACTGTCTAGGTTGGTCATAACTTTCCTTCCAAGGAGTAAGCGTCTTTTAATTTCATGGCTGCAATAACCATCTGCAGTGATTTTGGAAACCAAAAATGCAAAGTCAGCCACTGTTTCTACTGTTTCCCCATCTATTTGCCATGAAGTGATGGGACCAGAAGCCATGATCTTAGTTTTCTGAATGTTGAGTTTTAAGCCAGCTTTTTCACTCTCCTCTTACACTCATCAAGAGGTTCTTTAATTCTTCTTTGCTTTCTGCCATAAGGGTGGTGTCATCTGCATATCTGAGATTATTGATATTTCTCCTGGCAATCTTGATTCCAGCATGTGCTTCTTCCAGCCCAGCGTTTCTCATGATGTACTCTGAATATACGTTAAATAAGCAGGGTGACAATATACAGCCTTGACATACCTCTTTTCCTATTTGGAACCAATCTGCTATTCCATGTGCAATTCTAACTGTTGCTACTTTAGTCTTTATTTATTAGCCTTATTTTTGAGTTCTTTTTTTTTGTTATCTTGTTTTGTTTTCTTTTATGTCTATTCTGTCTGCATCTTTGTTTCTGTAAGTTTGGTTTCCTTGCTATCATTTGTGTTGGGTTTAGTGTGTCTGTCTTCTTTGTGTGTGTGTGTCCCTGTATTTTGTTTTTGTTCCTGTTTGTTTATATTTTTACTATTTGTCTTGGGTTTTGTTTGTTTTCTTTTCCTTTGATTTTTTTTTCTTCTTTTCTCTGGCCACAGTTGTGGATTGTGTACTCTTAGCTCCCCAAAAGGAGTCAGACCTCTGTACCTCTATGGTGGGAGCACTGAGTCCAGGACGCTGTACTGCCAGAGGATCTGGGATCCATAGAATATTAGTTTGCATGTGCTATCCTGGACATGTGTATTTCAACACCAAGCCCTCACTCCACCTAACTGCCTATAGACTCCAGTGCCTAGAAACTCCATGCCAAACAAGCATTAAGATAGAAATACATCCCCGCCCATCAGTAGATAGGCTGCCTAGTAATTCTAGGCTCATAGACATCCCAAAACAACCCCTGCTCATCAGAGGGAAAAGACTCAGTTCCAATCGCTAGAGTACAGGCACTAAGCCTTTCCACCAGGAAGTTTACACAAGCCCTTGGACCAATCTCATCTACCAGGGGACAGACAACAGAAGCAAATGGAAATACAACCCTGCCACCTTTGAAAAGTAGACCATAAAAACAGTAAGATAGACAAAATGAAATGACAGAGAAATATGTTGCAGATGGAGAAGCAGCATAAAACCCAGAAGACCAAATAAATGAAGAAGAAACAGGCAATTTATCTGATAAAGAATTCAGAGTATTCAGAATTCTGTTTCCAAAGTTTCCCCATCTATGTGCCATGAAGTGATGGAACCAGATGCCATGATTTTAGTGTTTTGACTGTTGAGTTTTAAGCCAGCTTTTTCAATCTCCTCTTTCATCTTCTAAAGAGGCTCTTTAGTTCCTCTTCACTTTCTTACAGAAGGGTTGTGTCATCTGTATACCTGAGGTTATTGACGTTTCATCTGGCAATATTGATTTCAGCTTGTGCTTCATCCAGGCCAGCATTTTGCATGATTTACTCTTCATAGAAGTTAAATAAGCAGGGGGACAATATACAGCCTTGACTTCCTCTTTTCCCAATTTTGAACTGGTTTGTTGTTCCAACCTAGACAGCATATTAAAAAGCAGAGACATTACTTTGCCAACAAAGGTCTGTCAAATCAAAGGTATGGTTTTTCCAGCAGTCATGTATGGATGTGAGTGTTGGACTATAAAGAAAACTGAGCACTGAAGAATTGATTCTTTTGAACTGTGGTGTTGATGAAGACTCTTGAGAATCCCTCAGACTGCAAGGAGATCAAACCAGTGCATCCTAAAGGAAATCAGTTCTGAGGAATCATTGGGAGGATTGATGCTGAAGCTGACATTTCAATACTTTGGCCACCTGATGTGAAGAACTGACTCATTGGAAAAGACCCTGATGCTGGTTAAGATTGAAGGCAGGAGGAGAAGGGATGACAGAGGATGAGCTGGTTGGATGGCATCACCAATTCCATGGACATGAGTTTGAGCAACCTCTGACCAGGAAGCCAGGTGTGCTACAGTCCATGGGGTTGCAAAGAATCAGACACAACTGAGCGACTGAACTGTACTGAACTGAACTGTTTTTCCATGTCTGGTTCTAACTGTTGCTTCTTGATCTGCATACAGATTTCTCAGGAGACAGGTATGGTGGTCTGGTATTCTTATCTCTTTAAGAATTTCCCACACTTTATTGTGACCCACGCAGTCAAAGGTTTTAGGGTAGTCAATGACACAGAAAGAAATATTTTTCTGGAATTCTCTTGCTTTATCTATGGCAGTCAAAATTACTGCCATTACCCTTACCATAGTTTTACCTCAGGCCAAACTACAGGGTGGGAACACAGCCCCATCTGAAAGGTTGTTGATGAACCGTGAAAAGACACTGCGATTCTGGGCTCTGGAGGGGAAGAATTCAATCCGGGGCCAGAGATGAGGCTTGATTGTTCAGAGTTTTGTGTAATAAAGTTTTATTAAAGTATAAAGGAGAGAGAGAAAGCTTCTGACATAGGCATCAGAAGGGGGCAGAAAGAGTGCCCCCCTACTAGTGTTAGCCATGGAGCTATATACTCTTGAATTAGTTATTCAGTTCAGTTCAGTTCAGTCGCTCAGTCGTGTCCGACTCTTTGCGACCCCATGAATCACAGCACGCCAGGCCTCCCTATCCATCACCAACTCCCGGAGTTCACTCAAACTCATGTCCATCGAGTCGGTGATGCCATCCAGCCATCTCATTCTCTGTCGTCCCCTTCTCCTCCTGCCCCCAATCCTTCCCAGCATCAGAGTCTTTTCCAGTGACTCTTCGCATGAGGTGGCCAAAGCATTGGAGTTTCAGCTTTAGCATCAGTCCTTCCAATGAACACCCAGGATTGATCGCCTTTAGAATGGACTAGTTGGATCTCCTTGCAGTCCAAGGGACTCTCAGGAGTCTTCTCCAACACCACAGTTCAAAAGCATCAATTCTTCTGCAATCAGCTTTCTTCACAGTCCAACTCTTACATCCATACTTGACCATGGGAAAAACCATAGCCTTGACTAGATGGACCTTGGTTGGCAAAGTAATGTCTCTGCTTTTTAATATACTATCTAGGTTGGTCATAACTTTCCTTCCAAGGAGTAAGCGTCTTTTAATTTCATGGCTGAAATCAGCATCCACAGTGATTTTGGAGCCACAAAAAATAAAGTTGACACTGTTTCCACTGTTTTCCCATCTATTTCCCATGAAGTGATGGGACCAGATGCCATGATCTTTGTTTTCTGAATGTTGAGCTTCAAGCCAACCTTTTCACTCTCCTCTTTCACTTTCACCAAGAGGCTTTTCAGTTCCTCTTCACTTTTGAATTAGTTATTACAGTGAATCAAAAGAGTGTCTGGAGGTTATAAAGACCTCACTAGACCTACTCCCATAATTTACACCTTAAGATAACAAGATTTATAACAAGAAGGTTTTTCCAGAGACTGTCCTCAAACAGTCCTCAATACATTATTGTTATATAATCCTAAGGAATGCAGAGGGAAAAAAATGTTTGTCCTTTATTCCTCCTTGAGAATTCCAGACCCCTATCTCCTTGGAATTGACCCCTCTGCCTAGGAATTGACCCTCTCACATCCATCAGCAGAAAGTTGAACTAAAGATTTACTGAACATGCCCTTGTCCACCAGAACAACAACCAGTTTTCCCAACGGCCAGTCCCTCCATTTTGGAAGGTTCCACAATCCTTGTATCCTCATCCATCAAGGGTAGGTAGAATGAAAACCACAATCACAGAAAACTAAGCACACTGATCACATGGATCACAGCCTCTTCTAATTCAATGAAACCATGAGCCATGCCATGTAGCGCCACCCAAGATAGAGATGGTGGAGAATTCTGACAAAATGTGTTCACTATAGAAGGGAATGGTAAACCACCAGCATTCTTGCCTTGAGAACCCCCTGAATATTATGAAAATGAATAATAATGATCAGAGATAGAAATGAAGAAAACAATAGCAAAGATTAATAAAACTAAATGGTGGTTCTTGTGAAGATAAACACAGTTGATAAACATTTAGCCAGACTCATCAAAAAAGAAAGGAGAAGACTCAAATCAATAAAATTAGAAAAGAAAAAGGAGAAGTTACAATTGACACCATAGAAATGCAAAAGATCATAAGAGACTACTACAAGCAATGATATGTCAATAAAATGGACAACCTGGAAGAAGTGGATAAACACTTAGAAAAGCACAACTTTTCAAGACTGAACCAGAAAGCAATAGAAAATATGAACACATGACTCACAAGTCCTGAAATAGAAACTGTGATTAAAAACCTTCCAACAAACAAATGTCCAGGACCAGATGGCCTCACAGGAAAGTTTTATCAAACATTTAGAGAAGAGCTAACATCTATTCTTCTCAAGCTCTTCCAAAAATTTCAGAGAGAGGAACAACTCAAACTCTTAATATGAGATCAAGATCACCCTGATATAAAAACTAGTATGGAAACACAAAAGACCCCAAAAAGAGAAAAATAGAGGTCAATATCACTGATATACAAAGACACAAAAGTTACTAACAAAATACTAGCAGCTAGAATCCAACAGCACAGTAAAAGGAACACACACCATGATCAAGTGAAATTTATCTCAAGGATGCAAGGATTTTTTTGCTATCTCCTAAAAAGTTTGGGGGCGGGAGGAGAAGGGGACGACAGAGAATGAGATGGCTGGATGGCATCACTGACTCTGTGGACATGAGTTTGAGTGAACTCCGGGAGTTGGTGATGGACAGGGAGGCCTGGCGTGCTGTGATTCAAGGGGTCGCGGAGAGTCGGACACGACTGAGCAACTGAACTGAACTGAACTGAATCAATCAGTATGACACACCACATCAAAAAACTGAAGAATAAAAACCATATGATCATCTCAATAGATGCACATAAAGCTTTAGACAAAATTCAACAGTCATTCATAATTAAAAATTCTCCAAAAAGTGAGTAGGTAGAGGGAACCTACCACAACAGGAAAAGGTCATATATGATAAACTCAAAGCAAATATAATTTTCAATAGTGAAAAACTGAGAGCACTTCCTCTAAGATAAGGATCAAGACAGGGATGTCTCTCACTGCTATTATTCAACATAGTTTTGGAAGTCCTATCCATGATATTCAGAGTAGAAAAATAAATAAAAGAAATTTAAACTGGAAAAGAAGTAAAACTGTCACTGTTTTCAGATGACATGATTCTATACATAGGAAATTGTAAAAAGGTTACAAGAAAACTACGAAGGCTACTCAATGAATCTGGTTAAGTTGCAGGATACAAAATTAATGCACAGAAATCCCTTGCATTCCTATATACTAGCTATGAAAGATCAGAAAGAGAAATTAAGGAAACAATCCCATTTATCACTGCAACAAAAATAATAAAATACTAAGGACTAAAACTAGCTATTGAGGTAAAAGATCTATACTCAGGAAACTATAAGACATGGATAAAAGAAATCAAACAGGATACAAACAGATGGAGGAATATACAATATTCATGAATTAGAAGACTCAGTATTGTGATGACTATAGTACCTGAAGCAATCTACAGTTTCAGTGTAATCCTTATCAAATTACCAATAGCATTTTTCACAGAATTAGAAGAACAAATTTAAAATTTCTATGGAAACACAAAAGACTGCAAGCAGCCAAAGGAATCTTGAGTAAGAAAAATGGAGCTTGAGGAATCAGGCTTCCTCACATCAGAATATGCTATGAAGTTACTGTCATCAAAACAGTAGGATACTGAAATAAAAACTGAAATATAGATAAATGGAACAGGATACAAAGTGCAGAGATTAAACCCATGCAACTATAGTCTCCTAATCTATGACACAGAGGCAAGAATATACAATGGAGAAAGCACAGTCTCATCAATGAGTGGTGCTGTGAATACTGAACAGTTATATGTAAAAGAATGAAACTAGAACACTCCCTAAAACCATACACAAAAATAAACTGAAAATGGAATGAAGGCCTAAATATAAGACCAGACACTATAAAACTCTTAGAGGAAAACACAGGAAGAACACTGTTTGGCATAAATTATAGCCAGATCTTTTTTGAACCACTTCCTAGAGTAACAAAAATAAAAACAAGAATAAACAAATGAGAGCTAATTAACCTTAAAAGTTTTTGCACCACAAAGGAAACCGCAACAGTAGAACCCTCAGATTGGAAGAAAATATTTTTAAATAAAGCAACTGACAAGAGATTCATCTCCAAAAAGTATGCAAACAGCTCAAGAAGCTTGATATAGAAAAACAAGCAACCCAATTATAAAAATGGGTAGAAAACATGAACAGACAATTCTCCAAAGACATTTAGATGGCCAAGAGCCACATGGATAGATGCTCAACATTGCTAATTAATTGAAAATACTGATCAAAATTACAACGAGGTATGACCTCACACTGGTCAGGATGGTCATCATCAAAAAAAGCTACAAACAATAAATCCTGGATGGGTGTGGAGAAAAAGGAACCCTCATGCACTGTTGTGGTTTCCCTGATGGCTCAGATGGTAAGAAATCTGTCTGCAGTGCACAAAACCCAGGTTTGATCCCTGCGTAGGGAAGATCCTCTGGAGAAAGGAATGGCAACCCATTCCAGTTGGTAGCAATGTTAACTGATGCAGCCACTATGGAGAATGGTATGGAGGTTCCTAGAAAACTAAAAATAGAGTTCCTATGTGACCCAGAAAGCACACTACTGGGTGTATTCCCTGAGAAGTCAATAATGGTCATTGTGTCACTATTCACAATAGCCAGGACTTGGATGCAGCGTAAACGTTCATCAGTCAATGAACGGATGAAGAAGACATGGTACATGTATACAGTGGAGTACTCAGTTCAGTTCAGTCACTGTGGGACCAACTCTGTGACCCCATTGACTGCATGCCGCATGCCATGCTTCCCTGTCCATGAACTCCTGGAGCTTGCTCAAACTCATGTCCATAGAGCCAGTGATGCCATCCTACCATCTCATGCTTTGTTGTCCCCTTCTCCTCCTGCCTTCAGTCTTTTCCAGCATTGACTCCATGGACTGCAGCACACCAGGCTTCCCTGTCCCTAACTCCCAGAGCTTGCTCAAACTCAAACTCATGTCCATTGAGTCGGTCATGCCATCCAACCATCTCACCTTCTGTTGTCGCCTTCTCTTCTGGCCTTCAATCTTTCCCAGCATCAGGGTCTTTTCCAATGAGTCAGTTCTTCGCATCAGGTGATCAAAGTATTGGAGTTTCAGCTTCAGCATCAGTGCTTCCAAGGCGTATTCAGGACTGATTTCCTTTAGGATAGACTGGTTTGATCTCCTTGTAGTCTGAGGGACTCTCAAGGTTCTTCTGCAACACCACAGTTCTAAAGCATCAATTCTTTGATACTAAGCTTTCTTTCGGAGAAGGCAATGACAAGCCACTCCAGTACTCTTGCCTAGAAAATCCCATGGATCGAAGAGCCTGGTAGGTTGCAGTCCATGGGGTCACTCTGTCAGACACGACTGAGCGACCTCACTTTCACGTTTCACCTTCACGCATTGGAGAAGGCAATGGCAACCCACTCCAGTGTTCTTGCCTGAAGAATCCCAGGGACGGGGGAGCCTGGTGGGCTGCCGTCCTTGGGTCGCACAGAGTCAGACATGACTGAAGCGACTTAGCAGCAGCAGCAGCAGTTTTCTTTATCTTTATCTTATTGAATAAGAATCGATACATGTGTATGTAGAACTGAAACACTTTGCTGTATGCTTGAAATTAACACGTTGTTAACCAACTATACTCCAATATACAAAAAAAGTTAAAATAAAGACTCACAGCTTACTTGACCAGTAAACTAAACATTAGAAAAGAATTGCCTAGCTAGAGTGACCTTGTAAATCTAAATAAACATTGTAAACAAAGTTGGTGTCAAAACAGAGAAGTAATTTCAGACGTGAAAAAATGTTTAAGGCTCTGAGGTTAATGAGTTGTTGGACTAAAAGAGCAAGCATTACACATGGAGAGGTGGCAAAACTTTACCCAGTAAGGATCCTTTAAGTTTCCCATCCTTCTGTACTACCCATGTTTTCAGAGCTACTGTAAGTTCATGCAGAATGTTCCAGTACATTCCAAAATTCCTTTATCTGCAGTATCACATTAAACATTAGGTTAAGTTAGAAAAGAAAAGAGCAACAAGAATATAATGGGCAATGGAGTCTGTGATTCTTCTTGGCTGCTTGCTAGTTGTGTCCGCGTCAGTGCCCTGCTGGAGCGAGCACGGTGGTGAGGTGATGACGGGTGGTGGTGATGGAGACAATGATGATCTGCTGTCTTCCCAGAGCCATTTCTGTGCCGCAACATGTGCACATTAGATTACACAAAATCATGCAATTTTTATGCCTCTGATACTTTGCAGTGTAACACTGATTTCCCCATTTCAGTAAAGGGACCTTTATTCTGAGGAGTTAAATAATTATTTACTCGAATTAGTCAAGCAATAATTAACATGGATTCTAAATTATATAGAAAAGAGCTTTCTTTCCTTTTTAAACAGTGTATTTATTTATTCATTCATTTTGGCAGTGCTGGGTCTTCATCGCTACATGGGCTTTTCTCTAAGTGCCGTGAGCCGGGGCTGCTCTCTAGTCGTGGTGTGCAGACTTCACATTGAACTGACTTCTCTTGTTGTGGAGCTCAGGCTCTAGGGTGCTTGGACTAAAGTAGCTGCCACACGTGGGCTCAGTAGTTGCCTTTTCTGGGATCTCGAGCACAGGCTCAATAGTTGTGTCACATGGGCTTAGTTGCACCACGGAACGTGGAATCGTCCTGGACCAGGGACCGAATTCATGTCTCCTGGATTGGTAGGCTGATTCTTTACTACTGACCCATCAGGGAAGATCAGAAAGGATCTCTGATATTACTCAAAATTCAGACAACAGTGATTGTGGGAGCTGGAACTTTAGGATCAAAGAAGGATAACAATAAATCCAAACACAATATGCTATCGCTATAAGGGCTTTTAATAGAAACAAAGAAACAAAAAGCCATTTTCACCATCACAAAACAGAATTGCAGTTTATTCAGGAAGTGGAGAATAAGTACCAATTGTCTAGTTGATAGAAATCCCTGCCCAGGGGTCAGACGAACACAGAAGACAGGGAGAGAATCTTCTGACGGTGCCCAGGAGGAGAGCTGCTGCTCTTCCCTATGAAGCACTGTGTTTTCTCAGCTGTCTTCCCAGAGGCAAGTGGTGTAGCAGCCTCAGGAAGCAAACCTCTGGCTGTCAGGAGTCCCCACAGGCATATTGCAGGCTGAAGGATGGAGAAGCTTCTTCCGTATTCAGGACAGGCTTTGAAGAGAAGATGAAGGTGGATCTGTGGAGCTAGGTGAGTCAACAGCAAATATGGTGGTGAGGGTAACAGGGGTGGTGGTGATGGTGGTGATGATGGAGACAATGATGACCTGCTGGCTTCCAAGTGCTATTATGCGTCTGGCATGTGCCAACTAAATTATACACGTTCTTTGAATATTGATTCCTCAGAAGTTTGAAATGAAAATACAATTTTCCCTACATTTTACTAAAGGGACAGAAAACCTGGAGAGGTAAATATTTTGTTTCTCAAACCATCAAGTGATAATTAAGGAAATAACATGGAATTGGAATTATATAGAAGTATTCTTTGATAAGACTCAAAATTTAGACCAATGCTGATTGTGAGAGCTTGAACCTTGACATCAAAGGATAGAAACAAAACTTATGATGGTATGGTATTACTAAGAACAGTTTTAAAAAAAGGAAACATTATTGCCATCACACAAAGGAATTCTAATTTATTCGCGAAGAGGAGGATAAGCAACAGTTGACCAGCTGGTAGAAACCCCTGCCCAAGTGACAGACAGACCCAAGAGAGGGAGAGAAGCCTCTGATGGTGCCCGGGAGCAAATCTGATGCTCTTCCATCTGAAGCTCTGGGATGTTTTCTCAGCTGTCTTCCCAGAGGAGAGCAGAACAGCAGCCTCAGGAAGGAAAGCTCTGGCTGTCAGGAATCACCACAGGCATACTGCAGGCTGAAGGATGGAGAAGCTTCTTCTTTCTTTATGACAGGCTTTAAAGAGAAGATGAAGGTGGAGCTGTGGAGCTAGGGGAGTCAGTTGTCCTCATCCTTTCCTGATCCAGATAAAAGCTGATGATTCTACTTGCTTTTGGGTGGACACTTCTGCTGGCATTGTTGGGGAGGTGGCACAGGAGGGCATTTCTGCTGACACTGAGGAGGTGGGCAAGGCTCAGGGCACTTTGGAGGTGGGCAGGGCTCAGGGCACTTGGACGGGCACACTACTGGAGGTGGCTGACAGGGCTGCTTGCACTGCTGCTGCTGATAAGACATCTTTCTGGAGTTTTAGAATCTGCAAGAAATTACGTAACACTGTTCAGAAGAAGGGAGAAAAGTTTGAGCATATATAATACCATCAGATAGAATCTCTCTAGTCTCTAACGTGCTTAATTTCTTCTACTCCTTTTAACAAATTTTTTACTTCTCCCTCATTAAAAGAGTTTTTAATTAGAATAAAACCTTCTCTCATACAATTATTCCAACATTTGTTTTTTGTTTGAAAGAACCAAGCAATAGTTTGAGTTGTTACTTTGATTTTATGAAGATAGCATCTTTAAGAAAACCTATCATAAGTTCTGAAATTCTGTGTAAGCTCACAAGCAATTCCTGTCATCATTATCTCTTCTGAAGTCTGAACAGGATGATTTGTGTACAGAGCACAGGGTCACCAGAAAGGATACAAGGGCTCTACACCTTCTAAGATAAATTCTTCTGTACCAGGGCAGAGAGATACCAAAAAATACAGAAAAAGGAAAAGTACTTTTGTCCTTACCTCTTCATGTTAAAAACTTCATATTTATTTTATTTTTCAATAACAGAATTCAAACTCAGTACCAGAAACATAATAAATACCATATATCATTGGGTTTAAATTTCAATTACCCATCAACCATCAACAAAGTAGCATTAAATACATGATCATAACTTTGGACACAGCATATTTGCTCTCTCCAGAATAAATTCAACTTTGGGAGCCCCAGAACAAAGTAGAACTGAAGGATCAGACTCACCAGTTTTTCCAAAATCAACTTGAGTAGCAGGAGGATGGTGGTGGTGCAGCAGAGGGCCTTTTTATTGGGGCTTACTGCCCCACCCAGGGGAAGTGGAGCTGCCAAAACTGGCCTGGTTCAGTCATTTCCCAAGCAAAATGCAAATCCATCCATAAGTGGCTTGACAGGAACTCTGAAAAGAGGAGGCATCCTGCTCCAGGATCTCCTCACTGGATTATGTTCTCATGACTCACAGAGCCTCTGCTTAGCTCTCAGGGATTTTCAGCAGTGGGAAGATTTGGTGGTTCTCTAACTTGTACTCAAAGGCTCCCCTTCTTGTCTGAGGAAGATGGCTCTTTTCTATCTTTCACCTTCCTTGAGTTTTAAAACTTCCTATCTTGTTCCACTTGAACTGGTTGCCATTTTGTTGTACATACTGAGTTGAAAAGGGCCCGGATACCTGGTGACAGCTTTCTGTTTGCCTCAAGTTCTTCTTATAATGGTTTCCCCCTTGATCCATGGCTTGCTAATTTAAGTCTCCTTTCTTCTTATAAAATGCACTGAGGGCGGGTTGTAGATCACCTCAGTAGCCTTCCCATCATGATACTTAGATGTGTTCAGTAAAGTGGTGACCTCTAGAATCTTCCTTTCACTGCCATGCTCCATAAAAAACAGGTCATCAAGCAAATTCCTCTGACCTTTAGAAATCTGTTTTACCTTGGATCACAGAGAACTCAATATGAGTGTAACGTCACCTATAGCAATTCAGATATTCCAGCAACTTAGACCCTAGATCTACAACTGAAAGCAAGCTTTTTGATCATAACTCCCCAACTTGACATACCACCTGCTCCTACATAATTTCTCCCAAGTGGCCCCTCTTTATTTCTTACACTTTTGAATAAAGCTTAGAGAATTGTTCAAAATTTCTGGCTTCCTGCCCCTTTGAAATGATTGGAAAACCTAATCTAGAAAGCAATGCCATTCAAACATCTAATTATAAATGAAAGTTGAAATCACTTTATTAATAATTCATTCAGTGTAGTTAATTGCCATTCATGCATAACATCTTAATCATTAATAATAATTTTAATATACTTTCAATTCATTTAAAAGTCCATGTTAAAATGTTAAAAGATTTTCCTTATCAGTCACAGTAGAATACATGTCAAATGACCCCATTTCCTGCTCTGCTTTCTTCATGAAATTTGCCAGTGTGCTGGAAGGTTTGATAGTTCACTTATGAGTGAATTTGACTGGCACAGGGTGCCCAGATATTTGGTTAAACACTATTCTGTGTGTTTCTCTAAGGCTGTTTGTGGATGAGATAAGAGGAGCCTGGCAGGCTATAGTCCACAGCGTGGCACAGGGTTGGACACAACTGAAGTGACTTAGCAGGCGCAGGTGACGTTTAAATAAGTGGCCTGAATAAAAGAGGTTGCCTTCTATAAGGTGGATAGTTCTCATCAGTGCATTGGAGACCTGTATAGAACAAGACTCATCCTCTCTTGGTAAGAGATAATTTCCCTGCCTGTTGGCCTTCAGCAGGGCTTGGGCTCTTAGAGTCCGAATTTTCCAGCTTTAGTTATTTCTCTCTCTTTCTCTGTCTCTCTGTGTGTCTCTCACTCTTTCTTTATAAAATATATATACAATATATGCACCGTAACATACAATTTCATCTGCAATTTCATGTACATGATTTTCTGTGGCCAATTAGAAATTCAAAAAGTTAGTATAAATTGAAGTTAAAGTAAAACTATTAATATTACATGATACATGTGATCTGTAATTTTGACAAACATAGTGAGCCTTTAGGGAATAACTAACGTTCCGTGAACAATGCCCTAGTATGTTTTCCAACCCTGACCAAAGATTTTTGTTTCTGCCTTTCATAGATTTAGCCCTCAATAATGCTTCTACATGAGTTTGAGTGAACTCCGGGAGTTGGTGATGGACAGGGAGGCCTGGTGTGCTGTGATTCATGGGGTCATGGAGAGTCGGACACGACTGAGCGACTGAGCTGAACTGAACTGAATGCTTCTACAGTCCCCTGTTCTTTCCCGGAGCTGAACAGTCCTCTTTTCTGAGCTGTCCCCTTGGGCGCTCAGGCTTTTTACGGTGGGCCTTAGCTTTTGAGGGTTCCTGTCCAGTTTAAAAATAAGTTATAATACTGGGTTTATGTTACTGCAGAATGTGGAAACACATTTTTAATGAACTCAGGATGTCCCCTCTATTCCTCACCACTATGCTTCCTTAGACTGCTATGAAGTGCTTAAAATTCTTAATCAAGAAATAAATCTTTTTATTCCAATTAAATTTCAGGTTTAAATTGTGTAAAACAATAATAAATGTAGGATACTGTGTAAGACTCACACTATCACATACAAATGATTGAAAGCAGGTTTGTAAGGGGAGAGAGAATCAGAGCACTAAAGATCTGAAATGTAGGGTATGAACTTAGGGCTGATCTGATACATTTGCTTTCTTCTACTCTTTCCCAAGATGTTTTAGGCTTGTAAAAGACAATAATTAAACAATTATGTTAATGTTTATTATCTGTCTTCTCCTTCAATTGTTCAGACCCCTCAGCCTGCTATATTACACTTTGCTCCCCAATGTATACCTCTTAACTCTACAACATTGGTACACTGACATGTTGTCAATACTTTCACTGAATAATCCTTTCATATCTTTTCAAATTCTTCCTGTGGTCAGGAGAGCTGACTAATTGTTGCCAATTAAACATCCAAAGTAATATTGGTAGATCTCCCTTCCTTGTCTTGGCCAAATTATCAGGATGCTTTTCAAGAATGTGGTTTGATAAATGGAAAAGGAGGAAGAATAGAGAATGAGGAGGAAGAGGAAGTGGAGGTATGTGAAACCTGTGACAGAGTCACCAGCTATGCTCCAGCAAATAAAGGATTACTGAATCAACCCATCATCACATTGGTTAAACAGGTTAGGTTTCCTGAACTGTCACTGCTCCTGTCAGTAAGGAACAGCTTTTGACCAAGTTTACCACTGACCATGACCATCCAGGAACAGAGCCACCACTATAGCACCTTCAGGATTAGTGTCTACAAGCAGTGTCATCACCAAATGGTTCATGCAAACTATTACAGTTGCCACTGTGTACTGATTACCTGAGTGCAGTCAGAATACGTGTTTTGTACTCAATAATGGGGATCCATATAGTAGGATGAGACACTAGTGGTCATATTTTGATGTGATTTCCCCTGAGTATGCCATAAGTACTTTCATAGCCTTTTTCATCTCAGGGTGGGGCCAATCCTCAGGGTAATTTGATCCACCATGATATGCTTACTGCTTTAATACCATCAAATGCATGCTTTTATCTATTCTGTTTATTGGTTTTCCATTTATAGCAAAAAAAAAAAAAAAAAGGTGATAACTGTACCCTACATTTCATCAGGCAACCTACTGCTACATTTTGTCCATTATAACTCAAGATTTTTCTTCCATTCGGGCTTCAAGGTTTATAGTTACATAGTGATCCACCTACAGGGATTCATATGCCATATTATTATGTAGCCCTGTAGGGAGTGTTTCCTAGACTCCATCTGTTAGCTAGTTAGAATATGAAAGAGGAGCCCAGAATGGCAGTGACTAAAAAACAAAGAAGGGAAAAGCTTGTGAAAATAGAACAAAGGAAGGTCCAAGGACCAGAGTGAGAACATCAGGTAAAAGAAATAGCTTTCCTGGCTAGCCCAATTTACATAGGGCAGGCTCAGGGGGAGGAGAAAAACCATATAAAAAGAGGAGGCAAAATTGAGCCCTCACACCTGCAGGATGTATTTTCTTTTGCTTGCCAAGTAAAACTGAGCTGTAACTGCTTATTTAACTTACATACACAGTACATCATGAGAAATGCTGGGCTGGAGGAAAGACAAGCTGGAATCAAGATTGTCAGGAGAAATATCAATAACCTCAGATATGCAGATGACACCACACTATGGCAGAAAGTGAAGAAGAACTAAAGAGCCTCTTGATGAAAGTGAAAAAGGAGAGTGAAAAGTTGGCTCAAAACTCAACATTCAGAAAACGAAGATCATGGCATCTTGTCCCATCACTTCATGGGAAGTAGATAGGGAAACAATGGAAACAGTGTCAGACTTTATTTTTGGTGGGTTCCAAAACCACTGCAGGTGGTGATTGCAGCCATGAAATTAAAAGAAACTTACTCCTTGGAAGGAAAGTTATGACCAACCTAGATAGCATATTAAAAAGCAGAGACATTACTTTGTCAACAAAGGTCCATCTAGTCAAGGCTATGGTTTTTCCAGTAGTCATGTATGGATGTGAGAGTTGGACTGTGAAGGAAGATGAGCACTGAAGAATTGATGCTTTTGAAATATGGTGTTGGAGAAGACTCTTGAGAGTCCCTTGGACTGCAAGGAGATCCAACCAGTCCATCCTAAAGCAGATCAGTCCTGGGTGTTTATTGGAAGGACTGATGCTGAAGCTGAAACTCCAATACTTTGGCTACCTGATGCGAAGAGCTAACTCATTTGAAAAGACCCTGATACTGGGAAAGATAGAGGGCAGGAGGAGAAGGGGATGACAGAGGATGAGATGGTTGGATGGCATCACCAACTCAATGGATATGGATTTGGGTAGACTCCAGCAGTTTGTGATGGACAGGGAGGCCTGACATGCTGCAGTTCATAGGGTCCCAAAGAGTCAGACATGACTGAGCGACTGAACTGAACTGAACACTTGTCTGTCCCTCACTTCAAATTTTTGCTGCGGCAAGACAGTACTGAGGAAATTACAAACTTCCCTGACACTTCCAAATTATATATTTTGTAATAGATGTATTCTGGAGTCCAAAACTCAAAAGCTATTGACACATTACTACAGTTCTTATCAGTCAATAACATTTGGTACAGTTAATCTTCATATTGTATGATCACAATGTGTTCCAGAGTATTCCACGTTTAAAAAATTCTATCTGGCTTTATAAGTTTCCAAAAGCAGGAACGGTCTCAGCCAGGCCAAAATATAATTTCACTCTCTCTGGCAGTTTGTATATTGTGCTAAGAGACAGTTTTATTCTTTTGCTCTGAGTCTCTCTCAAGGTAATGTTAATTTTCCTCTTTGCACAATGCATTTATTTATTGTTTTGTCCTCAGCTACTATTTCTCCTTCTCTCCATTGTCACAGATTTAAACCTAAACTTTCCATGTTTGGAAGGGACATTAGGTTCAGCCATTGTGCTTATCTGGATATGCAAGAGAAATACGTCTAGCAAGTACTCTCCGTCTGTCTAATGCCATTCTTACAGAGGACTAGCTCAGACACTAGATAAGGCAGCTGCATTCACTGTTAAACCAAAATTTGCCAAATGGGTAAAGGCACAATCCACCTCAGATATTGGACCAAATATTTCGCCTGGAGCAAACAACACATGTGGGTACTCAGGACTGAAGAATGCTGCTGCATTCATCAAATAATATAGACTCCTGTACAACTTTGATTTTGGCCTTAGATAACAGTCCAAATGGGTTGGAAAAGATCAGTTTTCTTTCCAGTCCCAAAGAAAGGCAATGCCAAAAAATGTCCAAACTACCACACAGTTGCACTCAGCTCACATGTTAGCAAAGTAATGCTCAAAATTCTCCAAGCAAGACTTCAATAGTAAGTAAACTGAGAACTTCCAGATGTTTAAGTTTGATTTAGAAAAGGCAGAGGAACCAGAGACAAAGTTGCCAACATATGTTGGATCATAGAAAAAAGCAAGAGAGTTCCAGAAAAACATCAACTTCTGATTTATTGACTATGCCAAAGCCTTTGACTGTGTGGATCACAACAAAATGTGGAAAATTCTTCAAGAGATGGGAATACCAGACCACCTTACCTGTTTCCTGAGAAATCTGCATGCAGGTCAAGAAGCAACAGTTAGAACTGGACATGGAACAACAGACTGGTTCCAAATTGGAAAAGGTGTATGTCAAGGTTGTATATTGTCACCCTGGTTATTTAACTTCTATGCAGAGTACATCATGCAAAATGCCTGGCTGGATGAAGCACAAGCTGGAGTCAAAATTGCCTGGAGAAATATCAGTAACCTCAGATACGCAGATGACACCACCCTTATGGCAGAAAGCAAAAATAAACTAAAAAGTCTCTTGATGAAAGTGAAAGAGGAGAGTGAAAAAGTTGGCTTAAAACTCAACATTCAAAAAAACGAAGATCATGGCATTCAGCCCCATCACTTCATGGCAAATAGATGGGGAAACAATGGAAACAGTGACAGACTTCATTTTCTTGGGCTCTGAAATCACTGCAGATGGTGAGTGTAGCTATGAAATTAAAAGACGCTTGCTCTTTGGAAGAAAATCTATGACCAACCTAGACAGCAAATTAAAAAGCAGAGACATTATTTTACCGACAAAGGTCCATCTAGTCAAAGCTATGGTTTTTCCCGTAATTATGTATGGGTGTGAGAGTTGGACCATTAAGAAAGCTGAGCACCAAAGAATTGATGTTTTTAAATTGTGGTACTAGAGAAGACTCTTAAGAGCCCCTTGGACTGTAAGGAGATCATACCAGTCAATCCCACAGGAAATCAGTCTTGAATATTCATTTGAAGGACTGATGCTGAAGCTGAAGTCCCAATATTTGGCCACCTGATGCAAAGAAGTGATTCATTGGAAAAAAAAATCCTGAAGCTGGGAAAGATTGAAGGCAGGAGGAGAAGGGGACAGCAGAGGATGAGATGGTTGGATGGCATCACCGACTCGATGGACCTAAATTTGAGCAAGTTCTGGGAGTTGGTGATGGACAGGGAAGCCTGATGTGCTTCAGTCCATGGGGTCACAAAGAATCAGACATGACTGAGCTGAATAGTTAGAACTGGTTAGAACAGTTAGAACTAGACATGGAACAACAGACTGGTTCCAAATAGGAAAAAGGAGTATGTCAAGGCTGTATATTGTCATCCTGCTTATTTAACTTATATGCAAAGTACATCATATGGAATGCCTGGTTGGATGAAGCACAAGCTGGAATCAAAATTTCTGGGAGAAATATCAATGACCTCAGATACACAGATGACGTCACCCTTATGGCATAAAGCAAAGAACTAAAGAGCCTCTTAATGAAAGTGAAAGAGAAGAGTGAAGATGTTGGCTTAAAACTCAACATTCAAAAAATGAAGATCATGGCATCTGGTCCCATCACTTCATGGCTAATAGATGGGGAAACAATGGAAACAGTGACAGACTATTTTTGGTGGCTCCAAAATCACTGCAGATGGTGACTGCAGCCATGAAATTAAAAGATGCTTGCTCCTTGGAAGAAAAGCTATGACCAATCTAGAGAGCATATTAAAATGCAAAGACGTTACTTTGATGAAAAAGGTCTCTCTAGTCAAAGCTATGGTTTTTCCAGTGTTCCTGTATGGATGTGAGAGTTGGACTATAAAAAGAAACCTGAGCACTGAAGAATTGATGCTTTTGACCCATGTTGTTGGAGAAGACTCTTGAGAGTCCACTGACTCACTGGAAAAGAACCTGGTTCTGGGAAAGATTGAAGGGAGGAGAAGAAGGGGTCAACAGAGGATGAGATGGTTGAATGACATCACCAACTCGATGGACATGAGTTTGATCAAGATCCATGAGCTGGTGATGGACAGGGAAGCCTGGCTTGCTGCAGTCCATGTGGTCACAAATAGTCACACACAACTGAGTGACTGAACTGAGCCATTCCCTTTTCTAGGGGGCCTTCCTGACCCAGGGATCAAACTGAGTTTTGCAGGCAGTTTCTTTACCATTTGAACCACCACAGAAGTTCATGTTACTGTAGAATGTGGAAACACATTTCTAATGAAATCAGGATAACTCATCTCTCCTTACCTACAACATTTCCTTAGACTACTCTCATGTACTCAAAGTTCTTTTATCAGGAAATAAATCTTTTTATTTCATAATGAAATGTCAGATTCAAATTTCATGAAACCAAAAATAAATGTAAGATACCATTTAAGGCTCACACTGTCACATATAAGTGATTGAGAGTAGGTGTGGGAGGGAAGAAAGGATGAGAGAACCAAAGTTCTGAAATTTAGTTGGCATATAAATCTAGGTGGCATAGAAACTTAGGAGTAATCTGATATATTTGCCTTCTTCTACTCTTTCCAAGCATGTTTTAGGTCTTTAAAAGACATTTATTTAAAAAAAATTTATTTTAATGTGTATTCTCTATCTTTTCCTTCAACCTTCCAGGCCCTTTTACAGATTTTCCAGACCCATATTACACTTTGCCTCCCAATGTACACCTCTTAACTGTCCAGCTTGGTTCACTGACATGTTGTCAATGCATTAATGAACAGAATTTTCATATCTTTTAAAACTGCTGACTAATTGTTGCCAATTAAATGTTTTAAGTGATGTTCCTAAATCTTCTTTCCTTGTCTTGATCAGGAATTTTTCAAGAATGTGGTTTGATAAATGGAAAAGGAGGAAGAATAGGAGAATGAGGAAGAAGAGGAAGTGGAGATACTTGAAACCTGTGACAGAGTCACCAGCTATTCTCCAGCAAATAAAGTATCACTGAATCAACCCATCATCACATCAGTTATACATGTTAGATTCCCTGAACTGTCATTTTTCCTGTCAGTAAGGAAGAGATTTTGACCATGATTACCATTGGCCAGGACCATCTAGGGACAGAGTCATCACTATAGCACCTTCAGGATTAGTGTCTATAAGCAGTATCATCACCAGATGGTTCATGTAAACTATTACAGTTGCCACTATCCAACCAGTCCATCCTAAAGGATATCAGTCCTGGGTGTTCATTGGAAGGACTGTTGCTAAAGCTGAAACTCCAATATTTCAGCCACCTGATGCAAAGAACTGACTCATTGGAAAAGACCCTGATGCTGGGAAAGATTGAGGGCAGGAGGAGAAGGGGACGACAGAGGATGAGATGGCTGGATGGCATCACTGACTCGATGGACATGGGTTTGGATAGACTCTGGGAGTTGGTGATGGACAGGGAGGCCTGGTGTGCTGCGGTTCATGGGGTCACAAAGAGTCAGACACGACTGAGTGACTAAACTGAACTGAACTGACGTACTAATTATCTGAATGCAGTTAGAATACATGTTTTGTACTCAATATATGGGGACCCATCTAGTAGGGTTAGACAGTAGTAGTCACAGCTACCTGTGATTCCATCTGAGTACGTCCTGAGGACTTCCATAGGCTCTCTCATCTCAGTGGTCCAATCCTCAGGGTAATTGATTCACCACAATATGTCTACTTATTTAATCTCATCAAAAACCCATCTTTAAAAATAGCTCTGTTTCTTAGGTTTCCATCCATAACAAAAAAGGGTGATAATCGTATGACTACATTTTTTTCAGCCAACCAAATTCTTCATTTTGTCATTTAAAACTCCAGACCTTTCTTCCTTCCAATCATCAGGGTTTATAGTTACATAGTGATCTGTCTGCAGGGAGTCACATAATACAGTGTCAGGTTGCCCTGTAGGGAGTATTTCCCAGAAACTCCATCCCAAATAATACTTTTAGAATGTATCCTGGAAGATGAGTTAAAATTTACTGTCCTTTTACTACAGTTCTGCTCAGTCATTAACAATTGGTACCATTCCTCAGCATATTGTCCATTCAAAAAGTCTTCCAGATGCCACTCAGATTTTAAAAATTCTGTTCAACCTTACAAGATTCCAAAAGCAGGTCTCAGTCAACATACAACTTCACCTTCTTTGACATGTGGTTGTTGTTGCTGTTTAGTCACTAAATCATGTCTGATTCTGCACCCCATGGACTGTAGCATGTCAGTCTCCTCTGTCCTCCACTGTCTCCCAGAGTTTGATCAAATTCATGTCCATTGAGTCAGTGATGCTATCTAACCATCTCATCCTCTGCTACCCCATTCTCTTTACACCTTCAATCTTTCCTGGCATCAGGATCTTTTCCAATGAGTCAGCTCCTCAGGTGGCAAAAGTTCAGCAACAGTCCTTCCAAGTATCTGTCAGTTCAGTTCAGTCGCTCAGTTGTGTTCAACTCTTTGCAACCCCGTAGACTGTAGCCCACCAGGCTCATCCATCCATGGGATTCTCCAGGCAAGAACACTGGAGTGGGTTGCTATTTCCTTCTCCAGGGAATCTTCCTAACCCAGGGATCAAACCCAGGTCTCCCACATTGCAGGCAGATGCTTTAACCTCTGAGCCACCAGGGAAGCCCTCTCCAATGTATCAGTTCAGTTCAGTTCAGTCGCTCAGTCGTGTCTGACTCTTTGCTCCCCCATGAATCACAGCACACAAGGTCTCCTTGTCCATCACCAACTCCCAGAGTTCACTCAACCTCATGTCCATTGAGTCAGTGATACCATCCAGCCATCTCATTCTCTGTCGTTCCCTTCTCCTCCTACCCCCAATCCCTCCCAGCATCAGACTCTTTTCCAGTGAGTCAACTCATCACATGAGGTGGCCAAAGTATTGGAGTTTCAGCTTTAGCATCAGTCCTTCCAATGAACACCAAGGATTGATCTCCTTTAGAATAGACTGGTTGGATCTCCTCGCAGTCCAAGGGACTCTCAAGAGTCTTCTCCAGCACCATAGTTCAAAAGCATCAATACTTCAGCGATCAGCTTTCTTCACAGTCCAAATCTCACATCCATACATGACCACTGGAAAAAAAAAAATAGCCTTGACTAGACGGACTTTGTTGGCAAAGTCATGTCTCTGCTTTTTAATATACTATCTAGGTTGGTCATGACTTTCCTTCCAAGGAGTAAGCGTCTTTTAATTTCATGGCTACAATCAGCATCCACAGTGATTTTGGAGCCCCCCAAAATAAAGTCTGACACTGTTTCCACAGTTTCCCCATCTATTTCCCATGAAGTGATGGGACCAGATGCCATGATCTTTGTTTTCTGAATGTTGAGTTTCAAACCAACCTTTTCACTCTCCTCTTTCACTTTCATCAAGAGGCTTTTGAGTTCCTCTTCACTTTCTTCCATAAGGGTGGTGTCATCTGCATATCTGAGGTTTTTTATATTTCTCCCAGCAATCTTGATTCCAGCTTGGGCTTCTTCCAGCCCAGCGTTCCTCATGATGAACTCTGCATAGAAGTTAAATAAACAGGGTGACAATATACAACCTTGACGTACTCCTTTTCCGTTTGGAAGCAGTCTGTTGTTCCATGTTTCCAGTTCTAACTGTTACTTCCTGACCTGCATACAGGTTTCTCAAGAGGCAGGTCAGGTGGTCTGGTATTCCCATCTCTTTCAGAATTTTCCACAGTTTATTGTGATCCACACAGTCAAAGGCTTTGGCATAGCCAGTGAAGCAGAAATAGATGTTTTTCTGGAACTCTCTTACTTTCTCCATGATCCAGCGGATGTTGGCAATTTGATCTCTGGTGCCTCTGCCTTTTCTAAAACCTGCTTGAACATCTGGGAGTTCATGGTTCACATATTGCTAAAGCCTGGCTTGGAGATTTTGAGCATGACTTTACTAGCGTGTGAGATGAGTGCAACTGTGCAGTAGTTTGAGCATTCTTTGGCATTAGCTTTCTTGGGATTGGAATGAAGACTGACCTTTTCCAGTACTGTGGTCACTGCAGAGTTTTCCAAATCTGCTGGCATATTGAGTGCAGCACTTTCACAGCATCATCTTCCAGGATTTGAAATAGCTCAACTGGAATTCCATCACCTCCACTAGCTTTTTTTTGTAGTGATGCTCTCTAAGGCCCACTTGACTTCACATTCCAAGATGTCTGGCTCTAGGTCAGTGATCACGTTATCGTGATTATCTTGGTTGTGAAGATCTTGTTTGTACAGTTCTTCTGTGTATTCTTGTCACCTCTTCTTAATATCTTCTGCTTCTGTTAGGTCCATACCATTTCTGTCCTTTATCAAGCCCATGTTTGCATGAAATGTTCCCTTGGAATCTCTAATTTTCTTGAAGAGATCTCTTGTTTTTCCTATTCTGTTGTTTTCCTCTATTTCTTTGCATTGATCGCTGAGGAAGGCTTTCTTATCTCAGATGCTTGTATCTTTCCCTTTCTCCTTTGCTTTTCACTTCTCTTCTTTTCACAGCTATTTGTAAGGCCTCCTCAGACAGCCATTTGCTTTTCTGCATTTCTTTTCCATGGGGATGGTCTTGGTCCCTGTCTCCTATACAATGTCACAAACCTCTGTCCATAGTTCATCAGGCACCCTTAAATCTATTTCTCACTTCCACTGTATAATCATAAGAGATTTGATTTAGGTCATATCTGAATGGTCTAGTGGTTTTCCCTACTTTCTTCAATTTTAGTCTGAACTTCGCAATAAGGAGTTCATGATCTGAGCCACAGTCAGCTCCTGGTCTTGTTTTTGCTAACTGTATACAGCTTCTCATCTTTGGCTGCAAGGAATATAATCAGTCTGATTTCGGTGTTGACCATCTGGTGATGTCCATGTGTAGAGTCTTCTCTTGTGTTGTTGGAAGAGGGTGTTTGCTATGACCAGTGCATTCTCTTGGCAAAACTCTATTAGCCTTTGCCCTGCTTCATTCCGTGCTCCAAGGCCAAATTTGCCTGTTACTCCAGGTGTTTCTTGACTTCCTACTTTTGCATTCCAGTCCCCTATAATGAAAAGGATATCTTTTTTGGGAGTAGTTCTAAAAGGTCTTGTAGGTCTTCATAGAACCATTCAACTTCAGCTTCTTCAGTGTTATTGGTTGGGGCATAGGCTTGGATTACTGTAATATTGAATGGCTTGCCTTGGAAACGAACAGAAATGATTCTGTCGTTTTTAAGATTGCATCCAAGTACTGCGTTTCGGACTCTTTTGCTGACCATGATGGCTACTCCATTTCTTCTAAGGGATTCCTGCCCACAGTAGTAGATATAATGGTCATCTGAGTTAAATTCACCCATTTCAGTCCATTTTAATTCACTGATTCCTAGAATGTCTATGCTCACTCTTGCCATCTCTTGTGTGACCACTTCCAATTTGCCTTGATTCATGGACCTAACATCCCAGGTTCCTATGCAATCTTGCTCTTTACAGCATCGGACCTTACTTCTATCACCAGTCACATCTACAACTGGGCATTTGTTTCTCTTTGGCTCCATCCCTTCGTTCCTTCTGGAGTTATTTCTCCACTGATCTCCAATGTATAGTCAGGGTTTATTTCCTTAGGATTGACTGGTTTAATCTCCTTGCAGTCTAAGGGACTCTCAAGAGTCTTCTCTAGTACCACAATTCAAAAGCATGAATTATTTGGCACTCAGCTTTTTTTATGGTCCAACTCTGACATCATACATGACTCTGGAAAAACCATAGCTTTGACTACATGGACTATCTGGTATAATTGGGCTAAGAAACAATATTATTTTTTGCTTTGAGCTGCATTAAAAGAACCAAGGTAGTGTTGGATTTCTCTCTATGCACAATCCATTTATTCGTTGTTTTTTCCTCAGCTGCTATATCTTCTTCTCTCCATTTGTCACTGATTTGAACCTAAACTTTTCCAACTTTGAGAGGAGCATTAGGTCTAACCACTGTGCTGGTCTAGACTTCAAAGAGAAATATCAGTCTAGCAAGTACCTTCCCTTCTGTCTATTCTCATTTATACAGAGGACTAGAGTGACTTCACTTTCACTTTTCACTTTCATGCATTGGAGAAGGAAACGGCAACCCACACCAGTGTTCTTGCCTGGAGAATCCCAGGGACGGGGGAGCCTGTTGGCCACCGTCTATGGGGTCGCACAGAGTGGGACATGACTGAAGCAACTTAGCAGCCGCAGCAGCAGCGCAAACACTACACAATGCAGCTGCATTCACTCTAAAGCCAAATTTTGCGAAATGGGTAAAGGCACAATTCATCTAAGACACTGGACAAAATGTTTCTTCTGAAATAAACAGAATCTGTGGGCAATCAGGCCTGAAGCATGCTGCTGCTTCCAGAAAATGTTACAGACCCCTGTATACTCCAAATTGGGCCTTGGATATCATTATAAATGTAGTGTCCCTAATTCTCTGAACTCACTCATAAAGCTTCAGACCTAATGGAAAGTGAAATCCAAATGACCATTGTTCAAGTAGCATGGCCCAAGGTGGAATTTCATGAATAGTTAGTGAGATGATTCAGCAAACAAAGTGACATGCCAAAATCATTAGCCTTCCAAAACTTTTGGAAGCATCAGGAGAAGGAAACACAAAAAAGACAGTTCAAGATCACCTTGTAGCCTCTGGAATGTGTATGTATCAAGAATATGGGACAGAATAAATCACAGCAAGGTCTTTTTTGTCTCACATCTTAGAGCAATGAAATAAAAACAAAAATAAACATATGGGATATACTTAAAAGCCTTTGCTCAGCAAAGGAAACCATAAACAAAATGAAGACAACTCTCAGAATGGGAGGAAATATTTGCAAATGAGGCAACCAACAAGGCACTAATTTCCAAAACATATAAACAGCTCATAGAACTCAGTATCATAATAGTAAACAACCTAATTAAGAATTGGGTGGAAGATCTGAATAGGTATTTCTCAAAAAAAAAAAAAAAAATACAGATGGCCAAAAAGCTCATACAAAGATGCTCAACATCACTAATTTTTAAAGACATGCAGATCAATGATACAAAGCTATAAAAGCTATCATCTCACACTGGTCTTATAAGCCATCATAAGAAAAATCCAATAAATGCTGGACAGGGTGTAGAGAGAAGGGAACCCTCTTGCGCTGTGTGTGGGAAAGTAAATTGGTACAGCCACTATGGATAATGGTATAGAGCTCCTTACAAAAAACTAAAAATGGAAACACAATATGACTCAGCAGTCCCACTCCTTGGGCATATACTTGGAAAAAACTATAAATTGAAAAGATACATGCATGGCAAAGTTCATTGCATCACCATTTTCTATAGTCAAGGCATAGAAGCAACCTAAATGTCCATCAACAGAAGAATGGATAAAGAAGATGTGGTACATATATACAGTGGAATATTACACAGCATAAAAAGAATGAAATAATGCCATTTGCAACAACATGAATGGACCTAGAGATTTTCATACTGAGTGAAGGAAGTCTGACAAAAAAGAGACAAATATCATATGATACCGTTTATATGTGCAATCCAAAAAAAAAGGGTACAAAAGAACTTGTTTACAAAACAGAAGTAGAAAACAAACTTATGGTTACCTGGGAGTAAGGAGCGGGGAGGGTTAAATTGGGAGATTGGAATTGACATATACATATTACTTAAAAAAAAATTTTTTTTTAAGTGGAGGATAATTGCTTTACTGTGTTATATTGGTTTCTGCTGAATCAGTCTTACGTATACATGTATCCCCTCCCTCTTGAGCCTCCCTGCCACCACCCACCCTCCATCCTGTCCCTCTAGGTTGTCACAGAGCACTGGGCTCAACACCCTGTGTTCTATACCAGCTCCCCGTTGGTTACTTGTTTTACGCATTGTAGTGTACATATGTCAGTGCTGCTGCTGCTAAGTGGCTTCAGTCGTGTCTGACTCTGTGCGACCCCATAGATGGCAGTCCACCAGGCTCCCCCATCCCTGGGATTCTCCAGGCAAGAACACTGGAGTGGGTTGCCATTGTCTTCTCCAATGCATGAAAGTGAACAGTGAAAGTGAAGTTGCTCAATGAAAATGAACAGTGAAGTTGCTCAGTCGTATCCGACTGTTTGCAACCCCATGGACCGCAGCGCACCAGGTTCCTCTGTCCACGGGATTTTCCAGGCAAGAGCACTGGAGTGGGGTGCCATTGCCTTCTCTGATGTCAGTGCTGCTCTCTCAATTAGTCCCACCCTCTCCTTTCCCTGTTGTGTCCCTAAGTCCATTCTCTATATAAAATAGATAACTGAAAAGGACCTACTGTATAGCACAGGGAAATCTACTCAGTGCTCTCTGCAATGGCCTATATGGGAAAAGAATCTATAAAAAGAGTGTACACACACACACATATCAGTTATATGATTTACTTTGCTGTATACCTGAAAATAACACAAGATTGCAAATCAACTATATTCCAATAAAAATTGAAAAACAGAATATGAGTCAGAAAGCCTTTACAAAGTGTATCAAAATAGAAGAATCACTTCAAGAAACTAAACCCCCTCTGATCATTACTGCTATTTGTAGTTAGAAGGGGCAGACGAAGAACGACTTGCGTAGAAGGGTTACATGAGGCCTCTGTGTCAGATCATATGAACATTTTCCTGCTTATAATCAAATGCCTCCTTGTGTGGGTATCTGTAAAGTAAAAATTAGTGAAGAAAGCCAGAATATCAGGTTCAAGAATGTAGGAATGTTTTTTAAAATTTTTAATTTTTACTTTACAAGATAATTACTTTACAATATTGTGACGGGTTTTGTCATAGATCAACAAGAATCCGCATTAGGTGTACATCCGTCCCCTCCCTCTTGAACCTCTATCTCACTTCCCCCACCCCATCCAACACCTCTAGGTTGTCAGAGAGCACTGGCTTTGAGTTCCCTGAGTCATACATTGAACTCCCACTGGCTATCTATTTTACATATGGTAATGCATATGTTTCAATGCTCTTCTCTCATATCATCCCACCCTCTCCTTCCCCCACTGTGAAAGACAAATATCGTATATAATGCGCATGTATGGAATGTGGAGTAGTACTGATGATCCTACTTGCAAGATAGCAATGGAGACACATTTAGGAGTGATGTTCTTTGGAATAAACTGGAATCTTGGAGGCAGTGCACACAGGCTTGGAGGTGGCTTGGAACAAGCAGAACTCAGTCCACTGCCAGAGAAGAAATCTGCTCCAGGTATGGTTGCCTGAGTGACAGGCTCTGACCTCTATTACACAATAGCTACAGCCATTCCAAGAATGCCCCCTAAATGTAATCACACACACACACACACACACACACACATCCCTATAGAAGCCCAGGGTACCAGAATTAGACATGTCATCTATACCAACTCCTCTCTAACTGCAAGTCATATTCATTATGGGACAGCAAAGAATGGGCACAGTCAGCCAATGACACCAACATCCAAGAGTGTGCTTATAAGTGTTTTAATAGAGGCAGAAAGGGAAAGAGGTATTTCTTCAAATCCAGGTTCTCCCCTCAGATGAACCCCAAGCAACTGAGAACCAGTAAAGCTGCTAAGGCCTTCTGCAGAACTCAGAGGACTGTTCAGAGTAAGGAAAATCTCATAGCACATATTTTTAGGATGCAAACAAGAGAGGCTGTGACTCAGAGGAGAGAAAATACTCTTTGAAAGATCTATACAATGAAGACAGAGAAACAAAAGGAAGGAAGGTGTTCAATATTTGGAGGTTGGTTCCTCAAGGGCATAGCTGTGGACCACGTTATTTCTGGTTGCCCTTCTGCTGGTTTGGGCCCGGAATGACCACTGAGGTGTATGACTCAGGCACCTTGGTATTTCCAGGCTGAGGGACATTGGTGTAGACTGGCTCCGGATCTTTGATGGGACATGGCTCCGGAAGTGTGGAATCGCCTTGCTCGGGAAACTTGGCGTTGTCCAGTTGCGGAACCTTTGGAAGGCATGGCTCCTCAATTATGGGAATAAATGGTTCCTGAGGTGGAGGTGGAGGCTGGCAGGGCTGTTTCACCTGCTGCTGCTCAGGCTCGGGGGGTGGGGTGAAGGGCTGTTTCTGCTGGTAGGAACTCATGCTTCAAAGAAGGCTGGACCTAGAGACAGAAAAGCTGATTTAGTACTTTAGTAAAACAAGGAGGAAGCCAAGTCTAATGACAAATATCTTAATTTCAAGCCCCTTCAGAAACAAGAACTTCTCTTTACTTTTGTTTCCTTGAATTTGAGAATCAAAGGAAACTTTGGGGATTCCTGTACACTTTCAAGAGGAGACGTTTAAAGGTGGTTTATTTTGCTTCCATGGGAGTGGAGCCTTTCTCTTTGCTTCCTTTCTTCCTAATTTTTTTTTTTTTTTCCGAAAACCTACATTAGCCACATAACATAACTTCAGGTTTCCTAGGATTGACTGAAGCCCCCAGTTTACAATCAATTGAAAAAGCGGTAAAGTTCAAAATCTGGAGTCTACCCTCTCATATCCCTCACATAGAGTGCCTCAGTTCTCATAGGAAAATCCATAAGCCCACACAATTCCATCTCTGAGCCTCTGTTCACACTGTCTTCTTGGTTCACGTTTCTGGAAGTCTTTCCGTTCTGCTGTTGCTTGTCCATACACGCTCACCCCTCATGGCTCTCCTCCCAGATCCCAAGTCATCTTTCTCATTCTGACTCAGCGCAATACCTGCCTCATCTTTTCTATTCTATGTGCAGTATTTTTTTTGTAAATTACTCCTATGAATTACATTCTCTGATGGATCATAGGTTCAAGGAGTAAAGAAAAATGTGTCTTTTGTACATCCAAATTGCCAATGAAGTGCCCTCGATTTTGCAGAGTCTAAAAATTAATAAGAGAGAATATTAAAATGTCACTAAAATTTCCCTGAACAAGAGCCGTAGTCTATATCCCCCTGCCAACTGAACAGACGGTCAACAGAAACTATTCTCCCTTTCTGACCCCAAATTCCACAGCTGTAATCTAAGTGAGAAGTCATAAAGATCTATAGTCATCTTAAACATAAATTGCTTTGCATTTAAAATAAATATATCACAGCATGGCAAAGAGATCTTAATCAAAATACAATATCACTGGGCAAATATTAAGAAAATCCATGTGAGGAGTCTTACCTGATGTGAAGAAACGTTTGAGTTGTCTGGTCTCCTGGGTCTGGTGAGAAGTCTCTGGCCAGCTGGCATTTTATATAGAATATGAGCCTTGCCTTAAGGAAGTGGGATTTGGGGGTGCTAAACTGTCTTCATTCCAGCTTTAGTAGTGAAAATCTCTGGCTTAACATTTTGTGGGGCACTTATTGTTTGACAGTGATGTCACTTTGTTTGACAGGTCTGTTCTCACTGTCTACCCTTTGTAGTGTGGTTGCTGTGGGAAACAGGGTTCTTGGGTGGTGATAAGTTAAATCAGAGAGAAGTTCCAGGCTTCTGGGACCAGAAATAACCATGCCTGTTTAACAGGATCCTAATATTGAGTTCATATTAATTTTGTTGAGCATTTTAATTTCCTAAGTGAGTGTGGAGATGAAAATAGGCACTACTGTGTCTCCTGGGAGGCCACGGGAATGGTGGGAATAAGTGAAGCGTCTGATATTCCGTCTCTTAGTAGACCCAAACCTGGGAAAGGAACAGAAAAGTTAAAATGCATTCTTTGGAAATGCTTCCCTCTGAAGGGCCTTAAGATGCCACATTAACCACGCTGTGCATGTCACTGGGGATGGACAGGTAAGACTGGATCTGTCCACGTGTTGGAACAGCGCTAAGACCCTGCTTCTCATGGGATCTCTCTTCTCTGGGCAACAAAGAATAAGAAAGCCCGATTCTTTGAGTTCATGAACCAACCACATCCTCTGATCAGGATAAGGTGAAATAGAGGTCACTAATCCAAGGTTGACTTCAACGTACAATCTCTTACTAGGTGTGGCCCTTAGGAAATTCAAACATTCTTAAAATTCAGGTATGTGGATGGCTCCTCCCTTCCCACTGCTTTATCTCTCTTATCTCACATTAACCTGAGTCAGGCACAGCCACCACTGGGATCTCCTTTCATTATTCTCCAAAGCTCTAATCACACTTTAGTCTCATCCATTGTCTGGTAGATGCTCAGTCAATGTGCAATTATTGTTTTCCTTGATAGAAGCATAGGTTCATAGAAGAGAGGGAGGAAGGAAAGATTGAAGGAAAGAGGAAGAGAAGAAGGGAGGGAAAGAAGAAAGGGAGAAATGAAGAAGGAAGGAAGGGGCGAGAAAGAGAAGAAAGCATTATTTTACAAAGATATACATGAACTGCTTGTGTGCATGCAAAGTCGCTTCACTTGTGTCACTTGTGCGACCCTATGGACTGTAGACTGCCAGGCTCCGCTGTCCATGGAGATTCTCTTGGCAAGAATACTGGAATGGGTTGCCATTCCCTCCTGCAGGGGATCTTCCTGACCCAGAGATCGAAACTTCATCTCTTGCATCTCCTGCATTGGCAGGCAGGTTCTTTGCCACTAATGCTGCCTGGGAATCCCATGAACTGCTTGAACAATCATAATAAGGTGACTTCTTAGAAATGATTCACTATCTTATGACGGGCTTAACAGTATGAGTTGGAAAGGTGAGGGTTCGTCATGCTCTTGCCCTGCTTCCTTCCCCACCCATGTCCTTCCCTCTCATCTACTGTCTGACCAGCCATGACCCTCTAAGGTGGTGCCAGTGTCACTGTCACATCTAAGCTCTAGTCTCTGGTGTCACATTAGGTCTCCTCTCAGGTTTGTCCAGTCCTTCCCTTTCTTAAAACCACCTCTCAGAGCCCTTGACACAGGACTCTTTGCCCAGATCCTGCTTCTCTCCCTGGAATTCTTATTTTCAGAGAAACTGCTTCCTGCTCCTCTGCATGAATCTGGGTCTTCCTCATGCCCTAAAAATTATTGACTTTGGTTCTAGAGTCCCTGGTGGACTCTATTTTTCTCTGTCCTAATCCATGCCTTTTCACCCTAACAAAAGCCTCTCGGCATCAGCCACTAGATCCTCTAGCTTACCCACACTGTTGTTTCTGTTTGGACAAGCATATTCACTGGCTTGGTGTTGACGCTCTTTCTATCCTTCAGAGAAGTTTGGTTTCTTCACCAGTGCTATATGCCTTAAGGAAACTGACCCCTATAGAGTTGCGTTGTTAGGGGAAACACACAGTGATTGGCCAAATTTCAAAGACAACCCAGAAATTAATCCCATCACTATAAGATCCATGACTTTGAGCCACATGGCAGAGCAATCCTCCTGGGTTCCCTTACCCTCCTGCTTTCCACCGGGTGCCCTCTTCCCAATAACATCTCTTGCTTTGTCTCCCCAATACCATCTCTTGTGTTTCTCATCACATGGTTCATTTCTGAATATTAGACAAGAGCCCACTTTCAGGCCCTGGAAGGGGTCCCCTTTCCTGCAACAGCATTGCTTCTGATGGTGATGCACTTAAATGTGCATTAATTTTTTTTTAAACACCATCCTTGTAGAGAAGGGGGATAAAAAGAAGCAAATGTAGAAAAAACCTATTGAAAATGTGTTCATTTCTCATTTTCCCAGTACCCCTTGACTCCCCCACCTCCAGAGGTACCTTGATCTTTTCCGTTGGACCACTTTCCAGGGGCAGAAGGCTGCAACTATTTCCATATCAATGACCTGGGTCTTGCTTGGGACCTTTTTATGGATGGTTTGGGGCACTTTAAACACTCAGAGTTACAAACAAGTCATAGGGGGATGTGTAATGTACAGGTTGGTAACTACAGTTAATAATATTTGTATTGTCTATTTGAAAGTTGTTCAACAAGTAGCTATTAAAAGTTCTCATTATAAGAAAAATTAAAAAATTAAAAAAAAAATAAACACTCTCCAAATCTTCTGGCCTTGCTTCTTTCCAGCCACGATTGTATGAAATCCCCACACATTCCCTTGGGCGCTGCCTTCCCTTTCTTGATCCTAGGTTCCAGAATGCCACAACATGAGCTGTCTGTGGAAATTTTTAATGCATTTGTCGAAACGGAGGCTTGCGTTAATGCTTCACAGCCACACTTTACCACTGGAATACATGAGTTGATAGACAATGCTTCCCCCTTTCATTCCCAGAGAAAACCCTTCTGAAACACATTTTTTTCATATTTAATATGCATAACTAAATATGAGTTTGGACATGTGCAAACACCTGTAATATCCTCTTCACAGAAGAGAGACATATCCAACACTTCGAATGTGTTCCCCACTTCCCACTATTTTGTGGTAAGAAATTTATGCATTCTCTTAAATTTTAAGTACAATATACCATATTGTTAACTAGAACTATTATGTTGGAAAACTGATCTCTAGGCTTTAATCATATAGTATAACTGAAACTTGATATCCATTGAATAACAACGCTCCATTGGCCCTACCACTTCACCCATAGAAAACACCATTATATTCTCTGCTTCTATGAGTCTATTTTAAATGCCTCCTATAAATGGAATCATACAGTATTTGTCCTCATGTAACTGGCTTATTTCACTTAGCATAATGTTCTCCAGGTTCATCCATGTTGTTGAGAATGGCAAGATTGCTTTCATTTTAAAGGGCAACTAGTATCCCATTTTGTTTATGTCCATATTTTCTCTATTAATCTGCTAATGGACAATTGTATTGTTTCCATACCTTGGCTACTATAAATAGTGCTAAAAAGGACATGGGTGTGTAGCTACCTCCTGGAGATGATGATCTAAGTTCTTTTGGATCAGTTCAGTCACTCAGTTGTGTCTGACTCTTTGTGACCCCACGGACTGCAGCATGCCAGGCTTCTCTGTCCTTCACTAACTTGCAGAGCTTGCTCAAACTCATGTCCATCGAGTTGGTGAGGCCATCCAACCAGCTTATCTTCTCTTATCCCCTTCTCTTCCTGCCTTCACTCTTTCCCAGCATCAGGGTCTTTACCAATGAGTCAGTTCTTCGCACTAGGTGGCCAAAGTATTGGAGCTTCAGCTTCAGCATCAGTCCTTCCAATGAATAGTCAGGACTGCTTTCCTTTAGGATGGACTGGTTTGATTTCCTTGAAGTCCACAGGACTCTCAAGAGTCTCCTGCAACACCACAGTTCAAAATCATCAGCTCTTCGGTACTCAGCTTTCTTTATCATCCAACTTTCACATCCATACATGACAACTGAAAAAAACCAGCCTTGACTAGATGAACCTTTGTTGGCAAAGTAATGTCTCTGCTTTTTAATATGCTGTCTATGTTGGCCATAGCTTTTCTTCCAAGGAGCAACTGTCTTTTAATTTCATGGCTGCAGTTACCATCTATAGTGATTTTGGAGCCCAAGGAAAAAAAAAAAAGCCTATAACTGCTTCCATTGTTTCCCCATCTATTTGCCATGAAGTGGTGGGATCAGATGCCATGCTTTTAATTTTATGAATGTTGAGTATTATGCCAACTTTTTCACTCTCCTCTTTCACTTTCATCAAGAGGCCCTTTAGTTCTCTTTCTGTAATAAAGGTGGTGTCATCTGTGTATCTCAGGTTATTGATATTTCACCCTGAAATCTTGATTCCAGCTTGTGCTTCATCCAGCCTGGCATTTCACATGATGTACTCTGCATATAAGTTAAATAAGTAGGGTGACAATATACAGCCTTGATGTACTCCTTTCCCGATATGGAACCAGTCTATTGTTTCATGTCCAGCTTCTTGACCTGCATACAGATTTCTCCGGAGGCAGGTCAGGTGGTCTGATATTTCCATATCTTGAAGAATTTCCCACAGTCTGTTGTGATTCACACAGTCAAAGGTTTTGGTGTAGTCAATAAAGCAGAAGCAGATGTTTTTTTGGAACCCTCTTGCTTTCTTGACAATCCAATGGATGTTGGCAATTTGATCTCTGCTTCCTCTGCCCTTTATAAATCCAGCTTGAACATCTGGAAGTTCATGGCTCATGTACTGTTGAAGCCTGGCTTGGAGAATTTTGAGCATTACTTTGCTAGTGTGTGAGATGAATGCAATTGTGCAGTAGTTTGAACATTCTTTGGCATTGCCTTTCTTTGGGATTGGAATGAAAACTGACCTTTTCAAGTCCTGTGGCCACTGTTGAGTTTTCCAAATTTCCTGGCATATTGAGTGCAGCACTTTCAGAGCATCATCTTTTAGGATTTGAAATATCTCAACTGGAATTCCATCACCTCCACTAACTTTGTTCATGGATGCCTCCTAAGGCCCACTTGACTTCACTTTCCAGGATGTCTGGCTCTAGGTGAGTAACCACATGATTGTGATTATCTGGGTCATGAAGATCTTTTTTGTAAAGTTCTTCTGTGTATTCTTGCCACCTCTTCTTAATATCTTCTGCTTCTGTTAGGGCCATACCATTTCTCTCCTTTATTGTGTCCATCTTTGCATGAAATATTCCTTTGGTCTCTCTAATTTTCTTGAAGAGATCTCTAGTCTTTCCCATTCTATTGTTTTCCTCTATTTCTTTGCATTGGTCACTGAGGAAGGATTTCTTATCTCTCTTTGCTGTTCATTGGAACTTTGCATTCAGATGGGTGTATCTCTCCTTTTCTCCTTTGCCTTTCACTTCTCTTTTCTCAGCTATTTGTAAGGCCTCCTCAGACAACCATTTTGCCTTTTTGCATTTCTTTTTCTTATAGATGGTCTTGATCACAGCCTCCTATACAATGTCATGAACCTCTGTCCATAGTTCTTCAGTCACTCTGTCTCTTAGATCTAATCCCTGGAATCTATTTGTCACTTCCACTGTATAATCATAAGATATTTGATTTAGGGCATGCCTGAATGGTCTAGTGGTTTTCCCTGCTTTCTTCCCTGCTTTCCCTGCTTTCTAAGTCTGAATTTGACAGTAAGGAGTTCATTATCTGAGTCACAGTCAGCTCCTGGTCTTGTTTTTGCTGACTGTATAGAGCCTTTCCATCTTTAGCTGCAAAGGATATAATCCATTTGATTTCAGTATTGACCATCTGGTTATGTCCACATGTAGAATCTCCTCTTGTGTTTTTGGAAGAGGGTGTTTGCTATGACCAGTGCATTCTCTTGGCAAAACTCTGTTAGCCTCGCCCTGCTTCATTTTGTACTCCAAGGCCAAATTTTCCTATTACTCTATGTATCTCTTGACTTCCAACTTTTGCTTTCCAGTCCCCTATAATGAAAAGGACATCTTTTTTGGGTGTTAGTTCCAGAAGATATGTAGGTTTTCATAGAATCACTCAACTTCAGCTTCTTTAGCATTTCTGGTTGGGGCATAGACTTGGATTACTGTGGTATTGAATGGTTTGCCTTGGAAACGAACAGCGATCATTCTGTCATTCTTGAGATTGCACCCAAGTACTGCATTTCAGACTTTTGTTTACTATGAGGGTTACTCCATTTCTTCTAAGTGATTCTTGCCCACAGTAGTAGATATAATGGTCATCTGAGTTAAATTTGCCCATTCCAGTCCATTTTAGTTCACTGATTCCTAAAATGTTGATGTTCACTCTTGCCATCTCCTGTTTGACCACTTACAATTTACCTTGATTTGTGGACCTAACATTCCAGGTTCATATGCAACATTGTTCTCTACAGAATCAGACTTTACTTCCACCACCAGTCACATGCACAACTGGGTGTTGTTTTTGCTTGGCTCCATCTCTTCATTTTTTCTGGAGTTATTTTTCCACTCTTCTCCAGTAGCATATTAGGCACCTACTGACCTGGGGAGTTCATCTTTCAGTATCAGTATTCATCTTTTTGCCTTTTTATACTGTTCATGGGGTTCTCAAGACAAGAGTACTGAAGTGGTTTGCCATTCCCTTCTGCAGTGGACCACGTTTTGTCATAACTCTCCACATGACCCTTCCTTCTTGGGTGGCCTTACACAGCATGGCTGATAGTTTCACTGAGTTAGACAAGGCTGTGATCCATGTGATCAGTTTGATTAGTTTTCTGTGATTATGGCTTTCACTCTGTCTGCCCTCATGGAAGAGGCTTATGGAAGCTTCCTGATGGGAGAAACTGACTGTGGGGGAAACTGGGTCCTGTTCTGATGGGTGGGGCCATGCACAGTAAATCTTTAATCCAATTTTTAACAGGATGGTGGAATAGAAGGTCATGTGCTCATCTTCTCCTGCAAGAACTCTTAAAGAACTCTAAAAGTAAAATTCGCTGCTGAACAACCATTGACAGGAGAATGTTGGCTCCCCCTTAAAAAAGATACCCCATGTTCAAGAGCAAAGGAGAAGCCCCAGAAAGATGATAGGAGAGGCAATATTGCATTTAGAACCGTACCCCATACTTGCTAGAGATGCTTGGAGAACTCAAACAAAAGCTTGTGTGCACCAGGAGACCCTACAGAGACTGAATCAGACCTGCCTTTGAGTGTTTGAGTGTCTCTTGTGGAGGTACACCTCCACAGTGGCCTGCCACAGGGGCAGGGGCTCTGGGTGCAGCAGACCTGGGTGTGGCATAAGCCCTTTTGGAGGAGGTCACCATTAACCACACATAGAGCTGCCAGAACTTACACATGACTGGGGAAACAGACTCATGGAAGGCACAAACAAAACCTTGTGTGCACCAGGACCCATGAGAAAGAAGCAGTGATCCTACAAGAGATTGATCCAGACTTGCCTGTGAGTGTCCAGGAGTCTCCGGTGGAGGCGTGGGTTGGCGATGGCCTGCTGCAGGGTCAGGGGCACTTGCGTGCATGGCACCTTTTGAAGGAGGCCGCCATTACCTTCATTACCTCCACCATAGTTTGGTCTCAGGTCAAACAACAGGGAGGGAACACAGCCCTGCCCATCAATAGAAAATTTGATTAAGTTCTTCTGGATATATTCCACAAATGTGGAGTCAGATCATACAGTAGCTCTATTTTTGTTTTTCTGAGGTATCTCTATACTTTTTCCACAGCTGTTTATTTTACATTTTCACCAATGATGTATAAGGATTCTAATTTCTCCTTAACCTCAATACTTATCCTTTATTCTTTTAATAATATCCATTTGGAACCACAAAAGAGCCAGAATTGCCAAAAACGATCTTGAGGGGGAAAAAAAGAAAAACAAGGCTGGAGGCAATACACTTTCCAATTTCAAAATATATTACAAAGCAACAATAATTAAACAGTATTGTACTTCTATAAAAACTTATACACTGATGGAATAGAATAGAAGGCCCAGAAATAAATTCACATGTATACAGCCAACGTATACATGTAAGGGTGCTAAGGACACATAATATGGAAAGAATAGCCTCTTCAACAAATGGTATTATGAAAAAGGGCTATCCACATGCCTAAATAAATAAATAAATAAATAAAAATTTGGACTTTGGACTCCTACCTTCCACTACTCACAAGAAAACATAGGGGAATACACTGGTATTGACAATGATTTCATGGGTTTGAAGCCAAAAGCACAGGCAACAAAAGCAAAGATAGTCATGAGAAACTACACCAAATTAAAAAACTTCTATACAGTGAAGGATCAACAGAGTCAAAAGGCAGCCTACAGAATGGAAACCATATACCTCACAAGCGATTAATTTCCAAAATACATGAGGACTCTTACAATTCAGTAGAAAAACAAATAACCTAATTTAAAAAATAAGCAAAGGACTTGAACAGATATTTCTTTGACAAAGACATACAAATGGTCAACAGATATGTAAAAGATGCTTAACATAATTAACTATCAGATAAATGTAAATCAAAAAGTTATCAGGGACATGCCCATGATGGTTGTCTATTTTGTTGCATAGTCTTTGTAACAGATTTGTGTTTTCTTTGGCCTAGTTTCGCTTTTCCTTAATCCCTTCTTCCTCCTCTGTAGGATTACATTCTCAAAGAAGAAATTAGTTGCACTTAAGACTTTGTTGTAGATTCTGTTCTGTTGGGATTCAGGCTGGGACATATTACGAAACACACATTCCATCTGAGATGCAAAAAGAGAGAGAAGATTGCCCCATGATGGAAATCAGTGCCTAGGTCAGAGAAATCATGTGACGGATCAGTGTAGGAAACTTGAAATTGACCTAAAGAACCATTTTAGAGGCCTTAGAACTGGCTCTGGAACTAGGCTGTTCAATACAGTAGCCACTAGTCATACCTGGCTATTTAAATTTAAATGTAAGCCTTTGGGACCCAGAATATGGAAAAGAAGCATGGTAAGACAGAAATGTACCCCTGGCTGAGCAAGTAGAACTCTGGTGCATTCCCTACACTGGCATATTTATGACTGCTTCTCTACACACAGATTCTCTTCCTGATTCATTTTTGTGGGATTTTAACCCTCTGATTGGCCCAGTAGAGGCAGTGCAACCTAATATCCCAATATGAGAGGGAGAAAGAGCACTGGCAGCCTCAAGTTTAGGGGCTGCACAGGGAATTCTGGGCATGAGGGCTGCCTCAGTGAGTCAGGTGTTGGCTCCGGCACTCCAGGAACACGCTTTGGTGTTCTAAGATCACTATTTCTGTTACCATCAGCATCCTGCTACTGTTCCTAGTTAACTTGGTCACCACCATCTAGCAGGATACCACTTAGCAAATTATTGCCCCATAAAGATGATAACACATCCTTTATGAGATCCTATGTCTACAGGATTTCACATTTCAGAGCTTAATAGATCCTGAATAGCAGGCGACGACTTAGTGGATTATATCAATCATTCGAATGTTTCTCTTGCTGCTGTGGAGAAGGCAATGGCACCCCACTCCAGTACTCTTGGCTGGAAAATCCCATGGATGGAGAAGCCTGGTAGGCTGCAGTCCATGGGGTCACTAAGAGTCGGACACGACTGAAGCAACTTAGCAGCAGCAGCAGCAGCTTACTGCTTACTCTGTAAGATTTGTAAATCAGATATGGACGAAATAACTTCACAACTTATTTACTAGCACAGCTTGGTGCCACTGCCTTGATTCTTGCTAAAGTACCAGGAATTGTACTCTTTGCCTTCATTTATATTGAATCATTTATGCAATAATAGCGTAGTAAAAAGTCTTATTATTTTGCAATGTTTTGACTCCCTGATAAAATCTCAGGGACCTCCCCTCCCCCTCACCCCAAAAAGGGACCTGCAGGTCATACTTTGAGCATTTCTGGTCTAGCATCCTATCCATAATGTGAGTAGGCTTGCAAAAATAAGCAACTCTTTTCTTGGCCCAGCTGCATTGGCCCCTGAGGCAAGGCAACTTACAAAGCCATGAGATGAGGAAGATTTAAAACCTCATAATTAAAATAAATAGATTAATTCAAAAAACCCCAAACCTCACACATTACAATCTCAATAAAAGTAGCTTCTCAGGGCTGTCATATGCTGAAGAAGGGTCAGGTTGAAGGAGGGCTAAATAGCTTCTGAAGGATTTGAGAAATAAGATCAAACTATTAAAAGAAAAAAAGCTCAGCCTACTAACCATCTGTATGCCCAATTCTCACAGAAATTGGAAAATTAGTTATTTACGTGTAACGTTATTTTTTCTTTAAAGCAGAAATCTGTTATCTACAGAGGGGTCAACAAAAACAAAAATGTCTTCAAATAGGGAAGGCAGCTTCAAAAAAGTTTTGGGTCTCAGAACCAAGAGCATCAGAGGTGAGGGATTCCTTACTCTTTGTGAAAATTACTCACTCTTATCTTCTGACTTGCCTTCTCTGAAGAGGAGCAATCATTGCATTCTTCACCTATCATCCACCTGGAGAGAGCAGTGCCAGTTCCAGTTAAGAATGTCCTTTAAATACACCTCCACTCTTCAATATATGTTTTATTTGGAAATTCCATGTGAAAAAATGGGTAATATACATGTCATTTCTCCTGCCTTTCAAAGCATGATAATTATCTAAAGAAAAAGCCTTTGGGCCACTTAATTTTGATCTGAACTAGCTGTTCTTCATGAAGCATAAGCTTTATTTTTACTTGAAAGCATAACTGATAGCCAAACTGTGGTTAGTCAGATGGGTATTCAGCAGGCATTTCTTCAACAATGAATTAAATGAGCCTGTCATTTTAAGGAAAACAGCTCACAGAATTTGTGGCAATCAGACCCTAAGGTACTGCTCCCAACAGTTCCCTTTCTGGCATTTATACTTCACGTAATCCCCTCCCCTTGAATGTGGGCCTGTGATGTTACCTGCTTCTGACCTATGGATTACAGAAAAGGATATGGTATTACCTGTGATTTTGTTATGTGTATGACTGACCAGCAGACTAGAGTTAGACACTCCCCTTCCAGGCTTGATGAAGCAAGAGCCCATGTGCCCATGTTGGAGAAATTCACTTGGCATGGAATTTTGGAGCCCTAGGAATTGCAGGTGGATTCTAGGAACTGAGAGGATTCCACTGGAGAGCCAGCAAAAAGCTGGAGCCACGGGAAATGAATGTTGTCAACAAGCTGAATGAGCTTGAAAGTTAGCTACTGCCTGGTGGACATCTGGATCACAGTCTATGAGACCCTGAGCAGAGGACCCAGCTAAACTGTTTAGTCTCCTAATCCCTGGAAGCTATGAGACAACAAATATGCATTATTTTCAGATGCTAGGTTTGTTGCCACTTGTTAAACAACAATAGTATTCATTGGCAGTAGTATTTTTGCCAATGATTAAATGTGAACTTTTAGCAAAATTATAATTTTGAAAGACTTATGCTGTCTTGATTACTTGATTGCACTATGAGCTTTACAGCTTCCAACACTTCATGCCTTTTCTCATGTTATAGTGGGGATATTAATGAATGTGATTTCTATAATATATAATGAAATATTATAACATTTATAAGATTTGCATAAATCAATGAACCAATATTTTCAATGTGACCAATTTTTAATGCTAGAAAATCATGTATAAATGATAGGTAAAGGCATAAGATTTAAAAAAAAATGTTTGAAAAGCTTTTATATTGAAGTTTTATATGAATTCTACATTTAATACCTCCTTAATAATTTGTAATTGATTTTTATTTTTTCAAGTTTTGAAGATTTCTTTAATGATTAGATTTTCACATCAGTTTCTGCATTCACTCTATTCTATATGTATTTTTTAACTTTTAATTTTGCAGTAACTGTAGATTCACAAGAAGCTGCAAGGAAGTATACATCTTTGCCCCCATCTCCCCAATGTTAACATCACACATAATTGTAGCACAATACCAAAATCAATATCCGATTGGTACAATAGATTGAGCTTATTAAGATTTCACCAGTTATGTATGCATTCATTTGTGTGTGTTTTGTGTGTGTGTGTGTGTATGGTTCTGTGCAATTTAGTGACAGGCATGGTTTTGGGGTCTATGTCTCTAGCCCTAGAGGGGACACAGCTCGGAACATAAAGTATAATTACAGATGGTAATATAAAAGGATGCACTACGTTTACTTTTATTCAAACTTAGGAAAGTTCGAGGAAATAAGTGAAGGTGTTAGTAGAGACAAGAGAATACATGCTCATATAATGAGTTGGAAAAATTCTCTGTCTTATCTGTGAAGACATACTTTGATCACCTAAACCTATAATTATAACAAATGGCTTTTTATTTCTTCTTTTTTTACATTTTTTTCCTTTCAGCAATTTTCCCTGTCTTACAAAGATTCTCCATTCTTACATCATCATTCAAAGAAAATTCTCCTTTTGTGAAACAGCAAATGTTGGTTGAAAGCAATAAATAACCCCAGGATTCAACTTCTAAACTGTGTTAAGAAGACATTGTCATTATTATACACCGTGAAACCTAAGTGGTTTAGAAAATGAAGCAGATACTCTTCTAAAAGATCAAACCTATGTCATATGTTTTCTTGGAAAAAAGGACATGAATATCAAGAATTCTAAGTCATGTGATCCTCTAATATGGATTGGGATTAAAATTTTAAAAGAGTGGCAATTATGATGAATAGTTATTTATAGGATCAAGTAGCCCTAGTCATGGGCTTCCCGGCGACATGTGGTAAACCACCTGCCTGCCAGTGCGGGAGATGTAAGAGATGCAGCTTTGATCTCTGGGTCGGGAAGGTCCCCTGGAGGAAAGCATGGCAACCCCCTCCTGCATTCTTGCCTGGAAAATCCCACGGACGGAAGACACTGGCAGGCTACAGTCCATAAGGTCACAAACAGCTGGACATGACTGAAGCGACTGAGCAACCACACGGTCCCAGTAATAGAGAAGTGGAGCAGCGGGACGTTATCTCCCAACTAATACACAAGCCCCCTAAAATTCCTAGAACAATTGGGCAGCCATGCTGCTAAAATGGGCACCCTGTATCACCTGGCAGTTTGGATGACAGTGGCAACTCAGGGCTAAAAGAGTGGGGTTCAGAATGTTCCTCTCTCCATAGTGGCTGTATCAATTTACATTCTCACCAACATGGCAAGAGGGTTCCCTTTTCTCCACATCCTTTCCAGCATTTATTATTTGTAGATTTTTTGATGATGACTATTCTGAAGAATATGAGGTGATATTTCATGGTAGTTTTATTTGCTTCTCTCTAATAATGAGAGATATTGAGCATATTTTCATGTGTTTATTGGCCATCTGTATGTCTTTGGAGAGATATCTATTTAGGTCTTCTGCTCGTTTTCTGATTGTTTTTCTGATATTGAATTGAATGAGCTTACTGTATACTTTGGGGAAGGCAATGGCAACCCACTCCAGTACTCATGCCTGGAAAATCCCATGGATAGAACAGCCTAGTAGGCTGAAGTCCATGGGGTTGCTAGGAGTCAGAGTCAGACACGACTGAACGACTTCCCTTTCACTTTTCACTTTCATGCATTGGAGAAGGAAATGGCAACCCACTCCAGTATTCTTGCCTGGAGGATCCCAGGGACCGGGGAGCCTGGTGGGCTGCCATCTATGGGGTCGCACAGAGTCGGACACAACTGAAGCGACTTAGCAGCAGCAGCATTGTATACTTTGGAGGTTAATCCTTTGTCAGTATGGAGATTCCTTTAAAAAAAAAAACTAGGAATAAAGCTGCCATATGCCCCAGCAGTCTCACTACTGGGAGTATACCCTTAGAAAACCATAATTGAAAAAAACACATTTACTCCAATGTTCATTGCAGCACTATTTACAATAGTAAATAGAGGAGAGGGTGGGAAGAATTGAGAAAGTTGCCATGAAACATACATTACCATTTGTACAATTGATAGCCAATGGGAAGTTATTGTACAATACAGGGAGCTCAAGCTGGTGGTCTGTGGCATTCTAGAGGGATAGAATAGGGAGGGGATAAGTTTGAAGAGGGTGGGACAAATGTATTCTTAAGGCTGATTCATGTTGTTGTACGGAGAAACCAGCACAACATTGTAAAGCAATTATCCTCTAATTAAAAATAAATTTAAAACAAGAGCATTGTCAAATTCACAGCATTGTCTGGGGAAGGTATAGCCCATTCTGCATTTCGGCAGACATCACATAGACTCCCATCATTTGGCGGGTAGTTGGTGTGGGGGTGGCCGTGATTGGGGGCGGAATGTTGGACATACAACAGAAAAGAGACAGAAGGCAGAGACAGAAGAACAGGATGACCAATGTTGAAGAGAATTGAGTGCACTATGTAGGGAGATGCTGGAAGCCACTGGAAAAGTGGTTGGAGAGAGTTTCTTCTGAGTCAGAGACAGGAGGAAACAGCCTGTTGTGCTGTGGGAGCGCCCTTATAGAACAGTCTTCATCTAAACCAAATTGTCTTCTTTTTCGTTCAGGACACAGGAAGACTCATGGTGCTCCTAGGACAGAGAGTGTGAAGGTGAGGAAACCAAGACATATCCATGAAGAGAACCAAATATACATTTATTTATCTGCACAGATGAGATCTGCAACCAAGCTGTGAACATGCAGTTCACCAACCTGTGCATGGTTTGTGTTTCGAATTTCTCACATACAAGCAGCACCCTGCCCTCTAGTGTTGGCTGGGTGACCTGACATTCTACTTCCTGGAGAGGAAGGGGGCTGAAAGAAGAGGAGTAGCTGAGATGGGGAGAGCTCCACCTCGGCCTGATAACCTCATTTAATCCTTGGAGGCCGTAGGTTTAAAGTCAGTGGGAAGGACTGCAGTCCTTGGTAGTGAATGGGGTGGACAGAGTGGAGGGCTTTCCCAAAAAGATTTAGTATTGCATTGGCAGTTTATGTGGGGTCTCACACACGCACATACACACTAGATGCAACTGTACCCGCTTTCCTCTCTTTTGGGGCTGTGGTTCTGTAAACTGCTGCAGGGTTTTAGGAAGCTTCGGAAAAAATCTTGCCTCTAGCTCATCAATATTTTGGACTGCTTTGATTTTTTGAAATATGCTAAAGAAGTGTTGTAAATAAATGTAATTTCAATTTATTGTGTAGAAAACATTTAAATTTTTTTGTCAATTGACTTCTTTATTTTTTTATTGAAGTGTAGTTGACAAAGAATATATGACTTTCAGGTGTATAGAGTAGTGATTCAACTTTTCAGTTCAGTTCAGTTCAGTTGCTCAGTCGTGTCCGACTCTTTGCAACCCCCATGGACTGCAGCATGCCAGGCCTCCCTGTCCATCACCAACTCCTGGAGTTTACTCAAACTCATGTCCATTGAGTTGGTGATGCAATCCGACTATCTCATCCTCTGTCGTCCCCTTCTCTCTGGCCTTCAATCTTTCCTAGCATCAGGGTCTTTTCAAATGAGTCAGTTCTTCTCATCAGGTGGCCAAAGATTCACATACATACATTAATTGATCGCCACAATAAGTCTAGTAATCATCTGTCACCACTAAGTATTGCAATATTATTGACAGTATTTTCTGTTCATTATATCCCTGTGACATTTACTTTATAACTGGAACTTTTTACCTGTTAATTAATTCCCTTCATTTATTTGGCCCATTACTTCAAAGTGAAAGTGAAAGTCGCTCAGTCATGTCTGACTCTTTTCGACCCCATGGACTATACAGTCCATGGAATTCTCCAGGCCAGAATACTGAAGTTGGTAGCCATTCCCTTCTCCAGGGGATCTTCCCATCCCAGGGATCGAACCCAGGTCTCCCGTGTTGCAGGTGGATTCTTTACCAGCTGAGATACAAGAGAATCCCATTCCTCAAACCCTCCCCTTTAGTGACCTCCTGTTCCTTCTCTGTACCTTTGAATCTGTTTCTGTCTTTGGTATCTGTTTTTTAAAGACTCCACATGTAGGTGAAATCATACAGTATTTGTCTTTCTCTACGTGGCTTATCTCACTTAGCATAATACTCTCTGTGTCCATATATGTTGCTGCAAACGGCAAGATCCCCTTCTTTATTATGGCTTAGCAATATTCCACTGTGTATGTATATTTCACATCATCTCTGTCCACTCATCCATCAATGGACACCTAGGTTGCCTTTTGTATCTTAATTATCTGCTCTCCCTCAACTTTACCTTAATTTTGGTCTCATATGTATTAACCTCTTTTCCATCTTAAACTTGCCTAAACTTTTCTTTTCCATTTTTATTTGCTGTACTTGCTCCTATGTTCTCCTCTGAGAAGTACCGTGTGTCGTGTGTGTGTGTGTGTGTGTGTGTGTGTAGAGAGAGGGAGGCACGTGTGCCTTTATGGCAGTGTGTATTTGTGTGAAGGCATGTTCCTATGAGATAGCAGTGAAGATCACCCCTTTCAGGTTCCTCCTCGGGCACACACTGGGGGTGCTACTCTCCTTCCTGCTGTTACAGTATTGGGGTCTTCATACTGGGGATCCGGTGAAAGAACAACAAAAAAAGAGTAAGTTGATTAAATCATTGTGTGTGTGTGTGTTGTAATTTGGGGGATCTATGTGTGTGTCTCTGTGTGAGTGTATGGGTAGGTATGTGTGGATGAAGATGTGTGTGTGTTTGTGTCTGTGAGTGTGTTTAAGAGCTTGGCTCCATGTGTGGGGTATATCAGGCAGGGAGAATGAGTGAATAGATAATCATGATGGAACGGGAAAATTAATAAAGAAATAAGAACAGAATAAAGGCAATGTGGGTAGACTCAGAGATGACATGAAACAGACACCATCTATACTTAGATATGAATAATTTACTCTTTCAAGAAGAAAGTCCTGCTCTAACTCAGGCTGCCCAAAGTAACAGGCTCTGACGGTCTTGCCTGCTCTCCCAATGCCAGCCTAGCAATACTTGTGAGTATACTCACACACACACACACACACACACACACACACATGTTCCCGATGTCTAGATCCTTTCTGACTGCAGCTCTCACAACTGGCCCTTGCTGTGGGCAGTTTCTGCTTCACGTGAAAGAACCCTGAAGGAAGCTATCAGCCAGTGACACATACAATTCTCTATCGAGTTAAACATATTTAATGGGGGCAGAGCAGGGAAGATCACTCGATTCCCCCAACCCCAACAGCCTTCTTCAGATGAGCCCTGAGCAGCCGGAAGACTAGCTCAGCCAGTGAGCTTTTCAACCTGATTCAGAAACTCAGGAACTCTCCAGACTGAATGTGAGGGAAATTTTTACAGGGTACAAAGAAGGAGGGGTTATGATTCAGGGTGACCACACACTAACTGCAAACGGGACAACAGAAGCAGATGGAGGAGATTCAGCAGCTGGTGGCCAGTTCCTCAAAGGCATGGCTGTGGACCACATTACTTCTGCTTGGTCTTCTGCTGAGCTGGCCCTGGGACGACTGGTGAAGGACATGGCTCTGGAACCTTGGGGTGGCAGGGCTCCGGAACCTTGGGGTGGCAGGGTTCCGGAACCTTGGGGTGGCAGGGCTCCGGAACCTTGGGGTGGCAGGGCTCCGGAACCTTGGGGTGGCAGGGCTCCGGAATCTTGGGGTGGCAGGGCTCCGGAACCTTGGGGTGGCAGGGCTCTGGCACCTTGGTGTGGCACGGCTCCTTGGTTTGGGGGATGCATGGTTCCTGAGGAGGAGGCTGGCAGGGCTGTTTCACCTGATGCTGCTGAAGCTGTGGAGGTGGGATGCAGGGCTGCTTCTGCTGGTGGGAACTCATGCTTCAAAGGAGATTGAACCTAGAGACAGAAAAGCTAACTCAATGATTTGATTAAACAGAGAAGAAATCAAGTTAAATGCCAAATAGTTTCATTTCAGGCCCCTTTAAAGGAGACAGTCTCTGTTCCTCCTAGCTAAATTTGATAGTTAAAACATGCTTTGATAATTTCTGAAGTTTTTCAAGAGGAGGAGCTTAAAGGCAACTCATTTCTGTGCCATTTCAGGGGGATTCATTCCTCGGCTCCCTTTCTTCCTCAGACATGTCACATCCCTTATCGACAAACACCCAAGACCACATATTAAGTCATTTAGAAAGTGCTGTTATAGAAAGAACTGCACGGTACACACCTCTAGTATCACACAGAACACCTTGTGACTTACTGGATGAGTAGAATCTAAGCTCCTCCGACTTTACTCTGGCCTTTGTGTACACAGTCATCTCTGAAATGCTTCCCTTCCCATCTCTGTGTGTCCAAATACTCCTCCATCATAGCTCACATCATGCATCATCAACAGCAGCTCTTCTTGAGCTCCCCCAGACTGCCACTGCATTTCCCTGATGCCTCTCTGATACCAGTCATTATCTACTTTAGATTTCATCTACATGTGTGTACATGCATTATCTTCCCTGATAGGTTGTAAGTTTGCTGAGTAAGTTCTGTGACCATTTGATCCCCTCCACAGTGCCTAGCACTGGGCCTTAAATATAATAAATATTCAGTAGAGGTCCATCTTATGAATTAAAATTTGTATAGTAAGTTATCATAAACAAAGAATCATGGTGTTGCTGAGTGTGTCCTGAGTTCTAGTGGTAACACGACCACTAGTTTACCTTGAGAACTTACAAAGATTGTCCTCCTTTTTGACCCCCAGTTCCATAGCTGTCCACTGAAGGAGCTACCTTCACCAGCTCTAATGTCCTTTCAAACCCAAACCATGTTTCATTTAAAATAAAGATACCCCAGATTTTTCTCTTCAGCCCTCTTACACGTGTTTGCCTCTGTCCATTGTCCAACAATGATAAAATAAAAATTTCAAATGATTCTAATCAGAGACTCACCTGGTACACAGAGAAGAACAGGTTGTCTGGTTGCTCCAGTCAGTTGTGAAGTCAACGGGCCAGCTGGCTTTTTATACAATGAATGAGCCCTGCCTCAAGGAAATACAATCATCGGGGGCCCTTCTGTTTTCATTCCTTACCTGTCAAACATGAGTCACCTGACTCCCCTCAATTATCAGTTGGCTCAGCTTTTGTGATGAAAACCACCCACTTGATATTCTTTGGCACTGGCTGTATGACAATGATGTCATCTGGGCCTAGTTCCAATTGCCCCTCCCCCTCAGACCCAGAATAGGGCTTGTTTGGGGGAGGGGTGAACCGCAGGCTTCCTGGAGTGTTTCATGAGCTAATTCTGAAGAAAGAACTGAGTCCTTTTGTGGTAGTGCCCCTTTCCTGCTGCCTTTTTCCTTGGGATGGTTGCTCCTCATGTGCTATGGGATAGAGCACATTTGAGCAGATGGACAAGTGGGAAAGGAAGGGGATCAGATGAGCTGAGGTGGGCATGCGCTGTCTGCCCTATAATGGTAGATGTTAGAGATTATGGAATTGACTGGTAATAGTTTTTGTCTGAAATGTCCTACACCCTTATGTTCATCCCTGTCTTTCTCCTAACTCCATTAAACCACACACATTTGGAATTACTTAATTATCACCACCCCCCACCACCAACCTCACCCCTCTCTGACTGGTTGTTAATCTGGGTAAACCTGCTTTGCTTTCACCAACCACACCTTCACCCCTCTCCTATTTCAGAGATTTCCAAGAGCTAATTCCTCTTCTGGGATAAACTTTTCTCTCCACTCCACCCAGCCTTCTGGACATGGCCCTGCCCTCTTTCCTAACACAACTCTATACCACCCCCACCTGAAAACCTGGTAGTCTTTTCTAACCACCTTTACCCCCAGCCCATTCATGGAGCCCTCCAGGATGAACACTTCCCCACCTCTTGCTCACTTCCTACTCCAGACCCAACACTTTGAGAATCTTGCTGGTTGCAATGGTTTCCTTCCTCTCTGGCTCTGTATCTTTCGGGCAGGGGGAGCTTTCTGTGCATCAGAAATGTGTCTGCTCAAAACAACAGTTGTTGTTGAGTCTCTCAGTCATCTCTGACTCTTTGCTACCCCATGGACTGCAGCACACCAGACTTCCCTGTCCTTCACCAACTCCTGGAGCTTGCTCAAACTCACGTCCAATCAGCTGGTTATGCCATTTAACCATCTCATCCTCTGTCATCCCCTTCTCCTCCTGCTTTCAATCTTTCCCAGTATCAGGGTCTTTTCTAATGAGTCAGCTCTTCGCATCAGGTGGCTAAAGTATTGGAGTTTCAGCTTCATCATCAGTCCTGCTAGTGAATATTCAGGACTGATTTCCTTTAGGATAGATTGGTTGGATCTCCTTGCAGTCCAAGGGGCCCTCAAGAGTCTTCTCCAACATCACAGTTCAAAAGCATCAATTCAACAGTGTTCCCATAGTAATATCTGTATCCTCATTCATTCAACAAACATTGAACAAGTCCCTAATATACACCTGTTATGTCTCATTCTAGGAGCTTTCCCAGTATGAAGACCCCTTCCTCTCAGAATAAGAACTGCCTAGGGTGAGGGACACGGCCTAGTTCAGAGCCACTAGTTTAATGGATCTCTGAGATCTTCACTAGATCCATGCTTCTCAAGTGATAACAGTTTGAGGCTGTGAAAGGTGAAATAACTCACCCAAGATCAAACAAGAGACCCGATGAGAAAAGGAATTCCACACAGAAATCCTGTGTTCATCTTTGTGCTAATCCATCCTTGCTCCTAATACCTCCGTTCCGTTCAGTCGCTCAGTCGTGTCCGACTCTTTGCGACCCCATGGACTGTAGCCTACCAGGCTTCTCTGTCCATGGGATTCTCCAGGCAAGAATACTGGAGTGGGTTACCATCTCCTTCTCCAGGGGATCTTCCCGACCCAGGGATCGAACCCGGGTCTCCCGCATTGGAGGCAGACGCTTTAACCTCTGAGCCACCAGGGAAGCCCTAATACCTACAGAGGAAATTAAGCTCAGGCAGGAAAATGACTAAAGGTGGAAAGGGGGAGCTCAGCCTTCCCGGCTTGGAGCTGGGCCCACTCAGAGTCCTGGGAAAGCATCGTGTGAGTGGCAGTGTGAGATCAGGAAGAGCCTTGCCTTTTGGGTGAGCCCTTAGTATTTACTAAGATAAATCCTCTTAAGTAGGAAAAATGCTGCTGAATGTTTAAAGTGGCTCTGGGGGTGAACAGAAGGTATTTCCAGCACTGTCAAAAATAGAAGGGGCATGAGTTAGCAGAGGGCAAAGCAAGGGGCTCATCTAGTTTATCATCGCTCAGGGGGCCTGGTCTGAGAGAGGGAGAGAAAGGCTGAAATGCTAAGATGTCTGTTTTGAAGCAGAGTTGTTTTCATGTTGGAGGAAGTCCCAGGGGCATAGTGACAGAGCCTAGGTGCCCTTAACAGTAATAGCATTGAGGATAGCAGAAGATACTTCTGAGCATCTGCCCAGGGATAGCTTCCCTCCACGAGGGTCAGATCCTGGAGAGTCTCCTCACCATGGGCTTCTCTTTCTGGGGACATAAGAGCAGGGGTTCCCTGAGGGTCCTTACACTGGAATTTCCTCTGCTGTACGCAACATGAAACTGAAGTCACTGCTTTGGAGCTGCCCTCAAAATCAATATGTTTACTAGGTGTGGCCTTTGGAGAATCCTAGTCACCCTTAAACCCAGGTGTATAGATGGCTCCTCCTTCTACCCCCAAACACATACCTAAATATTTATGGAGCACATGCTGGTTCCACAGGTGGTCACCTCTTATGACCCTGAGTCCCAGATGGGCCTCCCACTGTGTGCCCATCACCCTCGGTCCACATCCACCCCTGGTGCCTGGTAAGTAGTAGCTGCTCAGTGACTTGGCGATTGTAGAATGACTGACTGACTGACTCAGTGAATGGGTGAATGGGTGAATGGCTTAATCTGATTTCTGGGAAGTCTCCCTTCCTTTGAAATGAGTTGAAAGGGAGAATAAGGGTTCAGCAAAGCTTAGGGACAGGCAGCTTCCGCTGCCTTCTCCACCCAGTGTTCATGGACAGCCGGTTTCATGCTCTGTCTTCCTCTGGGTTGCTGCTAGCACCATGAGGCCAGCCAAGTTCTTGGCCTCACATCTCACTTTAACACCCCTCTGGGCTTGGGCCAATTCCCTCTCTTTGCCCAAACTCCTTTTCACAGGCTCCTGACATAGGGGGCTTGGGGCAGGATCTGTTGCTACATTTGGTAAGATTCTCAGGCCTGAGGAACCTGCTTCCTGCTCTCTGTCCTGTGGTATCACCCAGCTTATCTCAGGCTCTGGAGGATCTGAAGCCAGCGCTGGGTCTTGGCTCTGGATGCCAAAGAATTTCCCTGTCACCCAGTACCCCACCCTGGCTGGGTTCTCCTGCCTGTCCTGACTTGTGCTTCCTGCACTCCACCCGACACTGCTCTGGAGCCCGACGCTGTAACTTTCCCTTGACCCCTGACATCATTTTCCTCATTTGTCTGAAGCTTGCCAGTGGTTGGTATTAAGTCAGTTCTCCCTTTCAAAGAAGGTCTGCTTTGCTTTTTACCATCAGGTTTGGATTAGCCAGTGAACCTGGCCCCCTAAACTTCCCACACAAAGAAACGGGAAACTGGGTGGTTTCTGGTGGTGAATGTGTCTCTCAGAATTCCTTGGCCTTTCACAGAAGGCTGCTGCTCCTCCCTAGTCAAAACCCAGCTCCGCTCTGGACCAGCTGGGGAATCTTTCCTCCTCTAGCTAGCTCAGGGTGTGGAGCTAGTTCCTCGCTCGTGTACAGAGCAAGGAAGGGGACCCCCACGCTTGTGAACACAGTGATCACACTCTTCCTTTTCTGACTGAGGTCACTCCCTCCTCCTTTACTTCCCCAAGGCCCAGAGCACACAGGGACTGACTTGCCAAATTTGAAAGCCCATCATTTTACCACAGGAACCCATATTTAAAATACGGTAACATCAAGAATGGCGTGCTGTGATTCATGGGGTCGCAAAGAGTCGGACACGACTGAGCAACTGAACTGAACTGAACATCTAGAAACAAGTGAGAGCTTTTACTGTCACCCTCCCCATGACCACTGTGAGGAGCTCAGGAGATCAGAATGTTGACCACCTTCCCCTACATTTCAGGCTCAGATGGTTAAAGGAAAACAAAGTCTCTATAACACACAGTGCCCCCATCTATAAAAGAAGAGAAGGAGAGGGAACACCAGACCTAGGTGTTTAGAAGTCTTCTGGATGCTTCTGCACAGGAGGCAAGAGAAGCAATGGTTGCCTCATGAATGCTGAGCTGGAGAGAACATGGAAATCCTAGTGCTGGAGAGACTCTACCCAGCCCAGTCCGCAGGGGGCAAGAGAGAGGTGGAATAGGGAAGGGGCTCGGTCGAGGCAACACAGCTTCTTCCTTTCTTGGAATAGAGCTGATGTACAGTGGTGTACTAGTTTCCGTGTGTTAGTCACTCAGTCCTGTCCCACTCATTGTGACCCCATGGGCTGTAGCCCGCCAGGAGTGTTCATTTCAGGTATTCAGCAAAGTGAATCAGCAATACATATATCCACTTTAGTTTTTCCAGATCCTTTTCCCATGCAGGTCACTACTGACTTCTGAGTAGAGCTCTCTGTGCTATTCAGTCGATCATTATTAGGTATCTATTTTATAAACAGCAGTGTGTATATGTCAATCTCAGTCTCCCCATTCACCCCTCCCCCTCTCCTTCCCCCGCTTGGTAACAAAAGCATGTTTTCTGTATCTGTGACTCTATGTTTTATAGACAAGTTCATTTGTAACATTTTTAAAAGAGTTCACATATAAATGATATCATATGATATTTTTTTTTTTCTCACTTGTTTCCCTCATGACAGTCTCTGGGTCCATCCATGTTGCTGCAAATGGCATCATGTTGTTCTTTTTTATGGCTGAGTGATGTTTCATTGCATCTATCTATCTATATATATTATATCTATATATATATATATAGCTATATGTACCACATATTCTTTATTCACGCCTCTGTTGATGAGCATTTAGGTTGCTTTCATGTCTTGGCTATTATGAATAGTGCTTCATGGCTTCTTTAGTGGAAGAATCAGATAGAAACCTGTCTTCCTAAGAACAGAGTTCTTTACCTTCCCTCTTTTCTTTCCCGGGAAAGGATGGATAAAAAACTTAAATCTGGCTTCTTTTAGTTGAGGTAGGAAGAAAGAAAGGGCCAAGGCTTAGTGTCTGGCCCAGTTGTTATACTCTTGTTAGTCAGATGACCTTGAGCAAGTTACCTAACCTTTCCGCACTTCAACATCCTATTTTTTTTATAATAGGAACTTTAATTGTATTTCACAAGACTACTGTAAAGATTAAATGAAATGATGCTTCAAACACTATTAGGATGAATGAATGTTGTACACAGTCATTCTTGCTAATTTGTCTCATTGTTTCCTTTCACTTCAAATCTCATGAATCTTCTTTCTCTTGTCTGCGTGTTTTTCCTTTTCTTCTCTCATTGTGTGTGTGTGTGAAAGAGAGAGAAGGGACCCAAGGACAGGGGTGCCCTTCTAGAGTGGGACCACATGCATGGACTTTGTGGTTGCTTTATCTCCTCTCATATTTTTCTATGACACTTTCAGATGTACATGTTTGTCAGATTATATACAAGTTATTGGATAGTGGCAATGACCACACAGTCCATACTTTATTCAAGTTGGAGTGCAGGGGGTGGTTAAAGTTGTGATCATGCAATGATGTGGACATGCCCTAAGTAAGGAAATTGAGGCAGAAAAATGTAAAGGAACTCTCCCAAGAGGTCATAAAAGTAGCATGTGCCAGGACACAGTCCCTTAACAACTTTGCCATATTGCTTCTCAATATGTGGGATATTCTATATGCAGGAGAGCTGCTCTTAGAAGGAGGAGAGGGAGGATAGGACAAGGAATAGGACAAAGAGAAGAGCGAGCGGAGGGAGCAGGGGGGCCCTGGTTGGGCCCTGACATTCTCCCACAGCTGTAGGAGCATTTGCCTATCTGTTGTCTTTTCTAGACAGAGTTTTTCTATCTTGAAATAGAAGCAGGATAGGGTATAGATTATCAAAGACATACACAGAGAAAAAGAGAGGCTACTGAGTTTTGAAATGGAATCAGGGATGGTTCAGATTTATATCATAGATAAATGCTCCCCCACTGATCACTCATTGCCCCTTGGGCTGTTGAAGGGGCAGACTGATAGCCACATGACTAAGCATCTTTGGACGGAAAGTCCAAAACCCTGTTGGAGGTGACTGCTGTTTGTAGTTGTTGGTTCCCTCTTGTTTGTTCAGCTGTGCCTGCTTCATCACTGATCCACCTCTACAGAAAACACCTCCAGAGTGCAGAATGGCTTCTAGATGTCACAGATTTGAGGGGTCTTCCGTGGTGGTCCAGTGGCTAAGACTGCTCTCCCAATGCTTGGGCCCAGTTTCAATTCCTGGTCAGGGAACGAGATCCCAAGGCTGCAACTAAAGATTTCGTGCACCACAACCAAGACCTGGCACAACCAAATAAATATTTTTTAAAAACAACAATAAATTTAAAAATGCAGAGCAAAGATTTGAAAACACAGAGTCTTGTGATCAAGTTCTAGCTCTGCTACTTACTAGCTCTTTCTCTCTCTCTGTGTGTGTGTGTGTGTGAGAGAGAGAGAGAGAGATTGGAAAATTTTCTTAATAATAATAGCTCCTATTTGATTAGGGCTTCCCTGGTGGCTCAGCGGTGAAGAATCTGCTTGCCAATGCAGGAGACCCATGAGACCCTGGGTTCAATTCCTGAGTTGGGAAGATCCCTTGGAGAAGACATGGCATCTCCACAGTGTTAGACTTTGTTCTAGGCATTTGACACTAATCCCCACAATATTACTGCTAGGAGTAGGTCATGAAAGCTATTCTACAGATGTGGAAGCTGAAGCACAGGGAATGTCCCCTGCCCAAGTTTACGTGGTAAATAGGTGGAAGGGCCAAGAAGCAAATTTAGCATTGTGACTTTGAGACCTTAATCAATCTCAATTTATCTTACCAATAAGTTAGGAATGATAAGATTTGCTTCCAGAGCTACTATTAAGGGAGATTATATATATAAAGTGACTATTGTAGTGAGCATAGCATAGCAGATAGATTCTAGGTATCAAGTGCATTGCTTCTCCTGAGCGTCTGAAGTACATCTGTTGTTAGAAACTCATCTCCAGTGACTCAGAACATTCCATAATTGTCTTGATTTGTGAAGTAGTCAGCCATTTATTTAACACATAGTTGCTGAATGGCAACTGCATATCAAGCATGGAGTCCCAGCCTGTATGAAGTCTGGTAGAGAAACGGGCAGCCTTCTGTGAGCTTCTGGGACTCAGTACCCATAAGTGAGTAGTGTTCCCCTAACTGATCTAAGCATGAGAGTCACTTGGGGTGCTTGTTAAAATACAGCAACAACCTATTCATCTTCATGTAATACGAGTAGCCTGAGGACGCCTGGGGATCTGTATTTCTAAAGTGCTCATTAGGTGGTTTTTGTGATCAGATAAGTTGGGAAACACTAGATTCTAAACCCAATTGTTCTTCTACCTTGATTGAAATGGACATTATCTGGTATCTTTAAAAAATATCCCTATGGACTCCACTTGAGATTTATTTAATCAGTTGATTTTTTTTAAATAGTCCTTAGAGGCAAGCAGGTTTGAAAATCATTGCTGCAATAGAATAGCTCAACTCTTAGGACTTTAATGAAGACAAGGAGCCCCAGTCCCATAACTCCTTCAGGGAGGTACAAGGTGGTGCTAATTTACTGGGGCACTTGTTGATGTTGATGTTGATGCAACTAGATGCCGGTGGATGTGAGTGTTTGGCCTAAGGATATTGGGAACCTTGGAAAGTAATTAAGTTCCATTCAAAGAAGGCTAAGTACTTCCACATACCCTTGAACCCCCACCTTCCCTCCAGGGAATCATCAAAAGACAGGCTCAGGCTGGTTTGCCTGGGCTGGTTTTGGACTCAGTGGCCTGGAGCCAAGAGGTGGTTCTGTGTCACCTGCCTGTATACCATCACACTCATGATATTGAGAATTTTTGGTGGTGTAAGGGAAGCAAGACTTTACCTCTACCCATTTTAGGTTTTTACCTAGGACTCCTTAAAAAAAAAAAAAAAGATCAACAAGAGAAAATCAGTTTATTAATGCGTGCAGCACACTTCACTCTAAAGCAAAAAGTAACTCAAAGCTGTGGCCCAGGTCTGTGGCTTGTATAACATCTTCAACAAAGACCCATGTTCTAGGCACATGTTCTATAGAGAAATGACAGGACAAAGGAAAGCAGTTTTAGGTTTCCAAGGACAGCAGACTGTGGGAAAGTAAATAAATGGGCAGGAACTAATGGAGGAAGATTGGTTGGCAGATTCCTTTCCTGCCATCTCTGGTCTGATGAGAGTCTATCTCCAGTACTAGAATTTATATTCTGCATTTAGGTCAAAAGGGGCGGGGCGGGGGTGTGTGTGTGAATTTTTCTGTGTTTGCTGTTTCTTAATTGCCTTCAGCTTGAAATAAGTTTTTATGTCAAAGAGGCATATCTGGGATGACATATTCTTATTTCCTTCAGTGGATCAGAGGTTTATGCCTCCCACCACCAGGAAGCTTCTGGCAGGGCCAAATTATGAACTTTGGAGTCCCAAAGTACTAAAAATTATAGCTTTCTGCCTCCCTCCTTCCTCTGCCAATTCAAAATAAATCTTTGTTTTTCAAAACCTAAAATGCACAGTTGTAGCTTTAAAAAAATATTTTCTGGTTTACTTTCATCTGAAATTGTTCATAAATCTGACATCCTTTCTTTTTTTTTAAAAAAAAAAGTCGTTATTGAATTTGTTACAATATTGCTTCTGTTTCATGCTTTTGGAGTTTTTGTTTGTTTGTTTGTTTTTGGCCATGAGACCAAGGTTTGAACCTGCACCCCCTGCATTGGAAGGTGAAGTCCTAACCATGGACTGCCAGGGAAGTCCCCTGACCTCCTTTCATTTGTTTATTATCTCATTTTCTGGGTTTTGCCCATGCCCAGAACATGTGGACTTTACATATTAGATCAGCAGATCCACTCTTATGGGAATAGAGTGGGCGGGGTAGGGAATAGCACTTATAAAGTACAAAGTACCCCTCACCCCAATTATCCATGGGGTTTTCCAGGCAAGAATATGCCATTTCCTTCTCCAGGGGATCTTCCCGACCCAGGGATTGAATTTGAGTTTCCTGCGTCTCCTGTGTTGCAGGCGGATTCTTTACCTGTGAGCCATTGAGGAAGTCCTACCCCAAAGCATCAGTTCAGTTCAGTTCAGTCGCTTAGTCGTGTCCAACTCTTTGTGACCCCATGAACCACAGCATGCCAGGCCTCCCTGTCCATCACCAACTCCCGGAGTTCACTCAAACTCATGTCCATCGAGTCGGTGATGCCATCCAGCCATCTCATTCTCTGTCGTCCCCGTCTCCTCCTACCCCCAATCCCTCCTAGCATCAGACTCTTTTCCAGTGAGTCAACTCTTCGCATGAGGTGGCCAAAGTGTTGGAGTTTCAGCTTTAGCATCAGTCCTTCCAATGAACACCCAGGATTGATCTCCTTTAGAATGGACTGGTTGGATCTCCTTGCAATCCCAAGGAACTCTCAAGAGTCTTCTTCAGCACCACAGTTCAAAAGCATCAATTCTTCAGCGATCAGCTTTCTTCACAGTCCAACTCTCACCAAAGCATGGATCCACCTAATTGTTGGGCAGAAAGAAAGCATCCAATCCAACTTCTCATTTTATGGACAAAGGACCCAGGTTAAGGGACTTATTGAAAATCATAGGTCTATTCAGTAGCAGAGCCAGAATGAGGACCCATGTCCCTTCTTTCCTGGACCTGAGTGCTCTTCACGCTGGGAAAGAGACAATTTACAATTAGCATAGATTCCTGAGCCAGAAAAGAGATTTCCGTATGGCCATTCTCTAGGCAGAGTGGTGTCCTTAGGCTAATGTTTTGGAGCTATCCACTGTTGTAAAAGATGGTTGTAAGACCAACCATTTATTGAGTATATACAATATGCAGTCAATTTATAGCTATTATCACCACAAAAATTCTTCAAATAATTGTTATTAAACCATTACAGTTTTTCACATACAGGAAAACTAAGTCTTGGGATCTAAGTGACTGGATGCAGTTGGACAGCTAGGAAACAAGAGATCCTGAGATTCAGTGCTGTTCAGTCTGACTACAGAATCCATGCCCCTTTCTCCAAAGGAACTGTCAGAACAGCTCCAAGGCAGACACCCATGCCTGGGCACTTGGCCTCTAAGGGTCTCTTGGCCGGAAGAGGCAGTGGCAGAGAATAGAGCTGACCAGGTTTGTGTTCACTCAGTTGGGCAGATGGATCAGGTAGGGCATTGTTTTGCCTTGGGATGGAGAGAATTTTCCAAGCAAGTGGGGGAAGAGGGATAGCAAGAGAAAATGGCAATGAGCCTTCCCTCTGTTGATGGTAAAGCGTCTGTCTACAATGTGGAAGACCCAGGTTCAAGCCCTGGGTTGGGAAGATCCCCTGGAGAAGGAAATGGCAAGCCACTCCAGTACTATTGCCTGGAAAATCCCATGGACAGAGGAGCCTAGTAGGCTACAGTCTATGGGATCGCAAAGAGTTGGACACGACTGAGCGACTTCACTTTCACTTTTTTTGTTTCTGTAGTATTTAGAGTTTTAAGTACACTTTCTTTTCTGCAGAAGAATAGAAATATTGTTTTAATTTTATTGATTTATTTTGAACGGGGTTTGAAGACATGATGGGAAAGGAAATTAGTGAAGTACACACAGGAACATTGAAAAAAAAAACATCATTTTTCAAGTAAATTAAAGTTGGAAACATAACCTTTAAAAAATTGGAAGCAGTATATTTTATTGGAAACTGTGTGTATGCTAAGTCACTTCAGTTGTGTCCAGCAATTTGTGACTCCATGGACTGTAGCCTGCCAGGCTCTTTTGTCCATGGGATTCTCCAGGCAAGAGTACTGGAGTGGGTTCCCATTTCCTCTTCCAGGAGATCTTCCTGACCCAGGCATCAAACCTGCATCTCCTGCATTGCAAGCAGATTCTTTACCACTGAGCCACGAGGGAAGACCCATACAGGAAACTGCACACAGTTCAATGAAATTTCAAAGTGGCTGCATCTGTTTACCTAGGACCCAGATAAAGACATAGAATTTGACCAGTTTCCCCTACTACAGCCTTCCTCTCAACTGCTAGTCATTCTGACTCTCTAAATAGAATCATTCAATATGTGCTTTTAATGTCTGCATTCTTTCCCTCAAGACTGTGTTTATGAGATTTGCCCACACTATGTAGGATAATGTGTCTAATGTCATTGTTTTGTAGCATCTCACTGTATGATTAAATGGGTATTTAGAATATTTTTGGCTTGGACTTGCTCTGCTGCTATGAGCATCTTCATACATGTGCTTTAGTGTCATATGTATACATTTCTGTTGTGTATACCCTAAAGAATGAACTTGCCGGGATGAGATGTGTATGTTCAATGTTAGAAAGTACTGTGCAATAGTTTTTCAAAGTGGCTGTCCCATGTAGGCTCCCATCAACAGGGAGTTCCGATTTATCCATTTCTTATGAGAACCTAGTATTGTCTGTGTTTTTAATTTTAGCTAATATGTTGGATTGTGTAGTGGTACCACCCTTTCATTATAATTTGTATATCCTTGTAGATAACGGAGATAGTGTTCAGCATCTTTTTATACAGTTATTGCTCATTCTTTTTCATGACCTGTTCAAATCTTTGCCGATTTTTCTAGTAGGTTACCTAAAAAACAGTAGTTTTTATTGATCTAGGAGTACTTTATATATTCTGAATACAATGCTTTATCTATTTTATATCTTATATTTATATAAGTGAACATAATTATACTTTATATTGCATACAAACACCCATACACATATACATGAATATGCATATCTGTGTCTATACATATGTGTATACAGTTTTCCAAGTCTGTGTCTTTGTGTATATTTTGGTGAACTGAAGTTCTTAGTTTTAATGTAACCAAATTAAGTTTTTAAGAGATGACACTTTTGTGCTGTTTAGGAAATTTTTGCTTACACTAAGTTCTTCTATGTTTTCTTCCCAAATCATATGTTTTTAATTTTCAAATTCAGATCTACAGTTTATCAAGGATTATTTTTGTGAATGTGTAAGGTGGGGTTAAGGTGTTATGGACATATGAATATCCATTTGACACATCACCATTTATTTAAAAATGCTCTTCTAATTTTTGTAATGCTATTTACTTTTTGTAATGAGTCAGATGATTGTTTGTATGAATCTGTTAGGCAGTAATAGAGTCTTCCAGCACATGACACGGCATGTATCTTCATTTTTTAGTTCTTTTGTTTCAATAATGTTTTATGTTTTTAGTATAGAGGTTTCATATATCTTTCAATGAATTATTTATTATATAAATTATTATTTATTTTAAATTTATTTAAGGCAATTGATGCCTTTTGTTTATTTCCTACTCCCCAGCTTTATTGAGATACAAATGATATATAATATTGTATGTTTAAGGTGTACAATATGATTTGATACACACACATATATTATGAGATATTTGTCCATATTTTCATTGAAGTTAAAAACTAACACAATGAAAAGTGCACACATTTTCAGTATAGCTTGATGAGTTTTGCATATGCATATGTACCCACATAACCATCGCCCACAGGAGGGAGAACACTTCTGGAAGCCAGGAAAGCTCCACAGTGTCCTCTCCAGGCAGTAGTCTCTCCAAGGATGACCACTATTCTATTTTCTATCATAACAAATTGGTTTGTCCTGGCCTTATAGTTTTAAACTTCCAGTCTGGTGTATTCCCCAAAACCCTTCTCCTTGGCAGTTCACACACTCCAATCACTGTCTTATAAAACTATTGAAAACTCTACTCTTCTTTTCAGAAACTTTCTGCTGAGGTTTTTAGTATCTTGACCTGTCCATTCCCTCATTCACTAAATTTTCACAATATGGAAATTAGTCACTTGCTTGAAGCCCCTCAAAGCATCTATCATCTCTTTTGGTTTCTGTCTCCCTGCGAGTCTTCCATAGTAGAAAGTCCAGGTTTTCATTCTTCTACTTTTGCCCAAAATTCATAAATGATACCAGGGTTACAAAGTGCAGCTCACCTCTTAAGTTCTCTTCTCTCTGGAGTTTTGGGGACCCGAGCCAACTTCAGATATTTATAAATTTCTTCTAGCCTTTATTAGACTGCTGGTTGGCCACAAGCAACCCCGTTTCACTCAGAATCGAAGTTCTAACTTTATTTGGAAAAGTCAGTCCGTGCAATTGGGAAATATTATTAAGAATAGTTAAGATCCTAGACTTCAAGGTTTCATAATGAAATAGGGGAAAGAAACACATAAAAGTGAACTACAATGCAAAAAAAAACCAATTATATGCATGATTCATAAAATAATTATAATAATTATATTACTTAATAATAGAAATCTAAGTGTCATGAGAGCTTGTGGGAGGTTTCAGTTCTTTCTAGATGTTGAGTGAGGTTCCATGGAAAAACCTGAACCAGACTTTTAAGACCAAAGGATCTCCTACAGGGCAAAGTGAAGAGCTGGTATTCTAGGCAGAAGGAGTAGTGTAAACCAAAAAACAGAGGCATCATAGCTGAATGATGTATTTGGAAAAAAAGTGATTACCTCATGTTGTAGCATTGTGGTATATTCTGAGTCTTGTAGCGGAGTTTTAGAGTAGCCCAGTAATTTTTATATTTCAGAGTATATAGGAATTACAGGAGAGCTTTTACATTTTCTCTTTGGTCCCTGGTGTTGAACCAAATGATGCATAATGTCCCTTTGTGTTCTGACATTATGTTACTTTATGTGAAGGGGATCATAGAAAAAGCAAGAGAATTTCAGAAAAACATCTACTTCTGCTTCATTGGCAATGTTGAAACTGTGGATCACAAGAAACTGTGGAAAACTCTTCAAGAGATGGGAACACCAGACCACCTTACCTGCCTTCGTGAAAAATCTATATGCCAGTCAAGAAGCAACAGTTAGAAATGGACATGGAAAAATGGACTGGTTCAAAATGGGAAAGGAGTACGTCAAGGCTGTATATTGTCACCCTGCTTATTTAACTTCTGTGCAGAGTACATCAAGTGAAATGCTGGGCTGGATGAAGCACAAGTTGGAATCAAGATTGCCGGGAGAAATATCAATAACCTCAGATATGCAGATGACACCACCCTTATGGCAGAAAGCAAAAAGGAACTAAAGAGCCTCTTGATGAAAGTGAAAGAGTAGAGTGGAAAAGTTGACTTAAAACTCAACATTCAAAAAATGAAGATCATGGCATCTGGTCCCATCACTTCATGGCAAATAGATGGGGAAACAATGGAAACAGTGAGAGATTTTATTTTCTTGGGCTCCAAAATCACTGCAGGTGGTGACTTCAGCCATGAAGTTAAAAGACACTTGCTCCTTGGAAGAAAAACTATGACCAACCTAGACAGTATATTAAAAAGCAGAGACATTACTTTACTGACAAAGGCCCATATAGTCAAAGCTATGGTTTTTCCAGCAGTCATGCATGGATGTGAGAGTTGGACGATAAAGAAAGCTGAGCACCAAATAATTGATGCTTTTGAACTGTGGTGTTGGAGAAGACTCTTGAGCATTCCTTGGACAGCAAGGAGATCAAACCAGTCAATCTTAAAGGATATCAGTCCTGAATATTCATTGGAAGGACTGATGCTAAAGTTGAAGCTCCGATCATTTGGCCACCTGATGTGAAGAACTGACTCATTGGAAAAGACCTTGATGCTGGGAAAGATTGAAGACAGAAGGAGAAGGGATGACAGAGGTTGAGGTGGTTGGATGGCATCACTGATCAATGGACATGAGTTCGAGCAAGTTCTGGGATTTGGTGATGGACTGGAAAGCCTAGCATGCTGCAGTCCAAAGGGTTGCAAAGAGTCAGACGTGACTGAGTGACTGAACTGATGTGAAGGGAAGCCAGGAATGAACAAATAACCTTTCTTCCACCACATATATGAATGAGATTTTCATATCTAAGACATTGCTACTTTGTGAATCTCTACTTGGTGGCATTAAATTAAAAACATGTTTCCTTATGGAGGAGATGGGTCCTTCATATTCACAGAGAGCTAAGACTTTGTCCTTGGCCACTGGTGTCCAAGGCGTGGATGTTGCTCCCCCTTACTGAGATAATGACTGGGGATTCAGGCTACAGCAGAACTCATTGTTTCAGTCACTGCTCTTAATGGAAATCTAAGGAAGTCTGTCATCTCTGGAACCCAAAAATCTGAGTGGAAGGACTTGCCAGGGCCTTCCTGGTAGATATGGAAAGCCATGTCTGTGTGACTGAGAATCTGGCTGGAGCTTTGGTGGAGGGAAGGGATCTGCTAAGATATACCAGCCTTTCTACCCAACAGAGGAGTTAATAAAAGATGCAAGGACCAGGGTTCAGAAGGGTTGTCAAACAATTATTTGGCTTAGAAGCATTCACCTCTGAATCTTAACTGCTTTTTAGAACATTATGACTTTCCTGGTTAATGCCTGTACCCACTAAGTTTTAAGTAATGACTATTTTGAAATATTAGCCATAGATGGTAATTTGAAGGGGAAATGGAGAAGATAATATTATTCCTTTTCAGGCCAGTGTGTTAAATGAAGAAGCAATTTATGATTGCTGTTGCCCAACTGGAATTCAGTGAGCAAATCCCAAAGGAAGAGTAAAACTCCAAGCAGGAAAATCTGACTGTGTTTAGCATCTCCCACCCACACAAGGTCTCTCCTTCCAAGTCTCTCATCTCTTTTTATATCGGGAAGTTTTGCTACTTCTTTCTAATGTAGGCAGCCAGTCTCAGACCAGAGTTAGGAATCCAGCTGTAAAATCAAGACTTCTTTCACAAGCTGCATAAAATTGGACTAATTGACAAAATCAATTGTAAAACTGCACGAACTCTATACTTGGCTATCCCTGGGATAGCTTTTCCCCTACATGAGAAAATAGACTGAAACTCAGGAAATACTCTCAGGAGAACTCTGGAAAAGCAGCATGGCAGAGAGGAAAATATTTTCATGCTGGAATCTGCTAGATATTCAATGGGTGAGTAAATAAGCAAGTGAGTGGGGTTTAATGAATAAATGAGTGGACTGTAAATAAATACATGAAAAAATTCATTCACACATGTTCGTAGAAGTGGTTGGTAATGCTCATGTCATTTATGTATGTCCCTTCTGCTTTTTCAGAATAACTTCCAATAGGCAAAAAAGATATTCATCTAGTAGGCTGGGGGTTTCCAAACTTTTCTACTCTTTGTCCTTTCTTAGATTTAATTGGCTTGCAAGAGTTTCCCAGACTCCTGTCAACTAGTTCTGGAATTTCTCTCCCTGTCCTTTACCAGAGATGTGTCAGCATGTGACATCCCTCATCATTAGTTACTAAACAGCAGCTATACCCATGCCCCCTAAGGATGTATTGGTAAGAACATGTGTACTCACATACTCACTTCCCCCGATATTGCCTCCGCATCACAGACTGGGGCCAGGACACAGGCAATGATATGACGCGCAGATTTATTAGAGGAAGAAATAGGAGGGAAGCTCAGGGATGGGGGATTGGGAAAGGGAATGAGACAGAAGCTATGCATCAGCCTCCGGTGTCCCCATGAGCCCAGATATATTTCTTGCTTTAGGACATGGATGGGGCCATAGCTGTAGTCAAACTGGAAGCTGGAGAGGCTGGGAACTCACTCATGTTCATCTAGGAGAGAGTCAGAGTGGGGAAAAGAAGAATACTGGGAGCAAGGGGATGTGTGAGACAAGGGGTTCTGTGGGAAGAAATCCTGACAGTGCTTCCTTGGGCCCTGAGTAGGAGGAGGTGGGAGAGGAGGGCAAATCCTGGAGCTGAGGATCAGAGGAGAAACGGGAGGAAGAGAAGGCCGCATCTGGTAGCCTGGATGGCAGGCAGGTATTTCTCAGTCCATCCTTACTTCTATTTACTCTTGGGGGCTTGCTGAGGTGCAGGGCACTTCTGCTGGGCTGGGATGGCTGTGCCCTTGGGTGGACACTGCTTCTTGGCCTGGGGAGCACATGGATCCTTGGTTTTAGGTGCACACGTCTCTTGACATTTGACAGGGGGCGGCTGACAGGGCTGCTTCACCTGCTGCTGTTGGATCGTCTGGGGCAGGCACTGCTGCTGCTGCTGCTGCTGTTGGGAAGACATGGCTGCAGGAACAGGTGAGCCTGGAAGAAACCCAGGTAAGGACACTATGAGAGCAGCTCCCTCCATCTCCTCTCCCTCTGACTCCTAAAGAGTGTTTTCTCCTCTAGCAAAGGATAAGTAATTAATAGCTTCAAGTTGACTAGTGAGTTGATTCACACACACTCATTGCAATCTCTCTCTTTCTTTCTCCCTTTGTCTCTGATGCTCTGATTTCTAATCTTCCTCCATCTTCCCATGGACGCCGGACCCAACTGCATATATGATGGATTTCTTAGTCTTAACAGGAAATAAGATGGGGTGCTGAGCTGAGGATGAAAAGATGGTCCAGATATTTCATTAGATCAAGGCATGAGATCTTGGCCGATGGGTTGGCAATGCCAACCATCTACTTTCGGAAGTGGTGATGATGTGGGTGAAGGTGGAAAGGCATGAGGAAGAGATCAGGAGCAGATTCTTAGAGGGAAGACAGAATGCCACGGTGTATGAGTGATGGGGCTGGAGTACACCTGTTGTGGGAGCTCAGTTCTAATCCTGGCTCTACCCCTGACTTACCATGAGATATAAACACAAGTCATTTAATGCGTTTGGGGGATAGTGATTCTGGCCCTCCACAGAGAACTGGGGAATTGAAGGTCAAATAGATCGCTGGAGGTAAGGGCCTATAGGAAGATATTTTACCAAGAGACACCCTGGTCCAAAGAACCTGCCTGCCAATGCAGGAGACATAAGAGACGAGGGTACAATCCCTGGGTTGGGAAGATCCCCTGGAGGAGGTCATGGCAACCCACTCCAGTATTCTTGCCTGGAGAATCCCATGGACAGAAGAGCCTGGCAGGCTTTGGTCCATAGGGTCACAAAGAGTAGGACATGACTAAAGCGACTTAGTGTGCAAGCATGCATGCACCCTGGTCCAGAGGAAAGAGCAATGGTTAAGAAAGCACAGGCATAAGTTCTAGATTCAACCTTGCCATTCACTGGCCAAGCTCATCTCTGGGAAATCTGCCTTCTCTGGACCTCCATGCCTCTGTTTGGGGGCTATTGATCTGGAAGGGCTCTGAGGACTTCCCAACCCTGACACGTGTCTCTGGTTCTCTTTGTAGGCATGTCCCTCATCTTTTAAGCTCATGACTATATATAGGAAGTATAGTTTCCAGATGGCAATCATGATAGAGAGGCGTGGAGGCGACAGAGTATAAAATACAATGTTTAATAGACCAGCTTCTGTAAACCTAAAAGGAAAGTTTGAGAAAGCTTGCTGGTAGGACTGAAAAGGCAGAAGAAAGATTTGGAGGAGGCTACAAAATGCTGTAGCTCTACATATCTCCCCTCAATGACAAAATTTCTCTTACTAGGGAATCAAACTGAAAACTAAGAAATTAGTTGGACCTAGCATTGGTGTGCGGAGAAGGCAATGGCAAGCCACTCCAGTACTATTGCCTAGAAAATCCCATGGATGGAGGAGCCTGGTAGGCTGTAGTCCATGGGGTCGCTAAGGGTCGGACACGACTGAGTGACTTCACTTTCACTTTTCACTTTCACACATTGGAGAAGGAAATGGCAACCCACTCCAGCGTTCTTGCCTGGAGAATCCCAGGGACAGGGGAGCCTGGTGGGCTTCCGTCTATGAGGTCACACAGAGTTGGACACAACTGAAGTGACTTAGCAGCAGCAGCAGCATTGGTGTGGGAGATTGAATTTCTTAAGCAGCAATTAGTGTGACATTTTCTTAATTGTCACAAAGCTTATGTTACTTCTCTGGTTACCCAAGAACAGGAGAGGAGCTTGGCCTAGCGGCTTAAGACAGTTCAAGGAGTAGAAAAGGGCCCAGCAGATCCCAGGAGGATGAATCCCTCACTACTTACCAGAGGCGCAAGCCAGACCCTGGGAGATTCGGCTGAGCACAGGTTCACATCTGCTACTCCTGGGGACCTTTTAAAGGCCCCCAGCCTGCCCCAGGCACCTGGTGTGGCCTTCATTACCATCTTCCAAAGGATTCCTAACCCACTTCTCCCACCTGTACTTCCTCCAGAGACTTGCTTTACTGGCCTGTTTTAATGAAAACCACCCACCAGATACTCCAGCATTATGTTTCCTGGCTATCTGAGCTGACTTCATCCACTCAAACTCAAGGACTCAACGTCTTTTAAAAATAGGACTTATGTGAAGCTCTGCTTGTAGACTGAGAGCTATAAGAAACAGGAAGGAAGGAAATGGCAAAGCGGGAAGGATTATGGGCTGGGGACACTTCCAACAAAAACTGGAATGTAAGACTTTCCTGGCAGTCCAGTGGTTAGGACTCCGGGTTTCCACTGTAAGGGGAGTGGGTTTGATTCCTGGTGGGAGAAGTTCTTCATGCCATGAGGTACAGCCAAAAAAAAGGAGCATAACCTTTTCTGCTATTGCTGCCATTTTTTGAGCGTTCACTGGTACCCAGCCCTGAGATCACCCTTCGTGCCCATTGTTTTATATTACTTTTATAATCCCTGCATTGTTACTGTTTTGCATGTGAGAAAAGTAAGGCTGGCAAAGATCACATAGGAAGTAAAGTGCAGAGATTGAATTTGAACTCCAATCTAGCGGATTCAAAGAATACAGACCCTTAAGCATTATAAAGGGACACCTGACACAGTGCTTAAGATTTGCCCAATCCAGAAGGGACTGCTTACTTGATATTCTACGAAGCTTCCTTTTGATCACACGTAGAACATGGTGGTGCTGTCCCCCACCTACCCTCCAGGAGTCAGGCTGCTTTGGGTATTAGTGGTGGTGAAAGAGAGTGGGGAAAAAATTGGCTTCTGGGTAGAGTTTCCAGACAAAATAAAGGGCCATTAGCTAAACCTGAATTTCAGATAAGCAGAATTTTTCAATATTAATATGTCCCAAATATTGCAGCAAACATACTACAGAATTTGTTGTTTATCTGAAATTTAAATGTAATGGGGCAGACTGTATTTTTATTTGCTAAATCGGGCAACTTTACTCAAAAACTAATTCAGATGGGAGAATGGTGCCCTGGTCCCCACCCCCACCCCCTTACTTGGCCTTATGGGGTAGGAAAACCTTCCTAGGAGGGGATGGGTCCAGTTTTGGACCACTGCCCCAGACCTCAGGATCCTGCTGACTAGAAGCCATTGATGAATAATTTCTGTCAGTACTAGAGCAAAGCATACCCCTTGCCCTATTTAAGCATTGTGACAAGTCTGTTAGTTGTGCAAATCTGATTTTATAGTTTAAAAGTGTAGATCCAAAGAAGTTCACTGACTTGCTCAACAAGAAAAAGCTAGTAGGCATGGAGCTGGGCAGACGCCCTGGCCCAGAGCTCATTTCCACTGCATCACAGAGGCTGGTGTCCCTGCCGTAGGCAAGTGACTGTCACTGGGTGGAGACCATGACTAATAATTTTTCTGAGCTTCCTGTCATCTATAAACCAAACATTGGTCATTTTGAGGGGTCAGCCTCACTTAGTAGGTAATCCTTTCCATATTTCCCATGCAAGCCAGGTTTCCTCCTCCACCTCTTCTCTTGCCTAACGACTTTAAGAATGTAGTACCCTGAGTTCCAGATTCCAGGTCCTGCCTTCCATCTTCAGGATGAACACCTTCTCCACCTACACCCCTCTCTTCCCTGCCCCCACTCTACGGGTTCAGTTCAGTTCACTTCAGTCACTCAGTAGTGTCTGACTCTTTGTAACCCTATGGACTGCAAACGCCAAATTTCTCTGTCCACACCAACTCCCGGAGCTTGCTCAAACTCATGTCCATTGATCAGTGATGCCATCCAACCATCTCATCCTCTGTCGTCCCCTTCTCTCCAGCCTTTCAATCTTTCCCAGCATCAGGGTCTTTTCCAATGAGTCAGTTCTTCATATCAAATAGCCAAAGTATTGAAATTTCAGCTTCAGCATCAGTCCTTCCAATGAATATTCAGGACTGATTTCCTTTAGGATTGACTGGTTTGATTTCCCTGCCTTCCAAGACTCTCAAGAGTCTTCTCCAACACCACAGTTCAAAAGCATCAATTCTTTGGTGCTCAGTTTTCTTCATAGTCCAACTCTCACATCCATGCATGACTACTGGAAAAACCATAGCTTTGACTAGATGGGTCTTTGTCAACAAAGTAATATCTCTGCTTTATAATAGGCGAAGAATTGATGCTTTTGAAGTGTGGTGCTGGAGAAGACTCTTGAGAGTCCCTTGGAGTACAAGGAGATCCAACCAGTCCATTTTAAAGGAGATCAATCCTGGGTGTTCATTGGAAGGACTGATGCTGAGGCTGAAACTCCAATACTTTGGCCACCTCATGCAATGAGTTGACTCACTGGAAAAGAGTCTGATGCTGGGAGGGATTGGGGGTGGGACTAGAAGGGAACGACAGAGAATGAGATGGCTGGATGGCATCACTGACTCGATGGACATGAGTTTGAATGAACTTCAGGAGCTGGTGATGGACAGGGAGGCCTGGCATGGTGTGATTCATGGGGTCGCAAAGAGTCAGACACGACTGAGTGACTGAACTGAACTGAAGTTGGTCATAGCTTTTCTTCCAAGGAGCAAGCATTTTTTTAAAATTTCATGACTGCAGCCACCATCTGCAGTGATTTTGGAGCCCAAGAAAATAAAGTCTCTCACTGTTTCCATTGTTTCCCCATCTATTTGCCATGAAGTGATGGGATCAGATGCCATGATCTTAGTTTTTTGAATGTTCAGTTTTAAATCAGATTTTCCACTCTCCTCTTTCACTTTCATCAAGAGGCTCTTTAGTTCCTCTTTGCTTTTTGCTATAAGGGTGGTGTCTTCTACATATCTGAGGTTATTGATATTTCTCCCGGCAATCTTGATTCCAGCTTGTGCTTCATCCAGCCCGACATTTTGCATGATGTACTCTACATATAAGTTAAATAAGCAGGGTGACAATATACAGCCTTCATGTACTCCTTTCCCAGTTTAGAACCAGTCTGTTGTTCCAGGTCCAGTTTTGACTGTTGCTTCTTGACCTGCATACAGATTTCTCAGGAGGCAGCTAAGGTAGTTTGGTATTCCCATCTCTCTAAGCATCTTCCACAGTTTATTGTGATCTACACAGTCAAAGGCTTTGGCATAATCAATAAAACAGAAAGAGAGGTTTTTCTGGAATTCTCTTGCTTTTTTCCAATGATCCAACAGATGTTGGCAATTTGATATCTGGTTCTTCTTCCTTACATCTGGAAATTCAAAGTTCTTGTACTTTTGAAGCCTGGCTTGGAGAATTTTAAGCATTACTTTACTAGCATGTGAGATAAGAGCAATTGTGCAGTAATTTGAGTATTCTTTGGCATTGCCTTTCTTTGGGATTGGAATAAAAACTGACCGTTTCCAGTCCTGTGGGCACTGATGAGTTTTCCAAATTTCCTAGCATATTGAGTGCAGCACTTTCACAGCATCATCTATCAGGATTTGAAATAGCTCAACTGGAATTCCATCACCTCCACTAGCTTTGTTCATAGTGATGCTTCCTAAGGCCCACTTGACTTCACATTCCAGGATGTCTGGCTCTAGGTGAGTTATCACACCACCACAGTTATCTGGGTCATAAAGATCTTTTTTGTATAGTTCTTCTATGTATCCTTGCCACCTCTTCTTAATATCTTCTGCTTCTGTTAGGTCCATAAAGTTTCTGTCCTTTATCGTGCCTATCTTTGCATGAAATGGTCCCTTGGTATCTTTAATTTTCTTGAAGAGATCTTTAGTCTTTCCTATTCTGTTGTTTTCCTCTATTTCTTAGCATTGATCGCTGAGGAAGGCTTTATTATCTCACCTTGCTCTTCTTTGGAACTCTGCATTCAGGTGGGTATATCTTTCTGTTTCTCCTTTGCCTTTTGCTTGTCTTCTTTGCTAAGCTATTTGTAAGGCCTCCTCAGACAACCATTTTGCCTTTTTGTATTTCTTTTTCCTGGGGATGGTCTTGATCACTGCCTCCTATACAATGTCACAAACCTCCATCGCTAGTTTTTCAGGCACTCTGTCTATCAGATCTAATCCCTTGAATCTATTTCTCACTTCCACTGTATAATCGTGAGAGATTTGATTTAGGTCATACCTGAATGGTCTAGTGGTTTTCCCTACTTTCTTCAATTTAAGTCTGAATTTGGCAATAAAGAGTTCATGATCTGAGCCACAGTCAGCTCCTGATCTTGTTTTTGCTGATTGTATAGAGTTTCCATCTTCAGCTGCAAAGAATATAATCAATCTGATTTTGGTATGGCCATCTGGTGATGTCCATGTGTAGAGTCTTCTCTTGTGTTGTTGGAAGAGGGTGTTTGCAATGACCAGTACGTTCTCTTGGAAAAACTCTGTTAGCCTTGCCCTGCTTCATTTTGCACTCCAAGGTCAAATTTGCCTTGTTCAAGTAGTTAAAAACTTCTTGTTCTACTAGTTCATCGTGATACAAATTCTCCAAAAGGGAAGCCTGAGGCCGAATGAACTGGTGTAGACACATATCAAGGTGTTCTCCCATATCTGGCACCTAGAAGGCATCAATCCGTGTGTGCTGCTCAGGAAGGGGTCGGTTTTCTACCGTTCATGTCCCTGTCACCCACACAGCCTCTCTGGGATAAATGCTACTTCCTATTTTCCTCAGTCTGCTCTTTGTCCTCTTACCTTGTCTATCAACAACTGCTGCTTACTTTGGAGGACTCTATCTAATGATGGACTCTGGCTTATAACATAATTATCATCTCAGAGGATGATACTCTGGGAATGGCCTTTATAGAGAGCATGGCTGGACTTAGGTGGCTGTGTCCTCTGGGTCATAAATCTCCAAGAGTCATTCAAGCTCATACACATCTCACATGTTAAACTTTTCAAAATTTTGGCATTCAACTTCCGTCTTGGCCACATTATCCCTAATTCACAGAAGGAGAAATTAAGTCTTGTAAAGAGGACATGCTTGACCCAAAGTCACACAGAGTTCATGTCAAAGCCAGGGTTGGATCACAGACCTCCTGACTTCACAGTCACTTTTACAGTCAGCTGAAGTGCCTGTGTCCCTGGGCTGATATCTAGCACATGCTATGTTAATGACAGCATTAGGAAGCTGATTCTGGTGGTCTCCATCATTTGCACCAGATTCCTATCCTCTTTCCTCCCTGGTTGACCGATGTTCTCTTTCCCATCAAGCCTGTCCACCCTTCTTCCTCTAAAACAGGGGCCCCCAACCATTGGGATCTAATGCCTATTGATCTGAGATGGAGCTGATGTAATAACAATAGAAACAAAGCACACAAAAAATGCGCTTGAGTCGTCCCCAAACCATCTCCCTGCCCAGTCTGTGTGAAAATTGTCTCCCACTGACTGGTCCCTGGTACCAAAATGGTTGGGACTACTGCTCTAAGAAACCCTAACTGATCCCTCTTCCCTGAGCTGCCAGACACAGGTGCATACTTTTGGTCATTAAACCTTATAAAGTGCCTCTATATACAGTTTTCACAAGACTCTATGAAGAAAGCTAATTGTATTTCTAATTTTATAGATGAAAAAATTATGGCTCTGATCGTGGCTAGATCTGGAACCCAGAAAGGGGGGCCCATCTAAGTCTCTTAGATCAGTAATGACTCATTTCCAGGCATCCCAAATGGCTGGGAGAATGAATGCTCTTTCAAAGGAGGAGTGGAGACTTCCTGGCACCCCCTCAAATCACCTCATGTAAACACCTCCTCCAGATGAGGTGGGTCCTGAGACACTGTGTGGAATGATGACTCTGGAACACCCGCTCCCACCCACACTGCTCCAGCATGGCCACAAGACTGTTGCCTGGTCAATCGATCATGAGTCTTACATCTTCTCTGTCATCTTCAAAGCAACACATTGCACTGAAATCAGGAAGCCAGGCTTTGCTTTTTGCCTCCCTAGGGAGCAAGACACCTGAGAGCAGGTGTGTATCCATGACTCCATTAGAAAGGGGAGGGCACAGGTAAGACTCATTTCTGAAGGTGAGTCAAAGCTTGAGAAACCCCAGCCCCACCCTGCAGACAAACAATGCGGTGACCGGGCAGCAGAGGTCTGACACTGGGAGGGGATCTTGTCAGAGTCCATGCTAATCACCTAACTCTCTATCTAGACACGTCTTCACGAGGGCACTTTTGCCTCTGGGTTTGGGGGGAAAAGAAGAGCTGTTGATGTTTCCATCTGGAGACACGTGGAACATACTTGTCATGTTATTTCCAGGAACGAAACAAAGAAAACCAAAAAAGGGAATTCTGAGTGACTAGTAGAGAGGACAGTGGAGGTTTGGTGCTGCCATCATTCCTTTATTTTAGCTGTTTATCCAGTAAAATGCAAACTTAAAACTGAGCAAATTGCATCTTATTTTAAAAATCATAATCGTGTGATATTTGCATTAGCTTAACTTTTGCCTAATACTTAACTAGTAGTCATGGCTTAGAACATTTCAGTTTTGGGTTTACCTCCACTAATTACTTAATAATCTATCAACAAACACTTTAGAAGATGCTACTTAAAGAGACCTTGTGACCTTTTTTTTAATGTGGGAAATCCACTTGAAACATGAATCATTTCATCCTCTAATTTATCTGTTTGCAAATGAGATGCTCAGATCCTAAGATTAGATACTTTGTATCAGAGTATTCAAAGCAGGCCCATGGAGAGAGGAGAGTAAGAGGATGAGTTTCCAAAAATGTGTGATTAGTTTATCTCTTTCCTCCATCCCTTTCTAGAAGACCCTCCATGGTCCTGGGAGTTATATAAAGGGGAAATAAAGTCCTGGACTTGGTGAGAGGTTAGTTCCAATGGAACACCCGTGGACTCACTTGTGGAAGTTGAAGCTGGCTGTGGAAGCAGAGCGGGTGAGTGGGCAAAGCATCCATCTCTGAGAAGAGAGCCAAGGTCAGCCTCTTGGAAGTCAAGTGGTGCTGAAATACCACTTGGATGTAGCACAGTATCCTTAGAGACATAAGGAAGGAGCCAGGGCAGTTAAGAAATAATTCTACTGATACTTGCCCCTTACTGTGTTTGAGATACTGAGCACATTCCTTAACTTGTCTGGGCCTCAATGTTTTTATTCTCCAATATGAGGTGATTGGTTAAAATTTCCTCTGTGCTGTGCTGTGGTCAGTGCTATCTGATTCTGCCACCTGATAGACTATAGCCCGCCAGGTTCCTCTGGCCATGGGATGTTTCAGGCAAGAATACTGGAGCAGGGCTCCATTTCCTACTCCAAGGGATTGTCCCAACCCATGCATCAAACTTGTGTCTCCTGCATTGACAGGTAGATTCTTTAACACTAGAGCCACCTGGAAAGCCCCAAAGAGTTCCTCTAAAGTCCCATTAAGGGCTAAGATTTTATAAACATACATTTGGTCTGGGAAGGCAAACCACGTTTCATCCCTTTGAAATCAATAGTGAATTGAGAGGACTGAGGTTGGGTTCAGCTTGATCTGAAAGTGTGCACATATTGACTAGAGATGTATGCCATGAGAGGCAGAAGTGGCCACGTGTGCAGGCAGTTGCACCCCTGGCTTAGCCTAAAGCAGGGAGTGGCTTACAGTACTAGGTCTTATGAGTGAGGATAACTGAAGCACTTGAGGAGAGAAGATATGAGCTGTTTAAAACTCCTGCACAAGCTGACAACACCTAGAATCTCCATCTGAGCGCCCACCTTTCCTTAACACAGCTGTTAAGAGGACTGCTGTTTTCAAAACTTGCCTCAAACCATTTGAACTGTGATGACCCTCTACTATCAAACATCCCAGCAAAATTCAAGGTAATCTCTAAGAACCATTCAAAATGTAGATAAAATTGAGCAGGACTTTGCTGGGCCCTCACAGGTACAAAAGCCCTTCCATACCTTTCTGTACAGAAAAAGACTAGTCTGCTAGGGGCCTCTCCTGAGTCACAAATGACTGGCTGAAGAATTAGTGATTGAAAGGATGTAGACATGTAGTGAAAAAAATAGCAGTTGGGGCAGGAGAACCGGTTACACTTTACACAGTAAATCAGTCATATAGCAGTCACAGGATGTTTATTTCCTCCCTGAAGTGCATAGATAACAGTGTCTGAGACACATTCCTGACTTGTTTTGCAGGTACAGTAACTGCTACTGGATAGAAAAGCTAACTACATGATGACCAGACTATAGTCATGACATCAGCTGCTCCATCTTGAGCTGTACTGAATCTGTGATTTCCACAATTCCAGGAACTGGCATCAAGAAAATGAAAATAAATTGACACTGGAGTTGAAGATGAACTGTTCTTAAAACAACCAGGATGACACCGACCAGCCTGGTTTCAACATGATTATGGGAGTCAGCTGTATTGTTCTGCACGTAGCCCTCAGCGGCACATCCTTGAAGCTTTCCTTTATTTTTATTTAATTAATTACTATTTTTTACCCAATAATTTATTGGTATATTAACTCTTGAAGAAGAAGCCAGGTTTGTCTTTCAAGTATTTCCATTATTTCTTTTATTAACATATTTTGCAAAGACTGCTTCAAACTCTTTGGGTCATCAACCAAAATTTCAAAAGCTTCTGAAAGGGTCCAGTACAATTTATTTCCTTAAAAATATACTCTGTTGACAGCACTGTCTCAAAAATACCAAAATAAGGAAATGTGAAATACAAACACTTCACATCAGTTCAGTTCAGTCGCTCAGTTGTGTCTGATTCTTTTTGACCCCATGGACTGCAGCTCGCCAGGCCTCCCTGTCCATCACCAGCTCCCAGAGTTCACTCAAACTCATGTCCATTGAATAGGTGATGCCATCCAACCATCTCATCCTCTGTCGTCCCCTTCTCCTCCTGCCTTCAGGATCAGGGTCTTTTCAAATGAGTCAGTTCTTCACATCAGGTGGCCAAAGTATTGGAGTTTTAGCTTCAACATCAGTCCTTCCAATGAATATTCAGGACTGATTTCCTTTAGGATTGACTGGTTGGATCTCCTTGCAGTCCAAGGGATTCTTAAGAGTCTTCTCCAACACCACAGTTCAAAAGCATCAGTTCTTCAACACTCAGCTTTCTTTATAGCCCAACTCTCACATCCATACATGACCACTGGAGAAACCATAACCTTGACTAGACAGACCTTTGTTGGCAAAGTAATGTCTCTGCTTTTTAATATGCTGCCTTTTACATAGAAGTGCTATTATAAACAGCCAAATTGTCTTCCTGTGGATAACAAAAATAGCTGATGGAGAATCTGAATGTCTGGACATTGCAACCCTCTATTGCGCGTAATGTTAATATTGAGCTAATTCCATTCCATGAAAGCTAGTTAAATGACTGCTTCCTAGATCCTGCTCACTCATTTCCTCTGTAGTCACTAGAAATTTGGCTTCTCTTCCTACCAGTCTGCCAATTCACAGAGAAAATATAGAAGCATTCCTTTGAAAGCTTTTGCCCTCTGGCCAGCAATTGCGAGATCCTTTTCAGGATGCTAATCCACCATCTTCCCAGGTTGTTGGCTTTCTGAATAAAGCCACCAATCTCTGTCTCTTGAACATTGACTTTAGAGAGACAAGTGGCCAATTTGAGTTTGGTTTCCACCCCAGTTGGTAACATTACATTCTCCATGACCTCTGTACTTATTCTCTCCCTGAAGAAGTGTTTTCCTCTTTTGCTCAACCCCCACAATTTTTTATTTATAACTATTTGGAGCACTTTTCATCTAACGCTTTTGCTTGGTATACATATAAATTATAAAATACATGTTATTTATCTCAGCATCAATATAAATTCCTTGATAGGAGCAGTTTCACTCTTATCATATATTCATGTGTTCGCCATCTACCCCCATACTAGCCAAACACATATTATAGGAATAGAAACAAATAAATGCACAAATGAAAAGATGAATGATGTTTAAATGGGTGAATTGAAGCGAATGGTAAACACAAGGTTAGACACTTTGGCTAAACAGTCAGAACCAATGAAGTGCCAAGGTATGTTTTGGACTAAACCATCTTTCCAAGTTCAGAGATACTTGCCCTCTCTAAATAGCTCTCCTTGTTTATCCTAACCACATGCTGAGCATGCTCAGTCATGTCCAACTCTTTATGACCCCATGAACTGTAGCCCTCCAGGTTCCTCTGTCCAAGGGATTCTCCCGGCAAGAACACTGGAGTGGGCTGCCATTTCCTGCTCCAGGGGATCTTCTAAACCTAAGGATCAAATCTGCATTTCTTACATCCCCTGCATTGGAAGGAGGTTTCTTTACCACTGCACCACCTGGGAAGCCCATTTCAACCACACACATTGTCTTTCTATTCCCTCAGACTTGAAGATCGATGCTGAAATCATCCATTACCTGTAAGAGGCCCAGGTGCCTGGATGTGTGTGTCTGTGTGTGTGTGTGCACGTGCCTGTGCACGCACGCATGTGGTAAATGGGGTGCTTCTTTATACCCAAACAGTGAGCTTCCTAAGGGGAGGAGAGATGTTAGGACAGCCCTTACACCTGGTAAAAATCGGTACTTGGATAGACGAGCTAGTTGGTGAGTGGGTGGCCCAGTTACTAAAGGATGCTGGTGAACGAGTGAGTGAGTGAGCTAAAAGATGGAGGGAGGGAGTAAGCAAATGCATAAACAAGAAATGAGCCGACAAACTAGCTGACTGACTGGCTAGTTCACTCAGCAACTGACTGACTGACTGTGGAGTGGTTGACAAACTGATTTACCGACTGGCTGACTGGTTGGCCCACTAGCTGATGACTGATTTTCAAAAGCAGATCTTTGTACAGCGTAGCAAAGGAAGTTTTCTCGGGAACATGGGACAAATGGCACAAAAGAGGATCCTCTGTATGGGAGCCCCTGAGGAGTGTATACTATGAATTGGAAAACCATTTCCTAGTTTTTGTTTCTTTTTCTCAGGAGTTCTCTGTGATTTTCATTCCCTGTCAACTGAGGCCAGTGGATGTGACTTCAAGGGTACACCAGCCAGAGGCAGTCATGGTCAGATGGTGGCTCTCTTCCTGTCAGAAGGTATTTGGGACCAGAGGACATTTGTTCACTGGGGAGCCTGATTGTTCCCTGGGTCTTGGGCTCTGGGAGTGGGGTTCTAGGGCTCAGACCGTCTCTCAGGTCAGGGAAAGGGCCTCTGTGATGGCCAAGATAGGGAACCGAATCAAACAGACAAGTTAGTGGACGGCTCAAGCTGGGCCAGTTTGTCCAGTTGATACCCTGCTCTCTGACCACAGAAACCTTCCTTGGGAAAGTGATGTACAGGCAGCAAGCAAGGGCTGCCAGACTCGGCTTCAGACAGTGCCTGGTAATGACTGAAGCCCCCAGGGTAGACCAGGGCTCATAGTGTTGTGTGGGGACTGACCCTGCACCTACTCAGCTGACTGACAGGCAATTACAGTACCCTGCCACAGCCATCACTCCTGACCTGGATAAGAAGGAAGGGGCAGGACAATAACCTGGATACAGGTAGCTTGTATCCAGAGTAACCAAGCCACTCCATGCCCAAACCCTTGAGTGATTCCCCAGGCCTCGGGAAAAAGTCCCTGGTTGCTGACAGAGGTGAAAAGGCCCTTTTCTCCTCTTGTCCCTTGCTGAGAGGCTTCTATCTCCTCTCTCCCCAGTCATCCCACCTGCCTTTTTCTCTATGCACAAATACTCTACTGTTTCAACCATAAGCCTTGAGAACTATTTTTTAAATTTAATTTTATTTTTTAATTCAATCTTTGTTTTGTACTGGAATGTAGCTGATTGGCAACGTTGTATTAGTTTTCAGGTGTGCAGCTGAGTGATTCAGGCATGCAAATGCACATTGTTCTGGTTTAGTCACCCTGTGGTATCCAATTCTTTGCGACCCCGTGGACTGCAGCTGACAGGCTTCTCTGTCCTGGGATTTTCCAGGCAAGAATATTGAAGTGAGTTGCCATCCATTCTTTTTCAGATTCTTTTCCCATAGAGGTTATTACAGAACATAACGACTATTTACAGGTGTTTTTTTTTTTAAAGAATAGTCTCTCTTGATGAACAGATAAGGGACTTGTGGTACATGTACATGTACCTACTTGCAGGGCAGCAAAGGAGACACAGACATTTTGGACAGAGTTGAGGAAGGAGAGAGTGGGATGATATGAGAGAATAGCCTTGAAACATATACATTGCCATATGTAAAAGAGATAACCCGTGGAAATTTGATGTGTGATGCAGGAAACCCAAAGCCAGTGCTCTGTGACAACCTAGAGGAGTAGAATGAGGAGGGAAGCAGGAATGGGGTTCAAGAGAGGGGGACATATGTATACCAAGTGCCAATTCATGCTAATGTATAGCAAAAATCATCACAATATTGTAAAGTAATTATTCTCTAATTTATAAATAAAATTATATATATAATTTATATATTTTATAAATACATAAGAAAATATATAAACATAAATTAAATATATATATCTATAAGAAAATATAAATATATATGAAGAAAAACAACTTGGTAGCTCAGATGGTAAAGAATCTGCCTGCAATGCAGGAGATGACGTTTCAGTCCCTGGGTTGGGAAGATCCCCTGGAGAAGGAAACGGCAACCAACTCCAGCATTCTTGCCTTGAGAATCCCATGGACAGAGGAGCCTGGCAGGCTACAGCTGCCATGGGGTTGCAAAGAGTTGGGCATGACTAAAAGACTAAGACTTTATATATAAAGAGTATTCTATCTTTTTCACTCTCCTTTTTCCACAAGTCACTCCCTCGGCCTGGAGTGCTTGTCCTTAACTTGTGTCTGATTGATCTCAGAACTTCAGCGACTAATTTACTTCTTCCCTGAATACCCCCCACCAATCTGTGTTACCCAAGCAGCATTGGGTATCTGTGTTTGTTCTGGAAACTCTTGTCCTGGTGCTGATTCTCTTTTGGAACAGTCTCCTCTGCTCCATCCTTTTGTAAACTGTGAGCTCCTGGAGGGCAGAAACAACACCCCCTACTCCTTTGACTCCTATAGAATGCCTTGTCCATAATAGATATACAGCAAATATACATTCATACAAACCAAACATGTAGTCCATCTGGAGCGTATGTGAATCTAGCCTCTCCCGGTGTGTGGCTGTGAGAGTCTCTTACCTCCTCTGCCTGACGCAGGCAAGCCCAAATTCCTCCCCATCGTTGGGTCTCTCCCTGCCTGGTATTTTTCGTGCTTCTACGTGTGGCCTATGTCAAGCCTGCCTTCTTTGAGCTTTGTGTTCAGCCGGTGGCTTTTATTCCTTGCTGCATAGTGAGCCTGTGAAGTGCAGGTACCTATCTTTCTCAGACTCAGTTCCTCCTCCTATCCAGGGCCTTGTCAGACTTTTGCATACAAGAGAACTTAATAAAGACTGGCTAGGTTTTCTAAGACGGCACTCAAGTTCAAAAGACAACAATGAGATCAATAATTCCAAAGGGCAGATATCCGAGAATCTCTGCATGGGTGAGGTAGACTGCACTATGCTTGTCGATGCCCCTCTGCCCCAGGGGCTATCCTTGCCTGCCTTGTTGATGATAGTGGCCCCAGCCATGCGACTTGTGCTGCCTGCAAGACTATAAACCTTAAGAGCCATGTTCATTATTCCTTCTTTCCTCTCTGCCATGAAGACTGACCTTGTTCCTGATTGAAGCTGCCTGTAAGCCTGCATCCTTAAGTCAAATTAACATGTAACAAGGATGGAGTTGACCCTTGGTAGACGTGTGAGGTGATCAAGCAATAAACCTTTGTTGTGTTAAGGCACTGAATGTGGGGCTCATTTGTTACTGCAGCGTAACGTAGCCTATCCTGACTGATACACAGGGACAGAATGAACACAAGAGAATGAACTTCTCTCAAGGAGAATGTATTCCTAGTTCAGCTTGACTCTGCCCAAAGGGAAAGTACGTTTTTAAGTCCAATACATGCTGGGTAGTAGTCAGGACAGTGACTCAGGTACGTGTGTATGTGCCATGTGTGGGGTGTGTGCAGATATGTGTGACAAGTGTGAATAGGTTACTGTATGCAGAGGTGCGTGTGTATGTGCCATGTGTGGGGTATGCGCAGATATGTGTGACAAGTGTGAAGAGGTGACTGTATGCAGAGGTGCAGAGAAGGCAATGGCACCCCACTCCAGTACTCTTGCCTGGAGAATCCCAGGGACGGGGGAGCCTGGTGGGCTGCCATCCATGGGGTCGCACAGAGTCGGACACGACTGAAGCGACTTAGCAGCAGCAGCAGCATGCAGAGGTGGGGTTCAGGAGAACGGAGAGGAGGGGGAATGGAGGAGCAAGCCTGGGCTTACACAGCACAGGGAAAGGACCATCTGCTTGTGGGCAACTGACATTTGCCTACAAATGACTTTCTGTCTGTGGTTGGGAAGCTAAATAAAACTATTTCCTCACAGGATTTTGTGCCAAACCACATCTTACATCTTACACTGAGCTGAACTGAGGACAGAGTGCCACCTGCTGGAGCTGCCAAGCCAGTGCAACTACTTCCAATTTCAGCCGAGTTTTCCTTCAGTCATGTCCAACTCTTTGCAACACAATGGACTGTAGCATGCCAGGCTTCCCTGTCCATCACCAACTCCTGGGGCTTCCTCAAACTCATGTCCATCAAGTCAGTGATATCAGCCAAACATCTCACCCTCTCTTGTTCCCTTCCCCTGCTTTCAGTCTTTCCCAGCATCAGGATCTTTCTCAATGAGTCAGAAAACTAACCAAACTGATCACATGGATCACAGACTTGTCTAACTCAATGAAACTATGAGCCATGACATGTAGGGCCACCCAACATGGACAGGTCGTGGTGAAGAGTTCTGACAAAATTTGGTCCACTGGAGAAGGGAAGGGCAAATGACTTAAGTATTCTTGCCTTGAGAATCATATGAATAGTATAAAAAGGCAAAAATATATGACACTAAAAGATGAACTCCCCAGGTCAGTAGGCACCTGACACGCCACTGGAGAAGAGTGGAGAAATAACCCCAGAAAGAATGAAGAGACAGAGCGAAAGCAAAAGCAACACCCAGTTGTGGATATGACTGGTGATGAAAGTAAAATCCAATGCTGTAAAAATATTGCAAAGGAACCTGGAATGTTAGGTCCATGATTTGGAAGTGGTCAAACAGGAGATGGCAAGAGTGAACATTGACATTTTAGGAATCAGTGAACTAAAATGGATAGGAATGGGCGGATTTAATTCAGATGACCATTATATCTACTACTGCCGGCAAGAATACCTTAGAAGAAATGGAGTAGCCCTCACTGTCAACAAGTCTGAAATGCAGTGCTTGGGTGCAGTCTCATAAATGACAGAATGATCTCTGTTCTTTTCCAAGGCAAACCATTCAATATCAGTAATCCAAGTCTATGCCCCAACCACTAAAACTGAAGAAGTTGAAGAATGGTTCTATGATGATCTACAAGACTTTCTGGAACTAACACCAAAAAACGATGTCCTTTTCATCATAGAGGACTGGAATGCAAAAGTAAGAAGTCGAGAGATACCTGCAGTAACAGGCAAGTTTGGACTTGGAGTACAAAATGAAGCAGAGCAAAGGCTAACAGAGTTTTGAAAAGAGAATGCACTGGTCATAGCAAACACCCTCTTCCAACAACACAAGAGAAGACTCTACACATGGACATCACCAGATGGCCATACCAAATCAGATTGATTATATTCTTTGCAACTGAAGATGGAGAACTCTACACAGTCAGCAAAAACAAGACTGGGAGCTGACTGTGGCTCAGATCATGAACTTCTTATTGCCAAATTCAGACTTAAATTGAAGAAAGCAGGGAAAACCACTAGACCATTCAGGTATGACCTAAATCAAATCCCTTACGATTATACAGTGGAAGTGAGAAATAGATTCAAGGAATTAGATCTGATAGACAGAGTGCCTCAAGAACTATGGACGGAGGTTTGTGATATTGTACAAGAGGCAGTGATCAAGATCATCCCCAAGAAAAAGAAATGCAAAAAGACAAAGTGGTTGTCTGAGGAGGCTTTACAAATAGCTGAGCAAAGAAGACAAGCAAAAGGTAAAGGAGAAAAGGAAAGATATACCCATCTGAATGCAGAGTTCCAAAGAACAGCAAGGAAAGATAGGAAAGCCTTCCTCAGTGATCAGTGCAAAGAAATAGAGGAAAACTATATAATGGGATAGATTAGAGATCTCTTCAAGAAAACTAGAGATACTACGGGAACATTTCATGCAAAGATGGGCACAATAAATAACAGAAACTGTATGGACCTAACAGAAGCAGAAGATATTAAGAAGAGGTGGCAAGAATACACAGAACTGTACAAAAAAAGATCTTCATGACCCAGATAATCATGATGGTGTGATCACTCACCTAGAGTCAGACATCTTGGAATGTGAAGTCAAGTGGGCCTTAGGAGGCATCACTACAAACAAAGCTAGTGAAGGTGATGGAATTCCAGTTGAGCTATTTCAAAACCTAAAAGATGATGCTGTGAAAGTGCTGCACTCAGTATGTCAGCAAATTTGGAAGACTCAGCAGTGGCCACAGGACTGGAAAAGGTCAGCTTTCATTCCAATCCCAAGAAGGGCAATGACAAATAATGTTCAAACTACTGCACAATTGCACTTATCTCACATGCTGGCAAAGTAATTCTCAAAATTCTCCAAGCTAGGTTTCAACAGTACATGGACTGAGAACTTCCAGATGTTCAAGCTGGATTTAGAAAAGGCAGAGGAACTAGAGATCAAATTGCCTACATCCTTTGGATCATCGAAAAAGCAAGAGAGTTCCAAAAAAACATTTACTTCTGCTCCATTGACTACACCAAAGCCTTTGACTGTGTGGATCACAACAAGTTGTGGAAAATTCTTTAAGAGATGAGAATAGCAGACTACCTTACCTGCCTCCTGAGAAATCTGTATGAAGGTCAAGAAGCAACAGTCAAAACTGGACATGGAACAACTGGTTCCAAATTGGGAAAGGAGTACGTCAAGGATGTATATTGTCATCTGCTTATTTAACTGCTATACAGAGTATATCATGTGACATGCTGAGCTGGTTGAAGCACAAGCTGGAATCAAGATAGCCAGGAGAAATATCAATAACCTCAGGTATGCAGAGGACACCACCCTTATGGCAAAAAGCGAAGAGGAACTAAAAAACCTCTTGATGAAAGTGAAAAAGGAGAATGAAAAAGCTGGCTTAAAATTCAACATTCAGAAATGAAGATCATGGCATCTGATCCCATCACTTCATGGCGAATAGATGGGGAAACAATGGAAACAGTGAGAGACTTCAATTTTTTTGCGGGGGGGGGGGGGCTCCAAAATCACTGCAGATGGTGACTGCAGCCATGAAATTAAAGGATGCTTACTCCTTGGAAGAAAAGCTGTGATGAACCTTGACAGCATATTAAAAAGCAGAGGCATTACTTTCCTGATAAAGGTCTGTCTAGTCAAAACTGGTTTTTCCAGTAAGTCCTGTATGGATGGGAAAGTTGAACCATAAAGAATGCTGAGCACCAAAGAATCGATGCTTTTGAACTGTGGTGTTGAGAAGACTCTTGAAAGTCCCTTGGACTGCAAGAGCAAACCAATCAATCCTAAAGGAAATCCATCCTGAATATTCATTGGAAAGACTGAAGCTGAAGCTTAAGCTCCAATCCTTTGGCCACCTGATGCAAAGAACTGACTCATTGGAAAAGACCCTGATACTGGGAGGGATTGGGGGCAGGAGGAGAAGGGGACGACAGAAGATGAGATGGTTGGATGGCATCACCAGCTCGATGGACATGAGTTTGAGCAAGCTCCAGGAGTTGGTGATGGACAGGGAGGCCTGGCGTGCTGTCAATCATGGGGTTGCAAAAAGTCGGACAGGACTGAGAGACTGAACTCACTGTCTCCTCCTTCAGCGGGCAGGTTCAGACCCAGAGTGGAGCCTCAGATGCTGAGGTGACCCTGGTGATCCCTTCACTTCACTTTACAGGCAAAGAAACTGAGGACATGGGCCAGTATGTTTCCCTCTGAAGGCCTCTCAATTTGGGCCGCACTACCCTCAGGGGAAGGGCTGACTTCTTCTCCACTGGAGCCAGGGTAATTCCAAGGTTCCCTTGGAATTCAAAGTAGACAGGCTGTTTGGGGTCAGTGCATGGGGTGGGGAAGTGGTGAGTACTCTGTGGTTCAGGAGAGCCAACCTGGATGAAGGATAAGGGAAGATTCTTGCAAGGGCTTCCATTAACTGAACAGTGATGACCTAAAATGCAAGGCTCTCTACATTGTTGCCCACAGTCCTTGCCAGAAAAACACTACCTCCTATTAGCAGACAAGGAAACTGAAACCCAGAGAGGCTAAGTGATTTGTCCAGAGTCATGTAGCTGGGAAATGTTTGTGTCAGAATTCAAGTCCATGTCAGCTTGGTTCTAAGACTGAACTCTGTATTGCATCAAGCCATATCACCCCCAAACTATAGGCTCTCCCTGCCTCTTGATTGTATTCTTCCTTCACAGGGCATGCAGATAGGCAGAGTTCAGAATGTACAGGCCACATGGTATGCTTCTTTCAAGGAGTCTGTAGACTACAGAATGAGGGCTTACCGACCAGACACTTGGGGAGTGCAGGGAGCAAGCCTTGACTGTAGATGGCTCCAGTCACTTGTGAAACCACTGCCGCAGAGACCCTTTCAAGTCCTACGCTTTATGGAGGAACTGTCAGTGCCAGGGCCTGTGTTTGGAGAACAAACAGGTAGTGAATGGGGCAGGAAGAAAAGTGGCCGGATGATTACAACAGTGTCTGTTACTGGCCTGGTGTGTTACTCTTCAGGGAAGTTAAGGGCAGCACTCTCAAGGAAAGCTGTTCAGTTCAGTTCAGTTGCTCAGTCGTGTTCGACTCTTTGTGACCCCATGAACAGCAGCACGCCAGGCCTCCCTGTCCATCATCAACTCCCAGAGTCCACCCAAGCCCATGTCCATTGAGTCAGTGATACTATCCAACCATCTCATCCTCTGTTGTCCCCTTCTCCTCCTGCCCTCAATCTTTCCCAGCATCAGGATCTTTTCCAATGAGTCGGTTCTTCGCATCAGGTGGCCAAAGTATTGGAGTTTCAGTTTCAATATCAGTCCTTCCAATGAATACTCAGGACTGATCTCCTTTAGAATGGACTGGTTGGATCTCCTTGCAGTCCAAGGGATTCTCAAGAGTCTTCTCCAACACCACAGTTCAAAAACATCAATTCTTCAGTGCTCAGCTTTCTTTATAGTCCAACTCTCACATTCATACATGACCACTGGAAAAACCATAGCCTTGACTAGATGGACCTTCATTGACAAAGTAACATCTCTGCTTTTTAACATGCTGTCTAGGTTGGTCATAACTTTCCTTCCAAGGAGTAAGCGTCTTTTAATTTCATGGCTGCAATCACCATCTGTAGTGATTTTGGAGTCCCCAAAATAAAGTCAGCCACTGTTTCCACTGTTTCCCCATCTATTTGCCATGAAGTGATGGCACCAGATGCGATGATCTTAGTTTTCTGAATGTTGAGCTTTAAGCCAACTTTTTCACGCTCCTCTTTCACTTTCATCAAGAGGCTCTTTAGTTCTTCTTCACTTTCTGCCATAAGGGTGGTGTCATCTGCATATCTGAGGTTATTGATATTTCTCCCAGGAATCTTGATTCCAGCTTGAGCTTCTTCCAGCCCAGCGTTCCTCATGATGCACTCTGCATATAAGTTAAATAAGCAGGGTGACAATATACAGACTTGACGTACTCCTTTTCCTATTTGGAACCAGTCTGCTGTTTCATGTTCACTCTTTCTATCTCCTGTTTGGCCACTTCCAATTTGCCTTGATTCATGGACCTAACATTCCAGGTTCATATGCAATATTGCTCTTTACAGCATCGAACCTTGCTTCTATCACCAGTCCCATCCACTTGTTTGTTTTTGTTGTTTCTTTGTTTGCCTGTTTGTGCTGTTTTTGCTTTGGCTGTATCCCTTCCTTCTTTCTGGAGTTATTTCTCCACTGATCTCCAGTAGCATATTGGGCACCTACCAACCTGGGGAGTTCATCTTTCAGTGTCCTATCTTTCTGTCTTTTCTTACAGTTCATGGGGTTCCCAAGGCAAGAATACTGAAGTGGTTTGCCATTCCCTTCTCCAGTGGACCACATTCTGTCAGACCTCTCCACCATGACCTGTCCGTCTTGGGTGGCCTCACACGGCATGGTTTAGTTTCATTGAGTTAGACAAGGCTGTGTACTTTGCCAACAAATGTCTGTCTAGTCAAGGCTATGGTTTTTCCTGTGGTCATGTATGGATGTGAGAGTTGGACTGTGAAGAAAGCTGATTGCTGAACAATTGATGCTTTTGAACTGTGGTGTTGGAGAAGACTCTTGAGAGTCCCTTGGACTGCAAGGAGATCCAACCAGTCCATTCTAAAGGAGATCAATCCTGGGTGTTCATTGGAAGGACTGATGCTAAAGCTGAAACTGCAATACTTTGGCCACCTCATGCGACAAGTTGACTCACTGGAAAAGACTCTGATGCTGGGAGGGATTGGGGACAGGAGAAGGGGATGACAGAGAATGAGATGGCTGGATGGCATCACTGACTTGATGGACATGAGTTTGAGTGAACTCCAGGAGTTGGTGATAGACAGGGAGGCCTGGCATGCTGTGATTAATGGGGTCGCAAAGAGTCGGACACGACTGAGCAACTGAACTGAACTGAACTGTGGTAGGGGAAAGCGTAGGACGTTTAAATTTCCGCGGAGTAACAAAAGGCTTCTGGACAAGATGATTCCAGAGCAGAGACCCCTGACATCTTTTCCCTTTAAGAATCACTACTCCAAAAAAGCGCTGTCTTCAAATGAGCAGGGAAGAAGTTAGGAAGCCCAGGCCCAGCTGTGGAAAGTTCCCTAGTGCTGGAGTGTGCTCCTGGATTGTGAACACATGGAGACCTCTGGCCCAATCCAGAGGGAGAAGGAGATGGCAATCAGCCACTATCTGAACTGTGTATGCTTCTTTGTTGGCATCTGCAGGCATCCTGGGTACATGCCTGGCCTTGCTCACCTCTTTACAAGGTTGCTGGTCTCAGCTGTGTGATTCTGTCTTTTCTTGTGCTCGTGCTAAGTCACTTCAGTCATGTACAACTCTTTGCGACCCTTTGGACTGTAGCCTACCAGGCTCCTCTGTCCATTGGATTCTCTAGGCAAGAATACTGGAGTGGGTTGCCATGCCCTCCTTCAGGGAATCTTCTTGACCCAGGGATCGAACCTATGTATCTTATATTTGCTGCACTGGCAAGTGGGTTCTTTAACCACTAGCCCTCTGTCTTTTCTACTTTTCCTTTTATCATGGCATCTACTCTGCAACCACATGTCACCAGCCTCCCTGGAATAGCAAAGCCAGCATTATTTTATGAACTACTCCCAGTCTGTTCTAGTTCAGTTCAGTTGCTAAGTCATGTCTGACTCCTTGTGACCCCATAGATTGCAGCACGCCAGGATTCCTTGTCCATCACCAACTCCCAGAGCTTGCTCAAACTCATGTCCATTGAGTTGGTAATGCCATCCAACCATCTCAACCCCTGTCATCCCCTTCTGCTCCTGCCTTCAATCTTTCCTAGCATCAGGGTCTTTTCTGATGAGTCAGTTCTTCGTATCAGGTGACCAAACTATTGGTTCTAAGGAGTGTCAAAATGAGCATCCTTAGAACCAAGATTCTGACTTTACAACTCTCTCCACAGAGGGCTCAGTCTTAATATTAGACATGGTAGGAGACCAGTAGAAAATTTTATTAAGATTATGAAAGCTGGTGGTACTTTCCTGGTTGTCCACATAGAGAATAGCATACATGCATGTATGTACACAGCACACACACACTTTGTCTGCAGGAAACCAAGGCACAAAACCCCCATCCTGACCTAGTTCACTGCAGAGAATAGAATAAGGACATTCAGTGAAGATTTAAATGGAATGTGACTGACTGTAATTGACCAACCTTAAAAAACCACAAGCTAATCTTTATCCTCTCCCAACACAGAAGCTCTACTTCCGTGCACAGGTATCTTGCCATTCACTCTTCTTCCTCAAAGCCATTATGATCAAGAAAGAGGCCTCTTGGCCAATTCCAGAGGCCAGAATGGAATGCCTCAGCATTCCATCAGTCACCTGCAGTTCTCTTTACCACGTTCTGTTCAGTCCAGTCACTCAGTTGTGTCCAACTCTTTGTGACCCCATGGACTGTAGCACACCAGGTCTCCCTGTTCTTCACCAACTCCCAAATCTTGCTCAAACTCATGTCCATCAAGTCAGTGATGCAATTCAACCATCTCATCCTCTGTCGTCCTCTCCTTTTCCTGCCCTCAATCTTTCTCAGCATCAGGGTCTTTTCCAATGAGTCAGTTCTTCGCATCAGGTGGCCCAAATATTGGAGTTTCAGCTTCAGCATCAGTCCTTCCAATGAATATTTAGGATTAATTTCCTTTAGGATTGACTGGTTTGATCTCCTTGCAGTCCAAGGGACTCTCAAGAATCTTTTCCAACATTACAGTTCAAAAGCATAAATTCTTCATCGCTCAGCTTTCTTTAGAGTCCAGCTCTCACATCCATACATGACTACTGGAAAAACCATAGCTTTGACTAGATGGACCTTTGTTTGCAAAGTAATGTCTCTGCTTTTTAATATGCTGTTGAGGTTGGTCATAGCTTTTCTTCCAAGGAGTAAGCGTCTTTTAATTTCATGGCTGTAGTCACCATCTGCAGTGACTTTGGAGCCCCCCAAAATAAAGTCTCTCACTGTTTCCATTGTTTCCCCATCTATTTGCCCTGAAGTGATGGGACCAGATGCCGTGACCTTCGTTTTCTGAATGTTGAGTTTTAGGCCAACTTTTTCACTCTCCTCTTTCACTTTCATCAAGAGGCTCTTTAGAGACAGAGAAACCTGGCGTGCTACAATCCATAGGGTCACAAAGAGTCAGACACAACTGAAGTTACCTAGCATGCATGCACAAGAGTGTTAAAATCCTAGTTTAGTGCCTTGCTTAGAGTAGTAAAACACATTTTTAAAATATAAATATATCAGGGGCAGTCTTAAGATGGTGGAGGAATAGGACGGGGAGACCACTTTCTCCCCCACAAATTCATCAAAAGAACAGTTGAACGCTGAGTAAATTCCACAAAACAATTTCTGAATTCCAGCAGAGGATATCAGGCACCCAGAAAAGCAGCCCATTGTCTTCAAAAGGAGGTAGAAAAAAACATAGAAGATAAAAAGAGAGGCAAAAGAAATAGGGACAGAGATCCGTCCCTGGAAGGGAGTCTTAAAAAAGAGAGAATTTTCCAAACACCAGGAAACACTCTCACTGGGGAGTCTGTGGTGATCCTTGGAACCTCAGAGGGCAACATAACAGGGAGGAAAAATAAATAAATAATTAAAGCCCACAGATTATGGGCCCAGGGTAACTCCCAGCGGAGAAGCAGCGCAGACGCCACATCTGCCACTAGGAAGCAGGGGCTGGGCAGAGAGATGTGGGCTGCGTTGCTTAGAGTGAGGACTGGGCCTGAAAGCCCTGAGGGCGATCTAAGGGAACTAACTTGAGATAGCAAAGCAGACTGTGGGATAGCTACCCCGCGAAAAGGCGAAAAGCCCTAACCTAAGACACCACCAGACCCACTCACAGAACAAAGGACTGTGTAGAGCTCCCAAATGCAGACAGCTCATCCCCCATCCCCTGCTGAGATAGGCAGGGGAGGGCAGTCAGAGCCGGAAAGGGCAATTGCGGCCCCAGAGAGGCATCCAATACCCAACTGTAAGCAGGCTTTGTTGCTAACCAAGACTTCTTGGGATTCTGGATGGTTGACATCCACCTGAGAAGGTTCACCAGTTGTACACCGAGAAAACCAAGCGGCAGGGACCGGGGAGGAGATAAGCTGCAGTGACCATGCTTGCCAAACACCTGGTTACCTGGTCCTGAGTTGCTAGGACCAGGGAAGGGCACAAAACGCAGGCCCGACCGAGTCTGCACCTTTGTGGAGTACCCGAGTACCTGAACCTGAGCAGCTTTGATCTGGGAAGTGCATACAACCCAGGGCCTGCTTCAGACAGTTCCCGGCAGAGCAACCTAGAGCCTGAACAGTGTAGACTGGGACAGCACACAAGCCGTGAGCGGGGGCAAACCCAGTGTGGCTGAGACACTGCGAGCACTCCCCACAGACGTCAGTGATATTTGTTTGCAGCATTCCTCCCTCCCCACAGAAAACTGAACAAGTCAGCCTAAAAAAGTGACCACCACCGCCCCCTTGTGTCAGGGCAGAAATTAGACACTGAAGAGACCAGCAAACAGAGAAGCTAAAACAGAGGGAACCACCTTGGAAGTGACAGATGGAGAAGTCTTGAGGCTACTGCAAGAATAAAACCAGAGGCAGGAGGCTTAAGCCCGAATCCTGAGAACACCAGAGAACTCCTGACTCCAGGGAACATTAATCGATAGGAGCTCATCAAACACCTCCATACCTACACTGAAACCAAGCACCACCCAATGGTCAACAAGTTCCAGAGCAAGACATACCACGCAAATTCTCCAGCAACACAGGAACATAACCCTGAGCTTCAATATACAGGCTGCCCAAAGTCACTCCAAACCCATTGACATCTCATAACTCATTACTGGACACTTCATTGCGCTTCAGAGAAAAGAAATCCAGCTCCACCCACCAGAACACCGGCACAAGCTTCCCTAACCAGGGAACCTTGACAAGCCACCCATCCAACCCCACCCACAGTGAGGAAACTCCACAATAAAGAGAATTCCACAAACTGCCAGAATACAGAAAGGCCACCCCAAGCACAGCAATATAAGCAAGATGAAGAGGCAGATAAATACCCAGCAGGTAAAGGAACAGGATAAATGCCCATGAATCCAAACAAAAGAGGAAGAGATAGGGAATTAACCTGATAAAGAATTCTGAATAATGACAGTGAAAATGATCCAAAATCTTGAAAACAAAATGGAGAGACAGATAAATAGCCTGGAGAAAGGATCGAGAAGATGCAAGAAAGGTTTAATAAGGACCTAGTAGAAATAAAAAAGAGTCAATATATAATGCATAATGCAATAAAAGAGATCCAAAACACTCTGGAGGGAACCAACAGTAGAATAATGGAGGCAGAAGATAGGATAAGTGGGATAGAAGATAGAATTGTAGAAATAAATGAAACAGAGAGGAAAAAAGAAAAATGAATTACAAGAAATGAGGACAATCTCAGAGACCTCTGGGACAATGTTAAATGCCCCAACATTCGAATCATAGGAGTCCGAGAAAAAGAAGACAAAAAGAAAGACCACGAGAAAATACTTGAGGAGATAATGGTTGAAAACTTCCCTAAAATGTGGGAGGAAATAATCACCCAAGTCCAAGAAACCCGGAGAGTCCCAAACAGGATAAATGCAAGGCAAAACACCCCAAGACACATATTAATCAAATTAACAAAGATCAAACACAAAGAACAAATATTAAAAGCAGCAAGGGAAAAGCAACAAATAACACACAAGGGGATTCCCATAAGGATAACAGCTAATCATTCAGTAGAAACTCTTCAGGCCAGGAGGGAATGGCAGGACACACGTAAAGTGATGAAAGAAAATAACCTACAGCCCAGATTACTGTACCCAGCAAGGATCTCATTCAAATATGAAGGAGAAATCAAAAGCTTTACAGACAAGCGAAAGTTGAGAGAATTCAGTATCACAAAACCAGATCTCCAACAAATGCTAAAGGACTTTCTCTAGACAGGAAACACAGAAAGGGTATATAAACTCGAACTCAAAACAATAAAGTAAATGGTAATGGGATCATACTTATCAATAATTACCTTAAATGTAAATGGGTTGAATGCCCCAACCAAAAGACAAAGCCTGGCTGAATGGATACAAAAACAAGACCCTTATATATGTTGTCTACAAGAGACCCACCTCGAAACAAGGGACACATACAGACTGAAAGTGAAGGGCTGGAAAAAGATATTCCACACAAATAGAGACCGAAAAAAAGCAGGAGTAGCAATACTCATATCAGATAAAATAGACTTTAAAACAAAGGCTGTGAAAAGAGACAAAGAAGGACACTACATAATGATCAAAAGATCAATCAAAGAAGAAGATATAACAATTATAAATATATATGCACCCAACATAGGAGCACTGCAATATGTAAGACAATTGCTAACAAGTATGAAAGGGGAAATTAACAACAACACAATAATAGTGGGAGACTTTAATACCCCACTCACACCTATGGATAGATCAACTAAACAGAAAATTAACAAGGAAACACAAACTTTAAACGATACAATAGACCAGTTAGACCTAATTGATATCTATAGGACATTTCACCCCAAAACAATGAATTTCACATTCTTCTCAAGCGCACACGGAACCTTCTCCAGGATAGATCACATCCTGGGCCATAAATTTAGCCTTGGTAAATTCAAAAAAATTGAAATCATACCAGGCATGTTTTCTGACCATAATGCAGTAAGATTAGATCTCAATTACAGGAGAAAAACTATTAAAAATGCCAACATATGGAGGCTGAACACGCTGCTGAATAACAAACAAATCATAGAAGAAATCAAAAAAGAAATCAAAATATGCATAGAAACAAATGAAAATGAAAACACAACAACCCAAAACCTGTGGGACACTGTAAAAGCAGTGCTAAGGGGAAGGTTCGTAGCAATACAGGCACACCTCAAGAAACAAGAAAAAAGTAAATACTAAATAACCTAACTCTACACCTCAAGCAACTAGAAAAGGAAGAAATGAAGAACACCAGGGTTAGTAGAAGGTAAGAAATCTTAAAAATTAGAGCAGAAATAAATGCAAAAGAAACAAAAGAGACCATAGCAAAAATCAACAAAGCCAAAAGCTGGTTCTTTGAGAGGATAAATAAAATTGACAAACCAGTAGCCAGACTCACCAAGAAACAAAGGGAGAAAAATCAAATCAATAAAATTAGAAATGAAAATGGAGAGATCACAACAGACAACACAGAAATACAAAGGATCATAAGAGACTACTGTTAGCAACTATATGCCAATAAACTGGACAACTTGGAAGAAATGGACAAATTCTTAGAAAAGTACAACTTTCCAAAACTGAACCGGGAAGAAATAGAAAATCTTAACAGACCCATCACAAGCACGGAAATTGAAACTGTAATCAGAAATCTTCCAGCAAACAAAAGCCCAGGTCCAGAGGGCTTCACAGCTGAATTCTACCAAAAATTTAGAGAAGAGCTAACACCTATCCTACTCAAACTCTTCCAGAAAACTGCAGAGGAAGGTAAACTTCCAAACTCATTCTATGAGGCCACCATAATCCTAATACCAAAACTTGACAAAGATGCCACAAAAAAAGAAAACTACAAGCCAATATCACTGATGAGCATAGATGCAAAAATCCTTAACAAAATTCTAGCAATCAGCGTCCAGCAACACATTCAAATTGAAAAATAAAAGCCATATGATTATCTCAATAGATGCAGAGAAAGCCTTTGACAAAATTCAACATCCATTTATGATAAAAAAAAAACCCTCCAGAAAGCAGGAATAGAAGGAACTTACCTCAATATAATAAAAGCTATATATGACAAACCCACAGCAAACATTATCCTCAATGGTGAAAAATTGAAATCATTTCCCCTAAAGTCAGGAATAAGACAAGGGCGCCCACTCTCACCACTATTATTCAACATAGTTTTGGAAGTTTTGGCCACAGCAATCAAAGCAGAAAAAGAAATAAAAGGAATCCAGATTTGAAAAGAAGAAGTAAAACACTCACTGTTTGCAGAGGACATGATCCTCTACACAGAAAATCATAAAGACTCCACCAGAAAATTACTAGAGCTAATCAATGAATATAGTAAATTTGAAGGATATAAAATCAACACACAGAAATCCCTTGCATTCCTATACACTAATAATGAGAAAACAGAAAGAGAAATTAAGGAAACAATTCCATTCACTGTTGCAATGAAAAGAATAAAATACTTAGGAATATATCTACCTAAAGAAACAAAAGACCTATATGTAGAAAACTATAAAACACTGGTGAAAGAAATCAAAGAGGACACTAATAGATGGAGAAATATACCATGTTCATGGATCGGAAGAATCAATTTAGTGAAAATGAGTATATTACCCAAAGTAATCTATAGATTCAATGCAATCCCTATCAAGCTACCAATGGTATTTCTCACAGAGCTAGAACAAATAATTTCATAATTTGTATGGAAATACAAAAAAACCTCAAATAGCCAAAGCAAACTTGAGAAAGAAGAACGGAACTGGAGGAATCAACCTACCTGACTTCAGGCTCTACTACAAAGCCACAGTCATCATGAAAGTATGGTACTGGCACAAAGACAGAAATATAGATCAATGGAACAAAACAGAAAGCCCAGAGATAAATCCACCCACCTATGGACACCTTATCTTTGACAAGGGAGGCAAGAATATTCAATGGAGAAAAGACAATCTCTTTAACAAGTGGTGCTTGGAAAACTGGTCAGCCACTTGTAAAAGAATGAAACTAGAACACTTCCTAACACCATACACAAAAATAAACTCAAAATGAATTAAAGATCTAAATGTAAGACCAGAAACTATAAAACTCCTAGAGAGCATAGGCAAAACATTCTCCGACATAAAACACAGCAGGATCCTCCATGACCCACCTCCCAGAATATTGGAAATAAAAGCAAAAATAAATGGGACCTAATTAAAATTAAAAGCTTCTGCACATCGAAGGAAACTATAAACAAGGTGAAAAGACAGCCTTCAGAATGGGAGAAAATAATAGCAAATGAAACAACTGACAAAGAATTAATCTCAAAAATATACGAACAACTCCTGCAGCTCAATTCCAGAAAAATAAACGACCCAATCAAAAAATGGACCAAGGAACTAAACAGACATTTCTCCAAAGAAGACATACAGATGGCTAACAAACACATGAAAAGATGTTCAACATCACTCATAATCAGAGAAATGCAAATCAAAACCACAATGAGGTACCATTTCACACCAGTCAGAATGGCTGCTATCCAAACATCTACAAGCAATAAATGTTGGAGAGAGTGTGGAGAAAAGGGAACCCTCTTACACTGTTGGTGGGAATGCAAACTAGTACAGCCACTATGGAGAACAGTGTGGAGATTGCTTAAAAAACTGGAAATAGAACTGCCATACGACCCAGCAATCCCACTCCTGGGCGTACACACTGAGGAAACCAGAATTGAAAAAGAGACATGTGTACCCCAATGTTCATCGCAGCACTGTTTATAATAGCCAGGACATGGAAGCAACCTATATGTCCATCTGCAGACGAGTGGATAAGAAAGCAGTGGTACATATTCACAACGGAGTACTCAGTTCAGTTCAGTTCAGTTCAGTTCAGTTGCTCAGTCGTGTCTGACTCTCTGCGACCCCATGAATCACAGCACACCAGGCCTCCCTGTCCATCACCAACTCCCGGAGTTCACTCAAACTCATGTCCACAGATTACTCAACCATTAAAAATATATATATTTGAATCAGTTCTAATGAAGTCGATGAAACTGGAGCCTATTATACAGAGTGAAGTAAGCCAGAAAGAAAAATACCAATATAGTATACTAATGCATATATATGGAATTTAGAAAGATGGTAACGATAACCCCGGAGAAGGCAATGGTAAGCCACTCCAGTACTCTTGCCTGGAAAATTCCATGGATGGAGGAGCCTGGTGGGCTGCAGTCCGTGGGGTCGCTAGGGGTCGGACACGACTGAGCGACTTTACTTTTAATTTTCACTTTCACACATTGGAGAAGGAAATGGCAACCCACTCCAGTGTTCTTGCCTGGAGAATCCCAGGGACGGGGGAGCCTGGTGGGCTTCCGTCTACGGGTTCACACAGAGTCGGACACGACTGAAGTGACTTAGCAGCAACGATAACCCTGTATACGAGACAGCAAAAGAGACACAGATGTTTAGAACAGTCTTTTGGACTCTGTGGGAGAGGGCAAGGGCAAGGGTGGGATGATTTGGGAGAATGGCATTGAAACATGTTTATTATCATATGTGAAACGAATCGCCAGTTCAGGTTCAATGCATGATACAGGATGTTTGGGGCTGGTGCACTGGGATGACCCAGAGGGATGGGATGGGGACTGAGGTGGGAGGGGGGTTCAAGATGGGGAACACATGTACACCCGGGGCAGATTCATGTCAGTGTATGACAAAACCAATACAATATTGTAAAGTAATTAGTCTCCAATTAAAATTTTAAAAAATTAAAAAAAGAAAGGAAAAAAAATATAAATATATCCATGCATGTGTGTGTGCATGTTAAGTCGCTTCAGTCGTGAACGACTCTTTTTGACCCTATGGTCAGTAGCCTGCCAGACCCCTCTGTCCATGGGATTCTCCAGGCAAGAATACTGGAGTGGGTTGCCATGCCTTCCTCCAGGGGATCTTCATGACCCAGGGATCAACCCTGCATCTCCTGTGACTCCTGCATTGCAGGCAGATTCATTACTACTGAGCCACTGGGGAAGCCCCCAAATATATACATATGCTTATTTTAAATATCTAATATTTAGTTTAAATATTCAATATAATTAAATTTAAAATTTAAGGTTTTCATATATTAAATTCTATTATTTTTATAACAATATAAAATGTTTGTAGCATGAAATTATATTTCTATATATTTGTATATATAGTATAATACATATCTAAACTATGTATATAACTGGTTTCAGACTGTGTGTGTGTGTCTTGGTTCCCTGGAGGGAGGCAAGTTTGTCCTGTCGACTATAAAAGATGTGCAACTTGAGAGTTGTGAGTTAAGTTTTATTTGGGGCAAAATGAGGACTGCAGCCCAGGAGATAGTACCTCCAATAGCTCTGAGAAACTGCTCCAAAGATGTAGTGGAGGCAAGTCAATATATAAGATTTTGGTGAAGGGAGAGTTCAACACAATTAAGCATTCATTTTACAAAAGGTTTTCTGCTAGTCACAAGGAGCTGATGTCATCAGGAAGGGATTTCAGTTCAGTTCAGTTCAGTCGCTCAGTCGTGTCCGACTCTCCGCGACCCCATGAATCACAGCACGCCAGGCCTCCCTGTCCATCACCAACTCCCGGAGTTCACTCAAACTCATGTCCACAGAGTCGGTGATGCCATCCAGCCATCTCATTCCCCGTCGTCCCCTTCTCCTCCCGCCCCCAACCTTTCCCAGCATCAGAGTCTTTTCCAGTGAGTCAACTCGTCGCATGAGGTGGGCAAAGTATTGCAGTTTCAGCTTTAGCATCAGTCCCTCCAATGAACATCCAGGATTGATCTCCTTTAGAATGGACTGGTTGGATCTCCTTGCAGTATAAGGGACTCTCAAGAGTCTTCTCCAACACCACAGTTCAAAAGCATCGATTCTTCGGCGATCAGCCTTCTTCACAGTCCAACTCTCACATCCATACATGACCACGGGAAAAACCATTGCCTTGACTAGACGGACCTTGGTTGGCAAAGTAATGTCTCTGCTTTTTAATATACTATCAAGGTTGGTCATAACTTTCCTTCCAAGGAGCAAGCGTCTTTTAATTTCATGGCTGCAATCAGCATCTGCAGTGATTTTGGAGCCCAAAAATACAAAGTCTGACACTGTTTCCACTGTTTTTCCATCTATTTCCCATGAAGTGATGGGACCAGATGCCATGATCTTTGTTTTCTGAATGTTGAGCTTCAAACCAACCTTTTCACTCTCCTCTTTCACTTTCATCAAGAGGCTTTTGAGTTCCTCTTCACTTTCTGCCATAAGGGTAGTGTCATCTGCATATCTGAGGTTATTGATATTTCTCCCAGCAATCTTGATTCCAGCTTGTGCTTCTTCCAGCCCAGCGTTCCTCATGATGTACTCTGCATATAAGTTAAATAAGCAAGGTGACAATATACAACCTTGACGTACACCTTTTCCTATTTGGAACCAGTCTGTTGTTCCATGTCCAGTTCTAACTGTTGCTTCCTGACCTGCATATAGGTTTCTCAAGAGGCAGGTCAGGTGGTCTGGGATTCCCATCTCTTTCAGAATGTTCCACAGTTTATTGTGATCCACACAGTCAAAGGCTTTGGCATAGTCAATGAAGCAGAAATAGATGTTTTTCTGAAACTCTCTTGCTTTCTCCATGATCCAGCGGATGTTGGCAATTTGAGGAAGGGATTTAGTGATTTTCTAAATATGAGGAGATGCAAGGATTGGAATCCTGAAATCAGTTCCTGAAAATACTCAACTATCTAAAGACTTGTCCCACCAGATTCCCTGGAGCACAGAGTGCCTCACTCCACCCTGAACTCTCAGTGAGTGTTGAAGGGCAACAGCAGCAACAGCACAAGGTTGTCTTTGCAGAGACAGAGGACAAATGTCTTTGTTGTTCAGTCACTGGCAATACTCTTGGCACTTAAGTTCCAGTTGTGGTTGACAGTCCAAAGGCTGAGGGACTTGAAAGTAAAGATGTGGATTTCATCTAAGCTTGCTCTGAGCCTCTGGGAAGAATCCTTACAAAATGCTCTAGTGCCTGGGTGGCCCCATCTTGTCATTCCATTGTTACATCTTTCCAGGGTTTTCCGTGACTGTGAGCTGTTAGGAGAAATAAAGATTAGAGTGAGTCACCATATACCGAGTCGGAGGCAGAAGGAAGCCGAGAAAAGCTCCTGCAAGCCCAGCGTGGTCATTGGCAGGTGAGGAGGCCCAGGTGAGGCCTGGGAAAAGGAACTGACTTGCTCAAGATCAAATAGGTGGCCCACGGCAGAACCTAGGCAGCAGCCTGGGTCTCATGACTCCTGTCCCACACTCTCTATGTGGAGTTATATTTAGTGACCCCTAAAACCCATGGAAAGTGAACCTCCTTGTTCCATTAGCCCTCGGGGACAGAGGGGACTCAAGCCCAAGGATTGCTTGGAGACCTGAGGACACAGAATGGTTTCCTTTTTATGTTGCTAAAAAGTAAGTTGGAAGCAGCCTTGTCTGATACCTGATAGCTGGCATAAAAATTCCAGAAGACAGAGGACTGAATACCAGGAGCCTGGAGTCAGAGTCAACAGTGGTGACTATACTTTGCCCTGGACCACCCCAGACAACCGCAGGGCTTACACACACACACACACAAACACACTGAGATGGAAAGCACCACAGTGACCCAGGAGATCTCAGCAGACCTGGGCACAGGCCAAGCCTGTCTGTGATTCCCCAGCAGCACCAGCCCAGGCCCAAGCACAGACATGCAGGGGAAGGCAGAGCCTACCAAATCAGGTCAAACCCAGGGCTCCTTGCAAGGAACTCCTGGTGGCTGGAGCTGAAGTCTACCTGCTGAAATCCATCACCAGCTGAGTATCCCCTGGGGAATGGCAGGGGGTGTGCCCAGCAGCTGGGTGGCTGAGAGATGGCCTCACTTTCCCAGTGGGATTGTGGGGGAGGGAGGAGGGAAGAGGGAAGGGCAAGTCTCCACTGCCTGGTAGGACCTCTGCTCCAGTTTCTAACTCAGTCTTGAAGTTTGAGTCATTCTCATTTTATAGCTTAGACATTTTTATGGCTAAGGTTAAAAAAGTAGGGAAGAGAAGATTTAAACTCAGCTCTGCCAGGCTCCAGGATGGGTGTTTGTTTTTTTACTTGTTCCATACTATCTTCTGAGTAATTTCTTTATTTGGAATATGTAACTATAGTCTTCCCAGAGGAAGGCACACCTCTTTCTAAGCCCTCAGCATCATACCCTTTATCCTGAGATCTTTGTGCTGTGGAAATTGACTCAGTACTGATGGGCAGACATCCTGTTGGGGTGTTGCAGAAACCTGGGGAAAGGTCTGGACTTTATGCTTTGGGGCCATGCACATAAGCAAGAATGACAATGTGAGCATGCCTGTTGGCGCATTCAGGTGTCTGTGAGTGTGAGTTGGTATGTGAACATGTATTTCAGGGTGATTGACAACATGCAATTTTGTGTCAGGGTGTGGTGAGTCCTTGTCTCACAGGAGGGCTCATGAATGAATACATGTGGGAAGATGAACTTGAGTGTGCTAGAGTGAGTGTGCACAGGGCTGACATTCAACAGGTATGCAAAGGTGTTGATGAATCCAGAGCTAAAATGTTAAAACTACTTCTGTGACAAGTGGCAAATAGCCTCTGCACCAGGCCCCCTGCCCTGACTCTGACTGCTAGCCAGCTCAGTCCTACAGCATCAGGAAGCTGCTGACCAATGACTGTCACAGCTGGGGCCTCTGGGACACTGGTGGATCTCAGTGTTCAATGTCAGTCTCCAAATCTGCAGAATTCACTTTGAATAATAACCCTCTGTGTGTAAGTGTGAGTGTATATGTGTGTGTGTGTGTGTGTGTGTGTGATTTGCGGGCTTCCCAGGTGGTGCTAGTGGTAAAGAAACTGCTTTCCAATGAAGGAGATGCAAGAGACATGGGTTCAGTCCCTGGGTCAGGAAGATCCTCTGGAGGAAGACATGGAAACCCACTCAGTATTCTTGCCTGGAGAATCCCATGGACAGAGGAATCTGGCAGGCTACAGACCATAGGGTCACAAAGAGTTGGACATGACTGAAGCGACTTAGCACACATGCACAAATGTGTGTCATTTATGTGAGTGTATGAACATGCATGAGCAGATACCCATGTATAAACATGTGTGAGTGTGTGAACATGCTGGCTTTGCCTTCCTAACAAATCGGTGGGTTGTAAGTTCTGGAAAGATGGGACCCAGACTTTATGCTCCTTCCAGCAACTATTATGGTCAGAGAACTTGCTGTGTTGCAAAGAATTCAGACCACAGAGCCAGAGCATCACAAGCTTGAATCTCAGATCTACCACCTACAAGCCGCTGCTGCTGTGAGCAGTAAGAAGCTTCTCTGCACCTCACCCCTATCTCTAATGGGAAAAGCAACACCTACTTCAATAGGGTGGTATCAGTGTGTGGGAGCACTTGGCACACACCGTGGCCCTGCCCTGCTCATGCTCCCTCAGCATATCAGCTTCAGTTCTTGCCTCCAGGGAGCAGGGTCTGCCTCCAAAAGGCATGGCTGGCTGTATAAATTGACAGAGAAAACTTACTGTGGGCTAGAGCTGCCCAGGACTACCTCAAGAGCAGTATCCATCGTGGGCCTGTGTTAAAAAAGGGAAGATTCCGGAAGAAAAGGCAACCACCAAATGGGGTGATTATGTCCTGGAGTAAGTTGTTTCTACCCATGAAAACCCTCAGGCACTTTATTCTACACAACTGGTCCTTGTCCTTGACTCTAAGATGTATCCTGGCCCTCACACGTTTGTCTCACTACAGGAGTGGAGCCTGTGTTCCCAGCTTGGCAGAAATAAGTGGAGAGTCTTGCTGCTCTCTCAGAAAGTGGAGAATAATAGTAAAAGCAATAGTAAAATTCATCCAACACTTGCTATGGGTTATTGTTTAGTTGCTAAGTTGTGTCCAACTCTTTGTGACTCCACGGATTATAGCCCACAAAGTTCCTCTGTTTATGCAATTTCTCAGGCAAAAATACTGGGGTAGGTTGCCACTTCCTTCTCCATGACTCTGCTTTAAATCACACACAGGTGAGCTACTTGTGAATGCTGATGTGGATCCAAAAAGGGAATGGATTGAGCAAAGTCTAGGTCCTAATATTTCTCATAGGCAAGACATCTCCAAATCTAGATTTTTTTGTCACAAATTTTTTTATCACAAATATCATAGTCTATTCACCTAATACCAGTCAGATGGAAAGGAAAAGCATAATTTACATAAAACGATACTTTTGGACATCCCTGCCATACATAAAATTTATTCTAAGTGTTTAATACAATGGAAAATATAAAAAACTCCTAGTTAGGGTTCAGTTCAGTTCAGTTCAGTCGCTCAGTCATGTCCGACTCTTTGCGACCCCATGAATCACAGCACGCCAGGCCTCCCTGTCTATCACCAACTCCTGGAGTTCACTCAAACTCATGTCCATCGAGTAAGTGATGCCATCCAGCCATCTCATTCTCTGTCGTCCCCTTCTCTTCCCGCTCCCAATCCTTCCCAGAATCAAGAGTCTTTTCCAGTGAGTCAACTCGTCACATGAGGTGGCCAAAGAGTTGGAGTTTCAGCTTTAGCTGAACACCAAGGACTGATCTCCTTTAGAATGGACTGGTTGGATCTCCTTGCAGTCCAAGGGACTCTCAAGAGTCTTCTCCAGCACCACACTTCAAAAGCATCCATTCTTCGGCGATCAGCTTTCTTCACAGTCCAACTCTCACATCCATACATGACCATGGGAAAAACCATAGCCTTGACTAGACGGACCCTGGTTGACAAAGTAATGTCTCTGCTTTTTAATATGCTATCCAGGTTGGTCATAACTTTCCTTCCAAGGAGCAAGCGTCTTTTAATTTCATGGCTGCAATCAGCATCTGCAGTGATTTTGGAGCCCCAAAAAATAAAGTCTGACACTGTTTCCACTGTTTCCCCACCTATTTCCCATGAAGTGGTGGGACCAGATGCCATGATCTTGGTTTTCTGAATGTTGAACTTCAAGCCAACATTTTCACTCTCCTCTTTCACTTTCATCAAGAGACTTTTTAGTTCCTCTTCACTTTCTGCCATAAGGGTGGTGTCATCTGTATATCTGAGGTTATTGATATTTCTCCCAGCAATCTTGATTCCAGCTTGTGCTTCTTCCAGCCCAGCGTTCCTCATGATATACTCTGCATATAAATTAAATAAGCAGGGTGACAAGATACAACCTTGACGTACTCCTTTTCCTATTTGGAACCAGTCTGTTGTTCCATGTACAGTTCTGACTGTTGCTTCCTGACCTGCTTAGTTAGGGTTACATTCTACTTATTATTTATTTATATTGTTTTATTTAACACCTTTTTCTAAGTGAGCAATGCAAAGAAATAGAGGAAAACAATAGAATGTGAAGGACTAGATATCTCTTCAAGAAAATTAGAGATACCAAGGGAATATTTCATGCAAAGATGAGCACAATAAAGAACAGAAACCATATGGACCTAACAGAAGCAGAAATATTAAGATGAGGTGGCAAGAATACACAGAACTATACAAAAAAGACTTCATGACCCAGATAGCCACAATGGTGTGATCATTCATCTAAAGCCAGACACGTTGGAGTGTGAAACCATGTGAGCCTTAGGAAGCATCACTATGAATAAAGCTAGTGGTGATAATGGAATTTCAGATGAGCTATTTCAAATCCTAAAAGATGATGCTGTTAAAATGTTGCACTCAATATGTCAGAAAATTTGGAAAACTCAGCAGTGGCCACAGGACTGGAAAAGGTCAGTTTTCATTCCAATCCGAAAGAAAGGCAATGCCAAATAATGTTCAAACTACCACACAATTGCACTCATTTTACATGTTAACAAAGCAATCCTCAAAATTCTCCAAGCTAGGCTTCAATAGTACATGAACTGAGAACTTCCAGATGTTCAAGCTGGATTTAGAAAAAACAGAGGAACCAGAGATTAAATTGCCAACATATAAGAATCATAGAAGATGATCATAGAAGGATCATAAGGATCATAGAAGAAGAAAGAGAATTCCAGAAAAACATCTACTTCTGCTTCATTGACTACATTAAAGCCTTTGACTGTGTGGCTCACAACAAAATGTGGAACATTCTTAAAGAAATGAGAATACCAGACCACTTTACCTACCTCCTGCAAAACCTATATGCAGGTCAAGAAGCAACAGTTAGAACTAGACATGGAAAAACAGACTGGTTCCAAATCAAGAAAGGAGTACATCAAGGCTGTATATTGTCACTCTGCTTATTTAACTTATATGCAGAGTACATCATGCAAAATACTGGACTGGATGATGCACAAGTTGGACTCAAGATTGCAGGGAGAAATATCAATAACATCAAAAATGCAGAGGACACCACCCTTATGGCAAAAAGCAAAGAGGAACTAAAGAGCCTCTTGATGAAGGTGAAAAAGGAGAATGAAAAACCTGGCTTAAAACTCAACTTCAAAAATGAAGATCATGGCATCTGATCCCATCACTTCATGGCAAATAGATGGGGAAACAATGGAAACAGTGAGAGACTTTATTTTCTTGGGCTCCACAATCACTGCAGATGGTGACTGCAACCATGAAGTCAAAGACATTTACTCCTTGGAAGAAAAGCTAAGACCAACTTAGCATATTAGAAAGCAGGACATTACTTTGCTGACAAGGTCCATATAGTCAAAACAATGGTTTTTTTGCCAGTAGTCATGTATGGCTGTGAGAGCTAGACCATAAAGAATGTTGAACACCAAAGAATTGATGCTCTTGAACTGTAGTGTTGGAGAAGACTCTTGAAAGTCCCTTGGACTGAAAGGAGATAAAACCAGTCAATCCTAAAGGAAATCAATTCTGAATATTCATTGGAAGGACTAATGCTGAGCTGAAGCTCCAATGCTTTGGCTAACTAATGCGAAGAGTTGACTCCTTAGAAAAAACCAAGATGCTGGAAAAGATTGAAGGCAGGAAGAGAAGGGGATGACAGAGGATGAGATGGTTGGATGGTATCACCAACTCAATGGACATAAGTTTGAGCAATCTCTGGGAGATGATGGACAGGAATCCTGGCATATTGCAGTCCATGGGGTCGCAAAGGGTGGGACACAACTGAAGGACAGAACAACAACAACAAAAATTGCACACCACTCCCCTTCAACCCCAGGTGGCAGGTATTACTCTCTCCACTATTCAGATGAGAAAAGTGAGACCTGGAGTAGCGTAAGGGTGGATCTGGGATCCAAAATCAATATGCTGGAGGTACAGAAAACCTGCAAAGTGGTCCGTACATAAGCACATGTGTACGCATGCTAGTTATGATCATTAGTGGAGCCCAAAGAGGCAAAATTAAACCTTCGGTTAAGCTGCTGAGTGAGGGGGCATGAGGAAGGAGAAGTAAAAACCCAAACGAGAGGTGTGGGGGAAGGTCATGTGTGAGAGTCATGAGAGAAGATGTATGGAGGCTCTGCTGAATAACATATCTCACTATGGGGAAATGTCTAAAACTGCTCGTCATTTATTTTCAGGGAGTTCTGGTAAGGTTTATACAGCTTTTCAATACTTTTTGTGGGTCATACTTGAATTCTGTTGAATGCAGCACTCTGGGGGAAATGTTTACACTGGAGCCACTCTCCAGCTTTCTGTAGTGTTTAGTTGGTGTGGTCCGCCATGGACCAGGGCTGATACCTGGGAGGGCTGGCCTCCTGGATACACCTGGACTCTCACCATTGGCTCATCCTATACCTGATTCTGGAAAGTGCTCCTCCCTGCCTACCCAAATCCCATTCTGAAGCCCCCTTCTACAGGTGTTCCTCATGGAACATTTTCTGGGAGCCCTGTGGTGGATGCCATGATGACAGATGACCAAGTTCTCCTTCCTTCCTGCATCAGCCCTGGGTATTCTCTGTTTCTTCTGAATTCCAAAGACATAAATGATGCATCTGTAGCTTCCAAGTTATCCTTTAGTAAGAATCCTTCTCATCTAATTGTTCTTTGTTATCTTGAGGATCTCAGCTTGTTCTTCTTCCAGGGATTATCAAACCAAGAAATTTGAAGCCCGGGTGTGTGCTTCTGTGTTTTCACAGCACCTGTCGCATTCTATGCAAATAAGATGGGAGGTGCTTACCAAGGAACCACTGATGGATTGATGGATGGGATAGAAGCATTGGTGATGGATGAACTGGTGGATGGATGAAACGCAGCTGAAAGGCATGAAAAGGCACAGTAGAGGAAGAAGAGACAAGTCAACCAGGGAAGCAAAGCTAAAGCTTCAGTCTTCAGCTAATTCTGAATTCTACAGAATCTGTAATATGAGTTTGGGATGATTCAGACTTTTAGTTTATGTTATTTTCCTTTCTGGTTCCTTTTGGGTACTTCTGTTAGTTCTCAGTGACCCCCTGTCATGAAAAGGGAGGTAGGTATGAGAACAGAGTTTCAAATACCCCTATTTGTGGACTATTTTGTGAGAGAAGGGTTTGATGGAAAGGTATGGGGATAGTGAAAGCAATAGAAACAAGAAGTTTGGATTACCTGGGGGTCTGAATTATCAGATTATCTGCATACCCCAAGAATTTAGGGAATTGAAAGAGGGAGGGCAGTGAGAGAAAAATAACCCAGGAGAAACCCCATGGGGGCTACAATTTTAATAAATATTGGGAGTAGATATCCTAATTATACATTTGGCTAGCTTGAAGAAACTTTGATCTTTTCTTTTACTTATGGGGGAACTTTTAAAATACATTTTAAAAATAATATTTCTTTATTTTGGTCTGTGCTCTGTCTTCACGGCTGTGCAGGCTTTTCTCTAGTTGTGGCATATGGGGGCTACTCTCTAATCATGGTGTGCGGGCCTCTCATTGCAGTGGCTTCTCTTGTTGCCGAGCACAGGCTCTAGAGTGCGCAGGCTTCAGTGGTTGCTGCACGTGGGGTCAGTAGTTGCAGCTGCAGGGCTCTAGAGCACAGGCTCAATAGTTGTGGCACATGGGCTCAGTTGCTCTACAACTGAATCAGGGATTGAATCTGTGTCTCCTGCATTAGCAGGTGGATTCTTTACCGCTGAGCTTACAGGCCCACCAGCCCTTGGAATGTGTACTTTGAATTACAACTTACTTGGTTCAATCCTCTTCTCTATTATGTAGTTCCTGGATGAGGGTTCCCTTACTCTTTCTGAACCTTACAAGGATAAGGATGGTTTTTTTGTTTTTTCGCACATGGGCATCATATCCCCCTGTTTCTAAGGGGTGCTCTCATTGTCCGTGGATGGGCGATGTATTTGCATGGTGCAGAAGTGTTCATTTCTTCTCCTCACCTTGGCAGGACCACAGTAAATATTCCTCAGCTCAGAATTGCATCTTCCCATGCCTTCTCCTCCTCCTGCATACCTAGCCCTCCTAGGGCTCTGGGTTAGCAAACAGCATGCAAATAATCGAACTGAGACATTAATGCCAGAAGAATTGTGTTTAATTGTTTGGAAAACAGGAGCAGCAAATGAAGGGTGATAGAAAAGGGTGTCTGGGCATGCTGCCCAAGTTTCCAAGAAGCCGACAGGGTGATGTAGATACATGTCAGCAAAGGTGATTAGTCGGTTTAGAACCAGATCCTCATCTGAGATGGAAACTGCAGCTGCTAATTAATAAGAGGTTGAGATCCAGGAAGCTGTCATCCTGTTGTTGCTGCCTTTTCCCGAAGAGTGGCTGCCTCCAGGAACTGGGGGTGAGTGGGGCTGACAGCTGACTGAGAGAGGGGAGCGGGCTCCATACTCTCTGTTCTCCTGGTGGATTAGCCCTTGGCCTCATGACTAGACAGACTTCTTATTGGACTTCTGGCACTGCTGAAGGGGTGAGTGCTTCTGTTGGCACTTGGGGGCATAGGACTCCTTGCACTTGGGTGGAGGCTGGCAAGGCTCCTTGGTCTGTTGAGGTGGGGCTCAGCACCGCTTTGGTGGGGGGCAGCACTGCTGGGGTGGGGGGCAGCACTGCTGGGGCGGGGGGCAGCACTGCTTCGGTGGGGGGCAGCACTGCTTCGGTGGGGGGCAGCACTGCTGGGGTGGGGGGCAGCACTGCTTCGGTGGGGGGCAGCATTGCTGGGGTGGGGGGCAGCACTGCTTCGGTGGGGGGCAGCACTGCTTCGGTGGGGGGCAGCACTGCTGGGGTGGGGGGCAGCACTGCTTCGGTGGGGGGCAGCACTGCTGGGGCGGGGGGCAGCACTGCTGGGGCGGGGGGCAGCACTGCTTTGGTGGGGGGCAGCACAGCTGTGGGGGAGCACACTGCTTCTGCTTCTGCTGAGACATTCTGGGCCGGATGTGCACTGGAAGCAGAAAGACACAGAAGTGAGGCAGGCTGGAGCCTTAGAGAGACTCTTCCTCGGAGAACCTCCTGCCTTGTTTGCACCCACCCCACTTTGACCTTGCCCTGGTGGCTCCACTGATTTAAGGTGTGTGTACGCAAGTGTGCGTGTCTGTATAAATTGTAGCTACAGTCTGTAAGCCATTTCAAGGTGTTTTTTTTTTAGACAAACATGGGAGGAAAGGGGGAGAAGAGAAAGGGAGAGAGGTAGAAGAAAACAAAGATGTAAAAAGAGAGAGAAAGAGGAGAGAGAAGTAGAGATTAAGAAAGAAAGACAGTGAGAAGGAGAACAAAAAGCAATACATTGCCACAGCAAAAATTGTGGAATATGGAACCAGATTTCCTGGGAGCTGAGTCTTGGCTAAACCATTAACCAGCTGTGTGAGTTTGAGCAAGTTACTTAACTTCTTTGTCCTTTCCTTAAGGTCACTGGAAGCATTAAATGAGTATAGTATATAAGAATCTATACAGACAAACACACACACATACACACATAAATATGTATATACACACACTGAGTACTGTTGCAAGGATTTCAACTTGTTAAACCAATTTATAACAATTTTAAAAGGCTAACAAAGAGCATCTTAACCACTCCCTAAGAGAATTCATAGAAAATGGGAATCTAGAGACAAGGAGGACCTTAAAAGGTCCTTACTTACAGTTGAGGAAAGCAGAACTCAGAGAGGGAAGTAATTGTTCCATAAGCACTCTGCACAGGGGGCTGGAAGCAGCCATCCCTAACTCTCAGAGCAGGGTGTGGCCACTGCGCCACATGGTCTTATCCCTGCTGCTCTGAGCTCCCAGGGGCCGTTGTACCCCTGATCCCTAAGGAGTTCTCCTTCATCCCTGCATTTACCGTTCCCTTAAGGGCAGCTTTGCCCCTGAGCTGGTTTCCTCCCTTTCATTTTACCCAGCCCTGCTCAGAGCCTGGCCACACACAAACTCACACCGCACACACTGCCAGTAGCCTCAGACATGGCCTCTCGACAAACCCTCCTCTCCCATCTCAACCCAACTTCTAGTACCCTTCAGCTGTTGATTTGCAGCCCAAGATAGGTTGGTCTCAAATGATATGTAGGAGAAGTGAAGTGAAGTGAAGTCACTCAGTCGTATCTGACTCTGCTACCCCGTCAACTGTAGCCCACCAGCTCCTCCGTCCATGGGATTCTCCAGGCAAGAATATTGGATTGGGTTGCCATTTCCTTCTCCAAGGGATCTTCCCAACCCAGGGATTGAACCCAGGTCTCCTGCGTTGCAGACAGACGCTTTAACCTCTGAGCCACCAGGGAAGGAGATGCCCAAATGAGGCCTCTCTGACCAACCACCCAAATCTCTGGCCTCAGTTCCCAGCAGAGATGGTACCATGATTGGAGCCAGGCTTCTAGGAGAGGCACTCCTTTGTCAGACTTACCGTCGTTTACTAGCCGCTGGAGTGTGGGGATGCTGAAGGATGCTGTGGGATGCTTTGAGCCTGTCCACCTTTTATACATCTCGAATCCCTGTCTGAGGCCAGGAGGTGGCCTAGGATTGGGGCGTCCTAATTAAGCCCTAGTCACTGTAGAATGTACCTTCCTCAGATTCCAGGTTTTAGTCACCTCCTAGGCTGGCAACTTCCCTCTTGGTTTGGCGGGACTAGGGGATGACGGTACCTTCACTCCGGCCCTGGCCCCACCTCCCCATCACTTTACAAGGCCTGGCTGCCTCAGATTTCCAAACCCACTCGTGACTTTTGACTTAGAACCTTGGCATCCGGGATGGTCCCAAGGAAGCATTTAGGACAGTGCTGGGTGTAAGGGAGTGTGAGGGCAGTGTTCCGAGATGTTCCGGTTGATGGGGTGAGTGGTGGGCCAGGCAGGGTACACAGAACAGCATTAGGGAAATGACAACTGAGTGGTGAGTGGCTCTCTGGGAAACTCATTAAACTCATTATAGGTCTGAACTTGACTTAACCTAGGCTCTGAACCACATTCAGCCTGAACTGGTGAGAAAACAGGGCAAGTGGCTTTGGCTTTTCACCTTTGGTAATACGAAGGAAAAAATGGGGGCTGCAGCCCTCTGTCCTGCCTGCCACTGAGAAAACCATTAGGCTTCATTAAGAGAAACTGGGTGGTGACAATAGACAGTACCTATCTCTTTATCTTTTTACATATGTATAAGATACCCAGACTCCAGGGTTCTCAGGAAAATGATTATCATAAGGTAGAGGAGGCGGGGGAGCTGAGAAGCATTGATTTGGAGTGAGCTGCTGGAGGAGTCACCTGGGCTGGCTCCGGAACTCTAAGCTCCTAGGGCTTCAGTCCTGATTCTTCTTTCCCATTCCAGTTAGATTCCAGGATGACGAGGGATGCCCCAGGGAACAAACATGGATGATTCTCATATCTGACAAAGGATGAAGCATATTTTTAAAAAATCCCCAAATAGTGTTCAGACCGGAGCTCTGATCCTCACCAGCTGGATGACCTTGGGCATTTAGTACCTTTGAACCTCACTTTCCTCGTCTGCTAAAGAGGATAGCACCATCCTCTTTTTGTTTGCTTTTTTTCATGGAAATGTATTTTATTTTAAATATAGAGGTGTGTACATGTCGATCTCAAACTCCCTATCTATCCCTTCCCCCACCCCACCCTTTCCCTCTGGTAGCCATAAGTTCATTTTCTAAGTCTGTGAGTGTTTCTGTTTGGTAAGTAAGCTCATTTGTGTCATCTTTTTCAGATTCTGCATATAAGTGATATAGTTTCTCTGATTTACTTCACTTAGTATGATAATTTCCAGGTCCACCTCTGTTACTGCAAATGGCATTATTCATTCTTTTTAGTGACTAATATTCCATTGTATATATGCATATATTGTGTATATATATATATTGTATATGCCACATCTTCTGTACCCATTCATCTGTTGGTGGACATTTAGGTTGCTCCCACATCTTGGCCATTGTAAACAGTGCCACAACGAACACTGGGGTGCATGTATCCTTTGGAACTATGTTCTTTTCTTTTTTTTTTTTTCTGGACATATATGCCCAAGAGTGAGTCTGCTGTATCCTAATGGTAGTTCTATTTTTGGTTTTTTAATGAACCCCCATACTGTTCTCCATAGTATCTGCACCAATTTACATTCCCACCAGCAGCATAGGAGGGTTATGTTTTCTCCACACCCTCTCCAGCATTTACTGTTTGCAGATTTTTTGATGATGGCCATTCTGACTGGTATGAAGTTAATATCTCATTGTAGCTTTGATTTGCATTTTTCTAATAGTTAGAGATGTTGTGTATCTTTTCATGTGTCTCTTGGCCATCTCTATGCCTTCTTTGGAGAAATATCTATTTAGGTCTTCTGCCCATTTTTTGATCGTGCTGTTTGTTTTGATATTGGGCTCCATGAGCTGTTTATTTTAGTTATTAATCCCTTGTTGGTCACATCATTTGCAATATTTTACCCAATTTTGTGGGTTATCTTTTGCTTTTGTTTATGGTTTCCTTTGCTGTACAAAATATTTTGAGTTTAATTAGGCCTCATTTATTTATTTTTGTTTTTATTTCCATTCTTTTTGAGGTAGATCAAAAAAGATCTTGCTGTGATTTCTTTCACAGAGTGTCTGCCTATATTTTCCTCTAAGAGTTTTACAGTATCCAGTCTTACATTTAAGTCTTTAATCCATTTTAAGTTGATTTTTGTGTATGGTGTTAAAGAATATTCCAATTTCATTTTTTCACATGTATCAGTCCAGTTTTCCCAGCACCATGTATTGAAGGGACTGTCTTTCCTCTATTTTATAGTCATGCCTTCTTTGTCATAGATTAATTGGCCATAGGTGTGTGGGTTTATTTCTGGATTTTCTGTCCTGTTCCATTGACCTATATTTCTGTGTTTGTGTCAGTACCATACTGTTTTGATGACTGTAGCTTTGTAGTATTGTCTCAAGTCTGGGAGCCTGAATGTCAGTAGCAGTAAAGGTTATAATGGGCAACATACGTAAAGTTTGTGCATAGTGTTTGGTGCAAAATAAGTGCTCAACAAATGTTGAATGCTTCATCGAGTAGAGCTATGAAGACTATGACAAAATATACTCTCAGAAGTAAGGAGTGGGTTGTTACAACATTTGAAGGCAAGTAGTGGCACTTGCTACCGGTGTCATAAGGCCTAACTGAAAGGAACGAAAATAGGCAAGCTAGTCCTGAGGATGGTTCATTTCTTGTCTCAGACTTGGAATTTAGCCACAGTTTTGCTGAGAGCCTTAGAATATCCCTGTCTTGGGAAGTCACATTGCAATACAACAAGGAAATGCAGCCCAGGCTTGGAAATCAATGGTTTCTCACCCTGGGGCTCCCTGAGAGGGCAGGCTGTGCATGGGTGAGGCGCTGAGGGAGACTCAGAAGAATGCAGGTCTTCCCAGGAGAAGAATCCCTTCTGCCTGGTGTCACTGTGATGGAAGTAACCCCAGATACCTTGAGGGATTTCAGCTTAGGTCCCTAGAGGCAGAGAAGAAAGGTCACATGGGGTAGCTACCGCGGGATAACCATTAGTTCATCAAGAAGCAGGATGCCCGCACCATGGACTGGGTGCCTCTCCTGTGCTGGAAACGGTGGTGAACAAGGAAAGCCAGACCCTTGCTGGTCGCTACACTGCTCCACATTCTGTTCTCCCCCTTCTCCTTCCAACTCTTTAGTATTTTTCAATTGTTTGATTTGGGTTACCTGAATAACTCAAATTCAAATGTTACAGTAACAATGTCTGCATAACTAGAGAAACTGTGAACATCATCTGATCCATGAGTTTGGGTGTTATATCCTGTCAATATTTTCCTGTATTGGGCCCCCACTACCCAGATCAGATTTTTTGTGCTGGAGTCAGCTATCTCAAGAATGCATTCTATAGTTTTGCTTCTACCACCAGAGAGCAGAAGGAATGGGTAATCCAGAAGAGACAGACAAAACTAAACGCTTATCCTGAGCGTTTGGAATGGTATTGTTCACTGACTTTCATTAGTATCATTCTTTCTCCAAGCCTATGTCTCTCATGCACACAGGCTCACACACACACACACACACACACACACTCACATATACACATGCGAGTCTCTCCCATACTCTAGCACTGAGTGTTTGTGGGGCATAAAACCAGTTCTCAGGAAAGGTGGTGGGATGGGAGGTGGCATTTTCAACCAGTTTCCAAAACACATGTACATAACTCACTGAGTACTGTTGGTCATGTCTAGCAGGCATATGACCCTGCATCCTTTGCATGGCTCCCATACCCTAAGGCTCCATATGGCTCTTGAGCACATTTTCCCCCTTCAAGTATCCCTTGGTGTTAAGCTCATCCTCATTTTACTTGCATGAACATGAACATGCTGGTAAGGTAGCATGGATGAGAGGTGTACACCAGAGGAAGGAGGTAGGTAGGGGACTTTACTCTCCAGGACGTCTTTGTTTTGCAGATAGACACTTGCTCACTTGATTGCTTGATTTCTAGTTCTAAGCGCCTGGTAGCACATCCTCCCTGAGAAAGACCAGGACTTAGATGCATAGAAGGCCAAGGGGCTGAGTTCTCTAGAGATCTAGTCAGTCATCAAATGTACAGGAAGCAGACACCATTCCCAGGCTGGGGAACTGAGTGACATACAAGCCCAGCCCTCAAAGAGCGGATGATCTCCATGGGGAGACAAATCCACCCCAATGTGACAGAAGCACTGGATCTGGGAGGCAGACATCATGAGTCAGGAGGGATGATATGGAACAAAGGAGGCTCAGGACTCAGAGGAGTGGTCACCCCTTTGGGCTGGGTCAGTGTTGGCATGAAGCATCAGGGCGGACAGGAAAAGCTCCTTGACAATGAATTCCTTCAGGGCAGAAACACTGACTTCATCTTTGTATCCTGCTACCTAGCAAAGGTTCCAGCTCAGATTCATAGCTAGCTGCATTTTTGTGAAATGAATGAGGACATTCCAAGCAAGTGGATATGGACTGAGAAAACATGTGGAAGGTGGGAAGATGCTATGTGTGTTTGAGGGACAAAGAGACCAACTTGGCTAGAGTGGATGGTCAGTGCTAGTGAGCTGTGGGCAGTGAAGTAGGGCCAGACCCCAAGGAAGGTGGAATAGTCAGGAGAGCTGAAGAGCTGAGGCCAAGAGAGCTGAAATTACAGAGTGAAAGGAGCGATAAGGAGACCTAAGCTTTGATTTTAAATACTGTAGAGGTACCCCCTTATCAGATGCTGTACATTAAAAAAATTCTATTGGTTAGCTTATAGAGGCAGATCGGTATTGGCTTGTATTTAGAAGGCCTGAGTATATTTCTGGCTCTGACAATAATTAACAGTGTGCTTTTGGACAACTGGCTTCCCCTCTCTGGGGCCCAGATTTTTCACTCTGTAGAACATGATAATCCCTAAGGCCCTTTCCAGGTGTAAGCAGCGTGATTTTCCCATAGTAGATGGGAAGCAAAAGAGGGACATAGCTAAAAGTGGTTTTTTAATAAAACATTCACAGGACTGGAGGACTAAGAGGATGGAGGGAGAGAGAAGGCGGAGGCAAGGGGACCCTTCTGCTTCTAAGTGACAAAAATGGGCAGTGCACAGATTAGGACTGGGGCGAGGGCAAAGGAAGACAAGAAGCCTGCTCATACACGTTGTGTTTGGTGCAGCAGGATCCCCAGCAAGCTGTGGTTGCCATATGCATATGCACACTGCTGTGTAATGTGTACTCTGTACACGCTGTTGTGTACTGTCTGTACACGGCATGTAAACAGCATGCACACACTATGTTGTGTGTGTGCTGTATAGAAACAGTCCACATGCCCTGTTGTACACGCCCTGGATATGAGTCCACACTGATGGGCCGCGGTAGAGGAGGGGGTGATGAGGGGAAACAGTCATGGAGACTTCACCGGCTGGGAGCCAGGTTTGTGCTAGGCACCCAAAAGAAGCACAGAAAGCAAAGCAAGGAAGCTCTAGGTCCCAGAGCTCCCTTGCTCCTTACTGGTGGCAGGGCTTGCTCAGGGAACAAGAAAACACTCTAGACTAGTGGGTGCCAGGACTGGAAGGAGCCCAGGAATCAGACAAAACACTCCCAATTCCTGGTTCAAAGACTGTGCCAACACATGATATCACTCTCAACCAGTCACCAAGAAATGATAACTGTTACTATATTTTGCAGAGGTTGGTATAAGGTTGTTGACTTTTATTTCTTTGGAAAGTCTTCTTTTTTGTTTGCTTTTTGAGAGTATACTCTTTCCAGAGTTATTAATTTTAAAATTACCTTTATGTATTGAAGTGATGGCAACCATAAGAGGCCTTTACTTTTACTTGGAAAAATAAAATGCTTGCCATCCTTACTCAATGCATTTTTTAAAAAATGTAATTTTAGTTTTTAGTGAAATCCAAAAGCCTGAGCACCACTGATGTGTGTCCATCCAGTCTTATTTTTTCTGACTTTCTTTTCTTCCCTTTTAATTTATTGAAGTATAGTTGATTTAAAATGTCATGATTAGTTTCAGGTATATGGCACTGTGATTGAGATACACACACACACACACACACACACACACATATATATATATATATATATATATATATATATATGTATGTTTGTAAATATGCATACCTTTTTCAGATTCCTTCCCCTTACAGGTTCTTTGAAATATTGATTACAGTTCTCCTGTATAAGTAGGTCCTTGTTGGTCATCTATTTCATAAGGGTGTGTATGTGTTAATCCCAAACTCCTAATTTATCCCTTCTCCGCAGTTTCCCAGTTGGAAATCATGAATTTAGTTTTCTATGCCTGTGGATCTATTTTTGTTTTTTAAACAAGTTGATTTGTATCTTTTAAATATATATTTCACATATAAGGGATATAGTATGATGCTTGTCTTTATCTGGCTTACTTACTCAGTATGATAATCTCCAGGTCCATCCACATCTCATAAATGACCCAATTTCATTCCTCTTTATGTCTGAGTAATGTACCACTGTATTTATGTAACGTATCTTCTTTATCCACTCATCTGTCAGTGGACATTTACGTTGCTTCCAGGCCTTGGCTATTGTACATTGTGCTGCGATGAACACTGGGGTTCATGCATCTTTTCGAGGTATGGTTTTCTCCAGGTATATGCCCAGAGTGGGATTGCGGGATCATATGGTAACTGTATTTTTAGTTTTTTAAGGAACCCCCATACTGTTCTCTATAGTGGCTGTACTCACATCCCCGCCAACAGTTTAAGAGGGTTCCCTTTTCTCTACACCCTCTCCAGGATTTATCATTTACAGATTTTTTGATGATGGCCATCTGACCTGTGTGAGGTGATACCTCATTGTACTTCTGGTTTGCATTTCTCTAATAACTAGCAATGTTGAGCAGTTTTTCAGGTACTAGTTGGCCAGCTGTATGTCTTCTTTGGAGAAATGTCTGTTTATGTCTTTTGCCCATTTTTTAATTGAGGTTTTTTTTATATTGAGTTTTATGTGCTGTTTGTATATTTTGGAAATTAATCCTTTGTTGGTTACAAATATCATTTGCAAATATTTTATTTTCATTTTGTTTATGGTTTCCTTTGCTATGCAAAAGCTTTTGAGTGGGTCCCATTTGTTTATTTTTGCTTTTATTTCCACTACTGTAAGAGATAGATCTAAAAGATCTCGCTTTAATTTATGTCAGAGAGTGTTCTGCTTATGTTTTCTTCTAGAAGTTTTTCAGTATCTGACCTTTTACCATTGAGTCTTATAACTAACAAACATAGAAAAGGTGAAATGGAAAAGGGAAGTGACTTGTGTGAGGTCACAATTTATCAAATGCCAGGGAGAGGACTTGAATGCCAGGTACCTGATCAAAAACCAAACCAAACGGAAAGTGACTCATCATACAAAGAAAACAGGACTTTGGCTAATGCCAAAAATCAGGAAATTCTCCCCGCTTCCTGAATAGCCCTGCCCACTATCCCCTAAAGCAGGCCTTTGCAGTGGTGGCAGGAGCAGGCTTGTGCAACACCCGCACCCCAGGCGTCTTCTCCCAGGCTGGCTCAGTCACAGTGCCAGGCGCTGGCTTGCCCCTCTTGGCCTGGCCCTCTCCTTGGAAGACAGGCTGTGGCCTGTGCTGTCACATCATTAAGATAGAAGCTATTCTCTTGCCTTTAACCAGCCTTTCAGATCAAAAGGATTAACCCCTTCAAGCCACCTTTCCCCTTCCTGACTCTTAGGAAGCCCCCAGTTGCAAGAAGTAAGTTCCCTCCAAGCCCCCCGTAGCTGGCTCCTCGGCCACCTGGCTTCTCCATGCCCAGAATCAATGGTTTCACTGTCATAATATAGGGATGTCCTGGGATACTTTACTACCCCAGGGATCTAAGGCTTAATCTCATTCTGCAATGGCCCCACGATATGGAGTGAGGTCCCTGAATACTGGAGTTTCCACAGGGATCTGCCTGCAGGCTCCTCTTCTCCCTTGGTGATCTCACTCACTCCTCTGCTTCTAATAGCCACCTTTCTACTAACGCTACTAATGACTTGTAAATCTGTATTTCCAACCTAGGCATCTACCTTATGCTTCCAGTCCCTGGCACATTCTGTTGCTTCCTTAGTATCTCAAAGTGCCCACAAAAAACCTTGTCATCCTTCCCCATCTGCATGCACAGCACACCAGCTACCATGTACCCAGGAGTACCACATTTAACTATATCCCACCACTGACCATTCCCTGAATGGAACTGGTCTACCACCTGGATGTGTAATGATTTACATTTATCACCACAGAAAGCGTCTGTGATTTGAAGAGGGTCCTCCCCTGGTCTGGCCTTCATCAGCTCTTGTCTTGACTGCCAAAGAGATTGCTTAACCCATTTCCCTATCTTTGTTTGTCTAGATGCAAACCATTTTCTACACAGAAGCCAAAATAATTGTTTTAAAAGGGAAGTATGGACCAGGGTGGTGCGATAAAGCTAGAGAGATAGAACTTAGGCTTTAGGCTGTAGGGAGGGGGATGGGGGCCACTTGAGGGATTTTCTGTAGGAGAATGATGTGGGCTAAGTTATATTTAAAACAAGAATTTCTTGTTTTAAAGAAATATACACTAAGGTATTTAGGGGCAAACGGGCATCACATCTGCAAGTTACTGTCAAAATGTTCAGGAGAGAGAAAATAAAACACAGATAAATAAATACAGATTATATGCATATTCATGTATGTACATATATATATATATATGTATAGACATATAGATTGGAGGCAGAAGGAGAAGGGGGCAACAGAGGATGAGACGACTGGGTGGTGTCAATGACACACTGCACATGAGTTTGAGCAAACTCTGGGAGATCGTGAAGGACAGGGAAGCCTGCCGTGCTGTAGTCCATGGGGTCACAGAGTCTGATACAACTTAGAGACTGAACAACAATATATACATATATATATATATGCCCCAGCCTTCTGTTTATGGATACATAGACATAGATATACATATATGCATATCTATCTAAATATCTCTCTATACATGTCTTGTTTTCTTTTTCTGAAATAATATTTATGTATCTTTATAAGCAAATAGAGAGAGAGAGAGAAACATTTAAAATCTGGGTGAATCTGCATGAAGGATATCCAGAAATTCTATGTACTGTTCTTCACACTTTTCCATAAGTCTGAAACTATGTAAAACAAGTTTTTTTTTTTTTCCTAATGTCTTTATTTTTTGGCCACGCCACCTGGCTTGTGTTATCTTAGTTCCATGAGCAGGGATTGAACTCGTGTCCCCTGCAGTGGCAGGGTGGAGCCCTAGCCACTGGACCACAAGCAAATCCCCTAAATGAGCATCTTTTAAATATAACTTAGCCCACATCATTCTCCTACAGAAAATCCCTCAAGTGGCCCCCATCCCCCTCCCTACAGCCTAAAGCCTAAGTTCTATCTCTCTAGCTTTATCGCACCACCCTGGTTCATGCTTCTGCCCCATCTACAAGGACCTGTTTACAATTCCTGGCAGACAACCTGCTGTCTCTCATTGCAGTCTTAGGTCACACAGTCATTCTGACGGGAATCCCTGACACTCACCCGGCACTGGGTAAGTGTTAAGTCAGAGGCACACTTCACACTGTGAGCACGGAGGATGGAGCTAGGTGAGCTTCCTGCCTTCCCTTAACCTTTCCTCTGCAGATGGCTATGGTGGTTTCCTCTCTCCCTGCAATACAGGTGCACAGGTGTGTGAGGAACAGCCTGTGGTTCTACGTGAGCTCAAGACAGATGAGAAGAACTTGAGAAATATATTTGGTGAGATCGCAGTCTCCCAGTGCGACCCCTGGATCTTTGGTTTTATGTTTTGTCACTTGGGAAATGGACGGCTGTCGTCATTCAGTCTGGCCCTGCTCCATTCCTGCTCCATTTCCAAACCTCCAGGAAGTCCCCTCTAAATGCACCAGAGGAGTTAAAGCCAGAGGCCAGGGGCACGTGTGTGTTCACCTTGTGTATGCACCTGGGGGCGGGGTGTTGGGGTCAGAGGCAGACAAGGTCCTCTCTCCTCTTCCTAGAAGTGCCCCCCTTCACCCCAGCTTCAGGGCTGCCAGCCAGATAGTACATCTCATCTTGAAAAGCACGAATGAGACACCCCTCCCCATGCTGAGCTCCCATGACTGGGTAGAAGGACATCAGCTGGCCTGAAAATTCTGGATCTATAGGATGTTGCATCTGCTGATACCTTCTCTGATCTGAAAGGCATCAGTTGGAGGTCTCTGTTTCCTTCGTAGCATTTGGAGAAACACAGATCCTCTTGCTAGGTTTAGATTTGATGCAGACTTAAGGAAAGATATGATAAGGGGCTTTACACCATCTTGTCTCTCCAAATGGAGAGCTCTTACTTATCTTTCTATGTTGTCCAGAATTAAGGGAATGAGCAAGTGAGAAAAACTAAAACTAAACTGAAGAAAACAAGAAGCCTAAACTGATCTTTGTATTAAAAAAACTGAGCCTTAAAAGATAGTGGAAAGGAAATGAGGAAAACACCACACTGAGTGCCTGGTGTTGGTATAGTTTCTATACACTTTTAGAAAGGAAGGAGAGAGATTTTTTTTTTGAAAGAGGACAATTTCTGCCAATGATACATGCATTTATCTTGATAGCTGTCTATATCTAGACAGGGTAGTAAGACATATAATTTTAAGAAATTTTGTTCTGAGTGTTAATGGAAACTTTCCTTGGTACTCTTCTAGTGATCTGAATCAAAATAAAATTTAATTGTTTTCTGAGGTACCTTTTTGATGTGATAGCTCTCTTATACCAGGCCATAAAAGTGTCCAATTATATGCAGATTTCAAAAAGATTACATTTCAAATGCAATGTGGAGTGTTCTAAAGTTGACCTAACATATTTTAGCTTCAGATACAAGGAAATCTATACACACATTACTACTTAACTATGTAAAACGCATCCTTACAATATTAAAATGTAGGCTGGCTCCTTGGTTCTTAACAAACCTAAAAAGAAATGCATTAAGTAATCAGTTTAAAATACAACACTATTTTAGGTGGCAAAGAATTAGTCAAAGGGCCTGGGGCCTGGTCTCTTCACACTTCTGGGGCTGAGACAAGGCAATGCCTCAGATCATGGAAGATGAAATCCTGAGTGAGATCCCAGGAGCCTCAGGTCCCAACACCCCAGCTTCTCTTCTCTTGCCAACTTCTTGCTGCTCTTGGCAGTGAGGTGGGGCCTGCACAGATGAAGTCAGTGGAGAACCCCCCTCCCTGCCTCCTCCTCATGTTCCATGCACACCCTTCAACTGGGATGACACTGGCAAGTGGGCGTGTGGAACCCAGACAATCAGTCTCATATTTGCTTCTAGGTACAGGGATCAGAATTGGTGTCTGAAGTTCTGAGTCATACCAAGGTTCCATGAGAGGGGGGGTCTCTGTATTTTGTGTTACAGACACACACACACACACACACACCCGGATGGTCACCCCTACTATGCAAGGTATTCTCTGTGTGTGCAGAGACCTTTGCTGGGCATTGAAGGACGTACATACAAATAAGATGCATTCCCCAGGTGTTTGCTGAGCATCTATCAAGTAGCTAAGCACAAGGCTGGACACCAACAAGAATGGAACAGTGTAAAATTCAGGTTTTCAAGCTGCTTAGACTTTACTTAGAGAAAAAAAAAGTGAAAAAAGGGGAGCTCAGTTTTTATTATAATATAGAATCCTAGGTTCCTACTGAGAATCAAGCTATGGCCAGAGGAATAAGACTCTCTGAGGAGATGGGAAGGCCCCAAGGATCGGGTCTAGAGAGAAGAGTAGAACACTGTGGTGAGTTCGGATGAATGGATGGGGGTAGTCAGGGCTGCACTTGTGCGTCCCCCATCACCACTGGGGGCCCAGAGGAAAGAGCAGCAGGTTTACAGTGTAGGGCTGACCTAGGGCTGAAGACCTCATGGGGGCCAACACGAGTGCATTATTAGTGGTGGAAACCTTGGGGTGGGATAGTTCAGACTGTGGTCCACGCTGGAGAAGGAGGTAAGCGGTGAAAATTTTAGAGGTTACAACAGGGATGTGATTGATGATTCTCAGAGACAGTAGAGCCCAGAGTTAGAGCGGCAAAGAAAGCATGGCAGTACTGTCAGCATGGAAGTCAGACTAACCTGAGAAGCAAGTTATCACTCTTGGAAATGAAGCTTATACAAGCCCAGAAGTTGAGAAGTCAACCATATATCCATATTAAATGAGTAGCTTCTATTATTTTAAGCTTCCCGTAGAGTATTAAATAAATATCTTTGAAGCAAAAAATTCAAGTGGTATCTTCTTCATGAAGGTTTTTTCATCCCCAAGACACATGTTCTGTCTAAAGAAACAACTCTCTGTTATGTCTATAGCTTTTCCTACATCTACTAGGAAATGTGGAATGTTCTTCTTGGTTCTTGAGATACTTGCACATATGATTTGTTAACCCCAGTGTCCAACCCTGGAGGGCAGAGCCATGGATGCGCTCCCCAAAGGTCAGTACATACTGAGATTCCAGCAACTGTTCCAGGAATGCAGTCATGCTGTGCCATGGAGGAGACTTATGGCCGATGGGCTTTTTGCTTTGCGGAAGATTAAGTAGCAGTCTTCAGGAGCAAAGTTTTCCAAGTTTGCCTACCAGCAAGCTCAAATGCTTGTGGAGTTAAACACAATAATTATTGTTGAATGACTAGTGCAAACAGAAGTTTATGGGAGGCTAAGCTGAGGGAGATATGTGCGCTACAGCGTCTTTACCCTCTAGCACAAAAAGATGCGCATGTTCATGTGTGCCTGCGCATGCACACGTTTCCACGCGCACACACACACCTAACCCCCCACATGCTCACGTTTCCACGCGCACACACACACCTAACCCCCCAACATGCATAGTTGCAGACTTAGGTGTGTGGCGATCTTTCACATTTATAGATATGTCTGTTTGTCTTTGAGGAAGGGTATCAGTAGAATGGTATCTTCATGATGCAAGTCCCGGATTTGCCTCTTGACTCCTCCTTTTTTGTGAGGCTGTTTGGAATTTATCCTCACTGTCAGGGTGTGGTCTTGGATGCACAACGATGGGTGGCTGTTTGCATGGAAAGTCCACCTCAAGAGCAGCATAGAAACAGAGAACTCACCAGGCACACCCCAAAATATATTCACCCCACAGTTAGTGAGCACCCACTGTTTTCCAGGCACTGAGGATTCAGAGATAAGTAAGACATTGCTTCCATTCTGTAAGTCCTCAGAACCTAGAGGAGGTAGCAGACTGTACAAATGACTTCAGCACTACATGATGAGTGTCTTAGTGGAGTTATTTGGAAGCCATTGTAGCAGAGATAAAGAAGGACATAAACCAGTCCAGGGGAGCAGCTGAAGTTTTCCTGGAGGAGGCAGGCCGTGCTCTGCGCTGTCTCCGCAGTGCACTCATGGAAAGGTGAGGTCAAGGACACCCTCCTTTTTCTCCTAGAGGTTTCCTGGTTTGGGAGATAATGTTACCCATCCCTCTAGCTCAGAGAAATCCTCTTTGTTCACCCCTTTCCCTCTAGTTCTACCCCACTTTCTATCAGATCATTCCATCATACCACTGCTATTCTAATGAAAGTCCAAAAGAGCCTGAGGATGGGCATCTGGAGAGAGAGTCCAGAAGCTGGCCTGAGGCACTAACCAATCTCTAGGTTTGTGGGCTATCGGATAGGGTCCTACCCTCACTATACCTCAAGGTCTTTGTGAGGCCAAATGCAGTGGAAAGGGATGGGAGTCACCAAGAACGCCCCATATGTGGATAACTCAGTCTACCCAGACCCAGTGTGTGCATAGCAACAAACAATCATGCACCGGCCACCTTCTAGCCAGAGAGCTCACAGAGCACAGCCACACCCACATGGGATTTTCTCCTTTATAGCTTATCCTCCTAGGAAACAAGAGGCAATTAGTATTGGGTTGACCTAAAAACTGGGTCAGGTTTTTCTGTAAGATATTACGGAAAAACCAGAATGAACTCTTTGGCCAGCCCAATACACCTACACCTAAGAAATAGATAACATGATTTCAGGGGAGTTATGGGCCTTATGAAGAAATTATAACATGGTCATGTTTAATTAGGGTGGGCAGGGAAGACCTCTCTGAGGTAGAGACATCGGAGCTGGGCCTGGAGGATGGTAATATGGTCATACAAAAGTCTGTGGATAGAAGTGAAGCAAAGAGAGTGCAAAGGCCTGAGATGGGGATGGTCTTGATGTGTTCCCTGAGCGTCCCATGGCTGGAGCCTGGTAGACCAGGAGCAGGTGCATTCAGGGAGTCAGGTGGGGACTGAGTTCTATCAGGTGTGGGGACTGTGAAAGGATCTGAGCTGGTAGTGACTTGATCTAAGTTCTGCTTGAGAAGGGTCATTTTGGCCATTCTTACAAGGCAGGCTGAGCCAAGGCACAAGTCACGGCTCCTGTCTTCTTTCTTATCTTGGATCCTTATCAGAACCCAGAGAGCATATTTTTATTCTAGATGTTTATTTTAAATTTGGCCAGGAAGAAACCAACCCTTGGTAAGTTAGCAGTGACACAGTTAACAGTTGCCGAGTGAGGGCCCCTTTGATTATATTGTATGTTGTGTCTTTTCTGGGAGAGCATCCAATTTCAAAAGCGTGTTCTTTGTCCATCTGAATACATCTGACCTTGGTGGACCACACACTCCCATTAGAGGTCCAGAGGAGAGGACCCCCATACTAAGTGGAATTTGCAGAAGGAATCTGCTCCTACACTTCTTCTCCCAGGCAGAACTACCATGTCAGACTTGGTAACTTAGCCTTTACCTGGACCTCCCACTGCTGCCCCTCAGAGTACCTGGCTGCTCTGGGGCATCCCTGCTGATGAGGAAGAGTCACTCAGGGCTGGTAGGTTCTGTTTTTCCACATGGGTTGGAAGCAACACCTCTTATTTCATTTTCAGCTGCCTCGTGCCTATAGCAGGGAACTTAAGAACACAATGGGAAGAACACAGAACACAGCATCAAGGCTGGCTGACATTTCCATTTTATTTCCCTCTGCTTCCCACGCTGCAGCCAACCTGAAGCATTCATTCCATTCACACCCACAGTGTTTTCCCAGGCTACACCTTTACTCGGGTGGTTCCCTCTGAGACCTTGCTCCGTCCCCTATGGGGATCTCTTCCTTGGTGCTCATTCTTCAAAACTCAGATCATATGTCATCTCCTTCAGGAAGTCCCTGTCAGTTCACTAACCCTCATGAGATTCCCCATCAGTGAGTCTCCAAAGCTTTAGCATGGGCTCTCGATTCAGGCATACTTGAGTTTGAGTCTCAGTGACTGGCTGAGTGACCTTGGAGGCATGACTTGTCTGTCCTCTCTGAACCTCAGTCTCCTTGACTGTAAGGTAAGGGGTATAATCACACCTGCGTCAGGGTGCTGTTGTGCTGAAAAAATGAGATCATGCATGTAAAGCCTTCGATGCTCTGACTGATATATGACCAGTGCTAAAAAATGGCGGTGTCTATTGTTACTAGAGTTATCTGAGCATTTGTTCTTTGTCCCTGCTTACTCTTAAGGGCACAAACTGTCCTGTTCAACACCATTTCTTTGGCGATTCTTCCATGGATACCCAAACTTTGCTTTTTGGACCTTGGGGTGGAGCCCTTCTCTTCCAGTCTTGCACTTCTGTATCATGACTCTAGAGGGCGGTAAGAGACCAGGGACACTTTAAGACAGGCAGGTCGTCTTCGATGCCCTGTCTCTTGGCTAGCCTGTTCCAGTAATGGGGCACCTATTGTAGTCTCTTCTCGCTTGGATTATACCCTCATTCCTTTGTGCTAGGAAAAGTCCAAAAGCACATAAGCTAAGAGCTAATCATTGTAGTCCTTTTGGGAAGGCCTTGTCACTCCCCAAGTTTGCTTTAGTTGATTGGTTAATCAAAGCAGCCAGGATTTCCTGGTACTTTTATCTCCTTGACTATGCTTCATGTTTTAAGGATGAAATGGTTTCAAGAATGCAAAATGCTTTGAACATTACCTGTCACATAAGAAAGAAATTAAGCCTATTTTAAAGGGCCAATTAGGGAAGTGAATACAAGGCAACAAGGAACACAGAGATGCTTCTGAAACCCCAAATGCGCAATGTTTCATTTGCTAAGCTGACAGTGTTAGAGCCAGTGCCAAGGACTCCCCGAATATTATTTCATTATCAAACCAGTACTAAAAGGTCAGTATCCCCGCGTGCATTTTCACCACTGTCATAGACTGAACGTTAGTCCCCACCCCTTCCCCCCAATATTCTTATGTTGAGATCCTAACCCCCAATATGATGGCATTAGGAGGTGGGAGGTCTTTGGAAGGTGACTAGGTTATCAGGGTAGGATTTTTGCCCTTGTGAAAGAGATCTCCCTTCTCCCTTTCTCCATGTGAGGACGCAGCGTGAAGACGGCAGTCTCTGAACCAGGAAGTGGGCTTTTCAGTTCAGTTCAGTTCAGTTCAGTCGCTCAGTCGTGTCTGACTCTTTGCGACCCCATGAACCACAGCACGCCAGGCCTCCCTGTCCATCACCAACTCCCGGAGTTCACTCAAACTCATGTCCACAGAGTCGGTGATGCCATCCAGCCACCTCATTCTCTGTCTTCCCCGTCTCCTCCCACCCCCAATCCTTCCCAGCATCAGAGTCTTTTCCAGTGAGTCAACTCGTCACATGAGGTGGCCAAAGTATTGGAGCTTCAGCTTTAGCATCAGTCCTTCCAATGAACACCCAGGATTGATCTCCTTTAGAATGGACTGGTTGGATCTCCTTGCAGTCCAAGGGACTCTCAAGAGTCTTCTCCAGCACCACAGTTCAAAAGCATCAATTCTTCGGCGATCAGCTTTCTTCACAGTCCAACTCTCACATCCATACATGACCACGGGAAAAACCATAGCCTTGACTAGACGGACCTTGGTTGGCAAAGTAATGTCCCTGTTCTTTACCAGACACCAAATTTTCCAGCATCTTAGTCTTGGGCTTCCCGCCCTCCAGAACTGTGAGAAATAAACGTTTAAACCACCTAGTCTATCGTATTTTTGCTGTAGCAGTCTGAATGGATTTAGACAATCACGAAAAGAGAGATCAGAGACCTTCTATAACTCACCTACGCTAACACAGAATGTAGGTAGTGCGCTGGCTTCAGCCCTGGCCGTGTCTGACTATAGCACGCATCTTTTAACCTCCACAGTGACGCCTCCCCTGGTCAGCCTGTTTCATTTGTTTGTTAAGTAATTATTATTGTTGCCTACTGCTGCTGCCAAGTCACTTCAGTTGTGTCCGACTTTTTTGCAGCCCCGTGGATCATAGCCTGCCAGGCTCCTCCATCCATGGGATTCTCTAGGCAAGAATACTGGAGTGGGTTGCCAGTTCCTCCTCCAGGGGATCTTCCCTACCCAGAGATCTCTTATGTCCCTACCCCTTCTCTTATGTCTTCTGCATTGGCGGGCAGGTTCTTTACCACTAGCGCCACCTGGGAAACCCATTGAAGTGAAGTCGCTCAGTGGTGTCCGACTCTTTGCGACCCTATGGGCTGTAGCCTACCAGGCTTCTCTGTCCATGGGATTTTCCAGGCAAGAGTACCAGAGTGGGTTGCCTTTTCCTTCAGGGGATCTTCCCGACCCAGGGATTGAACCCAGGTCTCCCGCATTGTGGGCAGATGCTTTACCCTCTGAGCCACCAGGGAAGCCCCTTATTACCTAGGATATTGGTCCAAATGTTTATTTCTGAGAAGTAAAAGCCAAGGTTGACTTTCCTGCATGATATTGTGATGTTAAAATAACTTCTCCTGGAAATGATATTCTGGAGGAAATTAGAAAATGCTTAAAACTAAGCAACATAAACACTGCATACAAAAACTCATTGGATATACAATGAAAGCAACAAAATGAGAGGATTCAAGATTTTAAAATTTTTTATAGTAACATAAAAGCCTGGAAATTAATGATCTAAAAGTCTATCATGAGAAATTAGAATTTTAAAAATTAGGAATTGCCAAAATAAAAGTGAATGTAAGAACATACTAAATATAAAATTGGAAATTAATGAAACAGAAAACAACGATACAACTGAGAGGTATCAACAGAGGCAAATGGATTCTTTGAGAAGGTGAAAAAAAAATAGCTAAGACTGTTAATTTTTACCAAGGTGAAAAAGAGAAAAATTAATACTAGGAATTTAAAATGGTGGATCATAACTATAGTCAGAGCAGCAACTACAAAGAAAAACAAATTTATAGTAAATTTAAATGAAAAAGAGAAATTACTAGGGAAATAATTCAGTTGCTTTCAAACTTTATTATATATATATATATTTATTATTAAGGAGAGACTTTATACAAAGCAATGATTGCAGTGGGGGTGGGGAGAGAAGCAGTTGCAGCAGAGAGACTTATTCTCTGACCGTAAGTCTCCAAGTGTCTCCTGTCAGATTTTTTTAGATGTTTACAGTCTGATGTTTTCTATGTGCCATCTCCCATTTTCCTGACCCCACACCTTTATGCCTAGGGGTGTGTAGTTGTCACAACCCCATACATTCATGGGTAGTATGGCAGCACTTTACTTCAGCTGCACCAGGGCTTGCTTCCTCTGTCCCAGGGAGTACACTCCCAGAAGCCTGCCCCGTCACGTGGGTGCAAGCACTGTGTGGAAGCCTGAGGGAGTTGGCATCCCCTAGGACAACTGTTCATGATTAGATGTTGGGAATCGGTGGAGAGATAACATCCTCTCCTATCTCAGATGGGCAATTCTGATCCACATTCTGTACAGTCCTTACAAGCTCCTAAGTAGGATTCAGCCCAGGTGCCCACAGTAATGCCCAGCTCAACAAAACATGCTTGGATTGACTTTATTTCCTGCCTTATTTTACTCTTTCTAGTGCCCTTGACTTCTGCTCTTTGGGGTCACTTATCAAAAACACTACTGGTCTTATATTATGCTTCTTTGGGGGAACCAAGTGAAGACATCGCTATAAAATATTTTTAAAGTTCTGCTCTGCTCTTTACATTTCAAGTTAACATCTAAATCTAAATCTTTTTTACCTCTATGTTTAGTTACAAAGGACACAATTTCTATATCGTATGTATTAGCATTTATCAATGCATTATTTTTACTATTTTATGAGAAAATTTAAACATATACAAAAGTGGACAGAGTAGTAAAAAGAATGCCGTGTATATCACCCAGCTTTCAGTTCAGTTCAGTTCAGTCGCTCAGTTGTGTCCGACTATTCAAATTATGGTCAATTTTGTTTCTTCATTCACATGGCTATTCACTGGCCCCTTCAATACTTCTTTAAGTAAATTCCAGGCTCATGTCACTTTGTCTATGAAAGTGAAAGTCTCTCAGTCGTGTCTGACTCTTTGGGACTCCAGGGACTATACAGTCCCTGGAATTCTCCAGGTCAGAATACTGGAGTGGTAGCCGTTCCCTTCTCTAGAGGATCTTCCCAACCCAGGGACTGAACCCAGGTCTCCCGCACTGTGGATGAATTCTTTACCAACTGAGCTACCTATCCCTTCTCCAGCGGATCTTCCTGACCCAGGAATTGAACTGGTGTTTCCTGCATTGCAGGCAGATTCTTTACCAACTGAGCTATCGGGAATTGTGGCTCAGCTGGTAAAGAATCTGCCTGCAATGCAGGAGACCTGGGTTCAATCCCTGGGCTGGGAAGATTCCCTGGAGAAGGAAATGGCTACCCATTCCAGTATTCTAGCCTGGAGAATTCCATGGACTGTATAGTTCATGGGGTTGCAAAGAGTTGGACACTACTGAGTGAGGGGTTCCCTGGTGGCTCAGATGGTAAAGAATCCACCTGCAATGCGGAGACTTGGGTTCAATCCCTGGGTTGGGAAGATTCCTTGGAGAAGGGAAAGGCTACCTACTCCAGTATTCTGGCCTGGAGAATTCTATGGACAGAGGAGCCTGGTAGGCTTACAGTCTGTGGGGTAGCAAAGAGTCTGGAGTGACTTTATCTATAGATATCTCTAAATTAAGGACTTTTTACTTTCCCTCAGCAGTTATAGTATTAAATAAATATTATCACACCTTAAAAATACCCCAAATATTTTTAATATGCAGTGTCCACTCAGTTTCACATTTCCAATTATCTCCAAAAGGTCATTATTTTTCTAACAATTTATTTGAATTGAGATAAAAATAAGATAGGTACATTGTTATTGGTTAATCTATCTCAAGTCTATTTTTGTGTATAGACTCCCTGTCCTTTTATTTTTTTTTTTTTTGTCTCATTGGAATTTTTTAACTGAAGAAAGTGTGTTATCTGCCATGCAGGTGCTTCTCGTCTGGATTTTGCTGACTGCATCCTCATGGAGTCATTCAGAACCACGTGGGTTTCGGTATAGTACTGCTTTCATTTGTCCACATGGTGGTGCTTCATGAGACAGCTGCCCTTGGGTAATTTGCCAGAAAGCCTGAAGTACCGAAGTACCGGGCATTGTCTCTCTTCCCAGAGTGGCTCTCAGCCAATGAGTTAAAAGCGAGTTAACAGCAGCCCAGCCTTCTTGCCTCCTGCCAGCACAGCTCCAAGTCTTTTTCTACACTCTGGAGTTCTCCTCGGGAAAGGCGGGATTAATGCTGCCCGTCCATCTTTGCCTGAAAACACGCGTCTACACGGCTTCTCCTCACAGTCCTGCTTCTCCTGCTCCCTTACTAGTTTTGTCTGGAAGCACAGCCTTAATAAATTATTTGCAAACAAATCCTCACATCAGGGAGTGAGATGATACCAGTTGTGGTTCCAGAAGGCTGATTCTGGTGGTGGAATTTGGAGTTGACTCGCTTGCTGTCTAAAGGAAACAAGCTCCCTTCACTGATTGCGCCATCTTTCATGGTGAATCAGGGCAAGATCTAGTGGAAGGTGATGCCCTAGCATCTTTGATTTTTTGAGATAAATAGAGGAAATGGTAAGCTTGAGGATGATGAACTCAGTTGTTGCCGGTTGATATTGATGCTTTAAAGAGAAACAAAAAGCTCAGGTCATCCACTTATTACTTTCAGATGTGATGTGAAAGTCCGAAGGTGTACATAATAGTGTTTGAAAAGACCCTCATCTCCTGCAGATAGTGCTAAATGCCAGACATAAGACCTCAGCATGTGTGCATGCCAAGTTGCTTTAGCCATGTACGACTCTTTATGACCCTATGGACTGTAGCTCACCAGGCTCCTCCATGGGAATTCTCCAGGCAAGAGTACTGGAGTGGGTTGCCAATTCCTACTCAGAGGATCTTCCCAACCCTGGAATCGAACCCATGTCTCTTATGCCTCTTATGCATAGGCAGATGGGTTCTTTATCACTAGCACCACCTGGGAAGCTTAATAGTAACCTCTGTAGAAAGCCAAATTTGCAGCTTTCATGCTTATACCAAAAGAAGATCCTAATAGGGAAAGAATGAAACCTCAAAACTTGGGATGGGAATATATTCATGGCTGTTTTAGAGAACATTGAACTCCAGAATCCCCTGAATTTTCTCAGCCTGCAGAAGCGGGCCACTCTACTTGGATAGTCAGCATCAGCTCCACATTCTCACTGGCTGAAGATATGAAGAGGCTTCATCTGAAGCAGATGCTTTGTAAGGCATTATCATCTAACTGAAGGTTGCCCCTACCTCCTCTCCTAGCCATTGGTTCAAGTCTCAGCAAAGCCAACTGAGTTAGTGCTGATCCTGTTAAGGGAGGGAAGAATTATTCACTGATGAATTCATTAGTGGAAAATAGATCTGTAGTTTAATGCAACTGAATAGTGAATCAAAAAGACAAGCAGAGTCAACTGATTTTGATAAAGGGGCAAAGGCATTTCAGTGGAGAAAGTCTTTTCAACAAGTCATGTTGGAGCAATGGACGTTTATATACCAAAAAAAAAAAAAGAATGAGTTGAGACCCAGACTTTATATCTTTCATAAAAAATTAACTTAAAATTGTTCATGGACCTAAATATAAAAAATCTATACAATTTCTTTAGGATAACCTAGGAGAAAATCCAAGTGACCTTGGGATAGTTAGTGAGTTTTGGATAACCCAGAGGGAGGATAAAGGGAGGAGGGAGGTGGGAGGGGGTTCAGGAGGGGGAACTCATGTACACCGGGGCGGATGCATGTCAATGTATGGCAAAACCAACCAATATAATATTGTAAAATAATTAGCCTCCAAAAAATATAAATAAAAACAAAACCAAAAAAATGATTTTTAAAATTGTTATTTGTTTAATTAAAATTATACATTTTAAGGAAATTAACATTTTTAGAATCACAAAAGGTGTCCACTACCATGTCATTAATCAAAGCAGCTCTCATCTACCGCCACTCTAGATCCTGTTTTCACTGGTGCCTGCCTCTATAATTAATTCTCTTCAGAGCTGTGATTTTTTTAAACTTTTTGTTTTATATTAGAGTATGGTTGATTAGCAGTGTTGTAATAGTTCCAGATGTACAGCAAAGTGATTCGGCTTCATGTATACATGGGTGTGTGTATACACATACATACATATGTATACACACCCACACCTATGTACAGGTGTCAGTTCAGTTCAGTTCAGTTGAGTCACTCAGTCCTGTCCAACTCTTTGCGACCCCATGAATCACAGCACGCCAGGCCTCCCTGTCCATTACCAACTCCCGGAGTTCACCCAAACTCATGTCCATCAAGTCGGTGATGCCATCCAGCCATCTCATTCTCTGTCGTCCCTGTCTCCTCCTACCCCCAATCCCTCCTAGCATCTGAATCTTTTCCAATGACTATGTTTAGCTTAATATAAATACAGGTGGTTACATATAGAAATGCACACTCGTGCACACATACGCATACGTTAGTACACATACATATATTCTCTTTGTGAATTGAGTAGACCCAAAGAAACAATAAACTAGTAAAAGTGAGCATGACAGATATTGGTTTTTAATGGTATTCTCCAGTAAAATCAACCAGGACTCCTTAAAGAATTTGTTAACTCTAGGAGTGGGGCAGGAATATACATGATAAGCCTGGAGTACCTCGAAGTGAAAGAAAGGGTGGAAAGCTCAAAAAATCAAAAGAACAAAGGAAAAACAAAAGCTAAGAACTCCACTTTGATGTTTAATCAAGGAATCAATTGAAAGATCCCCTAATGGCCAAAGCTGGAACAATTTAAGCAATAAAATAAAATACTATTCAGGTCATTTGCCCAAAATAAAGAAAGTACTATCTGGATCTTTTGCCCATTTTAGAATCAGATTATTTTTTGTTTGTTTTGTTTTATTTGGGTTTTTTGGTATTTATTTGTAAGAGTTCCTTATATATTTTGGATATGAACTACTTTTGGTGAGAGGCCATACTATTATAGCCAAGACCATTGCCAAGGAACTTATTCTCTAGATAAGTTGGTTTTAAGTCTTGCTTTTAAGTCTTTAATCCATTTGAGTTGATTTTTGTCTATCATTCTGAGAGTATGATTTTTCTTTTTTTTCACTGGATATCCAGTTTTCTCAACACCATTTATTGAAGAGACTATCCTTATGGCAGAAAGTTAAGAGCAACTAAAAAGCCTCTTGATGAAAGTGAAAGAGGAGAGTGAAATGTTTGGCTTGAAGCTCAACATTCAGAAAACAAAGATCATGGCATCTGGTCCCATCACTTCATGGGAAATAATAGGGAAACAGTGGAAACAGTGTCAGACTTTATTTTGGGGGGCTCCAAAATCACTGCAGATGCTGATTGCAGCCATGAAATTAAAAGACGCTTGCTCCTTGGAAGGAAAGTTATGACCAACCTAGATAGCATATTAAAAAGCAGAGACATTACTTTGCCAACCAAGGTCCGTCTAGTCAAGGCTATGGTTTTTCCTGTGGTCATGTATGGATGTGAGAGTTAGACTGTGAAGAAAGCTGATCGCCGAAGAATTGATACTTTTGAACTGTGGTCCTAGAGAAGACTCTTGAGAGTCCCTTGGACTGCAAGGAGATCCAACCAGTCCATTCTAAAGGAGATCAGTCCTGGGTGTTCATTGGAAGTACTGATGCTAAAGCTGAAACTCCAATACTTTGGCCACCTCATGCGACGAGTTGACTCAATGGAAAAGAGTCTGATGCTAGGAGGGATTGGGGGCGGGAGGAGAAGGGGACGACAGAGAATGAAATGGCTGGATGGCATCACCGACTCGATGGACATGAGTTTGAGTGAACTCCGGGAGTTGGTGATGGACAGGGAGGCCTGGCGTGCTGTGGTTCATGGGGTCGCAAAGAGTCAGACACGACTGAGCGACTGAACTGAACTGAACTGAACTGAATCCTTCCTCCATCTTGTATTCTTGGCGTCTTTGTCAAAAATTAATTAACCACATAAGCATGGATTTATTTCTAGTTTCTCTATTTCTTTGATCCATGTATCTCTTTTTATGTCAATATCATCCGGTTTCCAACAGGTATATGAAAAGGTTCCCAACATCACTTATCAACAGGGAAATGGAAATCAAACCACAATGGGATATCCTCTCACACCTGTTCAGTTCAGTTCAGTTCAGTTTAGTCACTCAGTCATGTCCAACTCTTTGTGACCCCATGAATCTCACCACGCCAGGCCTCCCTGCCCATCACCAACTTCCGGAGTTCACCCAAACTCATGTCCATCAAGTCGGTGATGCCATCCAGCCATCTCATTCTCTGTCATCCCCGTCTCCTCCCACCCCCAATCCCTCCCAGCATCAGACTCTTTTCCAGTGAGTCAACTCATCGCATGAGGTGGCCAAAGTATTGGAGTTTCAGCTTTAGCATCAGTCCTTCTAATGAACACCCAGGATTGATCTCCTTTAGAATGGACTGGTTGGATCTCCTTGCAGTCCAAGGGACTCTCAAGAGTCTTCTACAGTACCACAGTTCAGAGACATTACTTTGCCAACAAAGGTCCGTCTAGTCAAGGCTATGGTTTTTCCAGTGGTCATGTATGGATGTGAGAGTTGGACTGTGAAGAACGCTGATCGCCGAAGAATTGATGCTCACACCTGTTAGAATTGCTATTATAAAAATGTCAAAAGCTAACAAGTTTTGGCAAGAATGTGAAGAAAAGAGAATCCTTGTACACTGTTGGTAGGAATGTAATTGCTATAGTTGTTATGGAAAACAGTATGAAGTTTCCTCAAAAATTTAAAAATAAAACTGCCATATGATTCAGCAATATCACTCTAGGTATGTACACAAAGGAAATGAAATCAGTACCTTGAAGAGATATCCCATGTTCATTTCAGCATTATTAATGATAACCAAGATATGGAAACAACTGAAATGGCAATGGATGAACGGGTAAAGAAAATGCGATATGTTATATTATATATATATTATTTGAACTTCCCTGGTGGCTCAGTGGTAAAGAAGCCACCTGCCAATGCAGGAGATGTGGGTTTAATCCCTGTGTTCAGAAAATCCCCTGGAGAAGGAAATGGCAACCCCTTCCAGTATTCTTATCTAGAAAATCCCATGGAGAAGCCTGGAGGGCTACAGTCCATGGGGTCACAAAAAAGTTGGACATGGCTTAGAGACTAAATAACAACAGCAAATTTACTCTCAGAAAGAGAGGAAATCCTGATATCTGTGACCCCAAAGAAGCTGAATTTATAGTAGCAAAGCACAGAATAGTGGTTATAAGAAGCAAGGGTGTAGGGGGAAAAGGGAGATTTTAAAAAATGAAAGAAAAGAAGAATGGTGGTTGGTAAAGGCTTCAGGGAGAAGGTCATGGGGAATTATTGTTTAATAGGTACAGAGTTTCAGTCTTGCAAGAGGGATGGTGGTGACGGTTGCACAACAGCATGAATATACTTAATGCCTCTGAACTGCACATGATTAATATAGGAAATCTGATGTCATGAGTATTTTACCACAATAGAAAAGAAAATAAAGTACTACTAGAGTATAACCCAAAGTATAAAACAAACTATTAACGAGTACATATTGACATAAATAAATGATTAAACGCATCTACCCATTACACATCCAAGCATATACACATCCATATATGCATAAGGAGAGGAAATAGATATGTTTCCGATATCGATAACTCAAAATAATTTATGAGGACACTCCATCTTCAGTGACAGGGAGCTTAGCTCCTCAATTCTTTCTTAACTGTGGGCTTTGCATAATGACTTCCTTCCAAAGAATACAGTATAGTCAGATGGGATGTTGGGAGGGAGGGTGAAGACACTAATCTTACAGTGGAGAAGCCTGCTGTATACTACCTCAGCCAGGTGATCAAGGTAATAAATCATGTGAATAGCACGTACTCTTTATGTAATGTAGTGAAAAAGGCAGTTTACCTCTGTGGTATTCCTCCTAAAAACCCATAACTCCAGTCTAACCATGAAGAAAACATCAGACAAACCCAATTTGAGGGATAGTCTATAAAATACCAGACCAGGACGCCTCAGAACTACCAAGGTCATCAAAAGGCAGAGAAAGTCTGGGGAACCATCACAGTCAAGAGGAGCCTGAGGCGACAAGTCACCCTCAGTGTGGTATTCTAGACGGGATCCTGAAACAGGAAAAGACAGTAGGTGAAGACCGAAATAATTGGAATAAACCGCGAACTTCAGCTCATGATCATGTTCCAGTACTGTTTTGTCAGTTATAATAATGAATGTGCCACACTAATATAAGATGCTAATAATAAGGGAAACTGGGTGTGAAGTGTAAAGTACTCTTTACTATACTGTACTATCTCTGTACTATCTCTTTGACCTTTTCAGAAATCAAAAGCTATTCTGAAAAAGGTGTTTTATACATTCTGCTATATATAAAATCTATAAACAATTAAGTTCCGTTGTATAGTGCATGGAGCTCTGTTCAATATCTTGTAATAACCTACAATGGGAAAGAATCTGAAGTTGTATACCTGAAACTAACACAGTATTGTATATCTACTCTAGTTAAATAAATAAATTTTTAAAAAAGAAAAGAACCACCAAAAAGGTTTATTAAAAATCAAAACCTAGGACTTCAAAAAAAATTGCACACATTCTGGGTGTTTCTAATTACTTCTCCCTGTGCCCCCAATCTTCCCACCCAATTCTACCCAAGCTTCCTTTTAACTCTTGTCCTCTTAGGAGGACTTGAGCCTGCAAACTCATCCTCTAAATAATGAGAGCCACCCAAGGAGTGAAGTATTCAGATCAAAATTTTGAATGAAACACCCTGTTCACTGTGTGATGGATGCATTGCAGGGTATGTGGACACAGGGATCAAAGAACAGCCTGAGGGCCATTGCAATTGTTCAGGTGAGAAATGACCTCGGTCAAAGCTTGGAGGGTGTGGGTAGGAGTAGCAAGGATTGATCTCTGGTGTGGGGGTAGGGAAGAAGAGGAAATGAGGGTAGGGAATGATGTGGTTTCTCTGGCTTTGGTGAATGCACAGATGGTATTATTGCCCAAGAGAGAGAATTCCTAAAGAGGAATGACAGTGCATGTCACTGGAGTTGGGCGGGGAGGAAGGGACACTAAGTGCCTTTCAGACCCATTGACTTTGGGTGCGCATGGCATTCTCAGAAGAGATGTCCCTGACATATGCTCATGATTATGATGAAACAGCTTTGGGTAACTTGAGACAACCTGCCTGAGATGATGTTAAATTGTCAGAGTCAGGTGATTCCCTGGTGGCTCAGCAGTTATGAATCTGCCTATAATGCAGGAGATGCAGGAGATGTGGGTTTGATCCCTGGGTCAGGAAGACCCCCTGGAGGAGGAAATGGCAACTCACTCCAGTATTCTTGTCTGGAAAATCCCATGGACAGAGGAACTTGGTGGACTACAGTCCATAGGGTCACAAAGAGTTGGACATGAGTGAGTGCACACACAAGGTGATTCCCAGGAAGCAAAGAGTCCCATGTCCTGATGTGGTTGATGGTAGGTAGTAAAGGCTACAGAAATGTCAGGGAGGGAAAACCACTGCAATGACCTTAGATCTGTATTTCTCCAGGCTATTCAACACTTTTGGCTACCCTGATTCCAGTTGGCCCAAACTTTGCTTCCCTTAGTGATATTTTCTTCATCAGAGCAGTCCCAGAATTCCCTTTTCTCCCCATCTTCCCCAATTCTGCTACTTTACTTTCCTAAAGTCTTCCTTAACTATGTCAGCAGTTCCAAGACTCTTGGAAACCATGAGCACATTCTGTGCAAAGAAAATCTGGGCAAGCACCAGAACCCAGGCGGAGCCCCCACTCCCTCCCCATGCCTTTGGCCTTGGGCTAGGATCGGGTTCAGTGGGTATAATGGAAGGCAGTGCAGAACTGAGATGAACAGATCCTCTTCCCTCAGCCAAGGTAACCCATTCCCTCTCCCTGATGGCTGAGTGCTACTTTCAGGTACATGAGTGAACTTTTGTTTTGAGGCTGATTACATTTCACATTTAGAAGCTGTTGAATGTATTGAGTGATTTAGGGTACAGAGTCAAAGAGGGGTCAGAATATCTGTCCACCCATAGGAACTGGCCAAGAGAGCCATTCTCAACCTTTAACCTGCACACAGGTTTTTATATGGTGAATGACAGAGGGTAAAAAGTCAAAGAAAATACAGGACTCCAAGCCTTCCAGGATTTATTCTGTATTATTGTACACACTCACAGATTCAGCTATAATAGTGGGGATGCAGTCACTCTCTCCTCAGGTAGAGCCTCTGGCCACCTGAGGCTGGGACTGGGCTCATCAGGGGTGGACGCTGGGCTATAACTCCCCCCACCCCAGTCCTATCAGAGACATGCAGAAGGTCAGGGTCAGGCAGGTTCACAGATGAGGTGGGCCACCCAGGTTGGGGGCCCGAGATAAGCGAGGCCACTGGCTCTCTCTTCACTTGTATGGGATTTCCGGGGGCCTCTGGGACACTGTAGGTGGTTACTTATGTTTAGAAGGCACTACACCTCCTGCTTCTTCAGAGGGCAAGGCTTTTCCCTTCAGTGGCAGGACTGGGTGGATCTCTTGGACTTGGTCAGGAGCCGGGACAAATATAGGCTGTTTCAGCTGCCCCTTCTGCTGCTCCAGCAGCTGCTCTTCTTTCTTTTCCAGTTGCTCCTCTCTCTTTGCTGTCTCTTGATCCAATTGCTGGCCCAAGGTCGTCTTCTCCTGTTCCAGCTGTGCTTTTAGCTGCTGCTCTCTTTGTGCTTTCTCCTGCTCCAGCTGCAGCCCCAGGTGTTCCGCTTCCTGATGTTCCTCGTACTGTTCTTTTTGCTGCTGCACTTCCAGCTCCTGTAGCTCCTGCTGTTGCTTTTTGACATGCTCTTCTGGCACCTGTGACTCTTGCTGCTGCTGCTCCACATGCACTTCCGGCACCTGTGACTCTTGCTGCTGCTGCTCCACATGCTCTTCTGCCACCGGTGACTCTTGCTGTTGCTGTTCCACATGCACTTCCGGCACCTGTGACTCTTGCTGCTGCTGCTCCACATGCTGCTCCTGCACTTGTGACTCTTGCTGCTGCTGCTCCACATGCTGCTCCTGCACTTGTGACTCTTGTTGCTGCTGCTCCACACGAACTTCTGGCACCTGTGACTCTTGCTGTTGCTGTTCCACATGAACTTCTGGCACCTGTGACTCTTGCTGTTGCTGTTCCACATGAACTTCTGGCACCTGTGACTCTTGCTGTTGCTGTTCCACATGAACTTCTGGCACCTGTGACTCTTGCTGTTGCTGCTCCACATGAACTTCTGGCACCTGTGACTCTTGCTGCTGCTGTTCCACATGCTGTTCCTGCACTTGCTGCTGCTGCTCCACATGCACTTCCGGCACCTTTGACTCTTGCTGCTGCTGCTCCACATGCACTTCCTGAACCTGTGACTCTTGCTGCTGCTGTTCCACATGCTGTTCCTGCACTTGTGACTCTTGCTGCTGCTGTTCTACATGCACTTCCGGCACCTGTGACTCTTGCTGCTGCTGTTCCATATACTGTTCCTGCACCTGTGACTCTTGCTGCTGCTGTTCCACATGCTGTTCTTGCTGCTCTGGCTCTGGTTGCCGTGGTTCACACTTTTGCTCAGGCACCCCCTTCACAACTGCGTGTTTCTCCCCAAACTCCAAGGGGACCTCCCCCGGGAGCTCCGAGTGTACCTTCTGGCATGGGGCAGGCAGTGGAGTTGGCTCCTTCACTTGCTCCTGCTGGGTACTGGTGGGAGAAGAAGCAGGCTTGAGGGGCTCCTGGGAGAGGGCAGGGGGCTGAATCACTGGCAGAGTGTATTGCTGGGACATCTTGGAAGCTGCTTTCGGTCAACCTGAAAAAGAGGACAGGTCAGAGGAGTTACTGAAGGCAAGGTAATAGATGAAGCCCAAGAATCTTTAGCAGTGCCTGGTTTCTCAGCATTCCCATCTTGGGTGGGGCACTCTTCTGATCATGCTGGGCTATCATTCCACAGAAGCAGCAGGGTGAAGATAGGGATGGAGAGGGGTGGGCAAAGGCCCTCCTGGGAGCTTCTTGTTCCCAAGAGCCAACAACAAGGACTGTCTCCAGAGCTGTACTGCACAGGTGCGCTGGGTGCCATCTCACCTCCTGCCCTTGCCTATCCTTGTCTCTCCCTTGTTCCTGACCTCCTCTGACAAAGAGGAGAGATGAGCTCTGGGATTATGGCAGGAAGAGGGAAGGTGCCCAGGGGTGGGGGGGGAGTTCTCCTGGAGGACCCCCAAGTCCTGGAAAATCAGTAGCCTTCCCAAGAGGATCTGAGAGGTGATGGTACATGCCCTGGACTGGAGTCACATGACATGATCTTGCCTTAAATCTCCCAGTGAAATGCTGTATGGTTCTGGGCAGGTCATTTAGTCCCTCTGGGCCTCAGATTTCTCCTCTGCAAAATGAAGCATATTCATATGAATGGCATATTCAGCTCCAGAGCTTCTTTCTCTCTTGACCTTCTGAACTTTGGCTGGTGGTGGTGGTGGGAGGGGGTTGGAAGGTTGCTGAGAGCTGGAGCTGGTTCTTTCAAGTCTCCTACTTCTAAACTGGGTTTCCCTGCCCCTGCTCTTCCTGGGTTCCTCAAATAGAAAGTGTTCCTCATTCGGCATTTCTCCCTTCTGTAGCACAGCTAAAAATTACAAGTGTGTCCCCAGACCCTGTTCCCCTTTAGAGAAGACAAAAATCATAGTAAGCCCAAATCAAGCAGTTTTAGGAGAGAATCTGACCGTATTTCCCATGCATCCCTATCTTACTCTTCTCTTCTCCCTGTCCCCCACACTTGAAAATACAGTCCCAAGAAAATATGGTGCAGGAGAGGATTGCTGTCTGTTCTGTTTCCTGGCCACGCACCTAGCCCTCAGCACAGTGACCTGGGCTCCCCCGGAAGGACAGTGGTCCAATTGAATCCTGCACACGAGTGACCCCTGCACCCCCTTCAAGCTGACAACCCCCAGCCAAGTTCTGGCTTGTGGGAGGCCCCAGGTCCCAAGCCTGGTTCTACCAGCAAACACTTACCAGACTCACAGTGGGGCCAGCTGGAGAGGCTTCTAGTGGAGTGCTGAGCTGAGCAGGGGCTGAGATGCCCTTTATACCATTCCCCAGCCTGGCCTCCTTCCCAAGTTGAAGGAGATGGACTGGTTTCACCACTCCAGTTGGTCAACTTCCTCTAGCCCCTTCCTGACTCATCATAGGCACCTTAATCAGAAAACCCCTGAGGGCCCCTTTTCACAGAGACACACAGCTCCTGCCTGGCCAGTGGACTCTGGGGGTTCAGTCACCCCCATGAGGCTCATCACTTTGGCACAGGGAGGTGAGGGAGGCATCTTGGGAAACTGGTCCCCTTTTCCTTTTTTTTTTTTCACCTCAGCCAAACTTTTCTTCTGAATCTCAGTTTCTTTACCTGTAAAATGGGGTTATCCTCCTTTTTAGGCTGAGGGATTCAATTCCAAGGGCACAGAATAGAAAGTTATATGTCTTTCTGGGAAGTCCAGTCTGGAGACATGTTAAAGGTGAGAGGAACCACTTTTCATGAAGAAACAGGGCTCTTGGGGGATTCTCTTGGCCACTAACCCACAACCCATCTGCTCTCAAGACATACCTATAATTTCATTCTGCATGGAAATACTCTGTTCTGGGATAGGGAAGGTTCAGTCTGACAACTTTAAGCCTGGAAAGATTAAGCAGAAGGCTTGCAGGAGTCTCCTGCCATGTGTCAGGGGCTACCCAGGCCATATGCTGAAGACTGTAGTTACAGAAGTTCCCAAGAATGCCAAGCTCACATAAACTCCAAGGTATGGATCACTTTAGGCAAGAAAACAGGCATTAAATCTATAATATATAAAATAATAAGGATTACTTTTTATGGTGATAAAAACAAACATCTCATACAATGCTTTGGGGAAATTCATGAAGATATAAAGATCAAGATTAAGGGGCCTTTCCAGGTGGTGCTAGTAGTAAAGAATCAGCCTGCCAGTGAAGGAGACACAAGAGACGTGGTTCGATTCTTGGGTCAGGAAGATCCTGTGGAGTAGGAAAAGGCAACGCGCTCCAGTATTCTTGCCTTTAATAACTCCATAGACAGAGGAGCCTGGCAGGCTATAGTCAATGTGGCCACAAAGAGCCAGACATGACCCAGTAACTGAGCATGTGTGCATGCGTGCATGCGCACACACATACACACACACACACTCACATAAAGATCAAAACTAGATCAACCACTACTTTCTTTAAATTACTTTCTAAACGTAGCTCAAGCAAACTTTCAGGGTGGGGGTTAGAGCTGGCTTGTCCCTCACCAGCAATGGTGACCTAAGCCTCTTGGAATAAAATATAAACTCCATAACAAGTATTCAAAGATCCTCACTGAGAGTCCTCAGTTACTAAGACAAGCCCAGTGCTCCCCAGCTCTGGGGCCTCCCAGGGTCCCTAACTCTTTGTGTCTTTCAGTTTCACAGTTAATGCTTGGAGCTGCCAGAGGGACTCCCCTGGGACACCATCTAAAGGGTTATCCCCTGATTTGCTGCATTTCACTTATAACAACTGAGGGCTGCTTTATTTGCTTTTGTTCACTTGTTTATTTTGCAAATCTCCCATTGAAAAATTAGCTGTAAAAGGCAGGAGTTTTGCCTGGTGTGTTTTCCACTATGTCCCCAGAACCTGTCCTAACCATTGAATATAACCGGTACCCTATAAATATCAGTGGAAAGAATGAAGGAACAGTGCATTTTCGTGTCGTGCATGTGTGTGTATAAACAAAATCGAATTGTGACTTGCCTTTCTCTTTAATAGCTTATTTTATGGACATCATTTAATCTCTCTCCTTCACAACCTAATCATAAAAGAAAAAATAAAATCAAGGAAAATACTCATTTCTGGGGATAATTATGAGAAATTCTGATTTCTCTATGGTGTCTCACAGGCATCTCCCTCCAAGCCCCCAACAGATCTACTTATGAGCTAATTTTGTCATGCTCCTGGGGCTTAGTCTGCAAAGACAGATGGAAGGACCCCTGTTTCCAGAATATACCCTCAGGTCGGGCCCTCTGTGGTCCCTGAGCCTCCCCTGGGATCTCCCCATGGTCTCCCGTTAGCACAGGGCCGGCCATCTTCTGGGGCAGGGCAAGCCCTCTCCACCGCGCCCCCGCCCCTCCCTTTCCCCCGTGAAGAACTAACCCAGCACCCTCATAAAGGGGCAACCATGCCTGGTGCTTTGCAGCTGACCTCACACGGGAGGAATCTGCCTCTCCCCAGCTCATGACTGTCAGTCGTAGGGCAGCAGACCCTGCTCCAGGAAGTCACACCGGTCGTATGGGTTTCCACGGACTAGAATCTGCCAGATCTACTTCCCGCCCTCTGATTCACAGCATAATGAAAGCTTTGGGGGAAGACAGTGTGTGAGCCTTTGGACACTGGGCAGAGCCAGGGTGTGGTGAGGAAGGTTAAGCATGGAGTTGAGAGTGTGTGTGTGTGCAGGGGACGGATTGGAGGAGCTCCAGCCCCAGCCCGTGGGGCTCAGAGGCCCCATGCTCGGCCCTCAGATTGCCCCATCTGGAGCATGCGCACAGGGGAGAGTCTCTTGGTGTCTGCGTGAGCGATCCCACGGGGCCCCAGGGCCCACACCAAAAGGCCGGGTAACTGTCTAGCCCCCGCCCACTGTCGTGGGGATGAGCTCATATCCCATGACACATACAGAGGCCCTGAACCCAGCTCAAGGAGGCCCTGGCTCTCTTGCAGAGCCAGAAACTGGCTGGTTTCTCTTTCTGAGTGATACATCCTTCTTGAACTGTTGCTTAGCTGTGGGGGCAGGATGAATGGGCCACATATTTCACTGCCCAGGGGGCCGAGGAGGAGGGTTACGAGGATAGCTCTTCGTAAGTTGGTGGGATGGGGTGATGGCAGATGGTCCTGGAGCGCTGACTTGGACCAGGTCTCACGTTCTCGTCTAGGGTAGCCACACCTAGGATGTCTCCCAAAGAGGCAAAACCCCATCCTCTGAGGCCATAAACATCTTCTCCGTCCCCTGAGGCCTTCTCCTCTGCCCGGGGCACTGTTGCCCACGTCTTCCCACAGTCCACCACCTGTACCAGTCACCTTCCCAGAGGCCCGCAGTCCTCGCTGCCCTCCTCCATGGTACCTCCTGAAAGCCGGCCTCCACTCCTCATTTGCCCTTTGTGTCTATCTGCTGCTCCAGGAAGAGAGAGAAGACCAAGAGAGGGCCAAGAGACTGAGTCTTCCTCTCCAGGCTCCTGGGTTGGCCTGTCTGATGTACCCTGGTACTTCCCTTTACATCTTCCTCTGGCCTCTCCTCCTTGACCTGTGAGGTTGCTAGGTTCCAGTTTCTTGCTTGAGAATCTGATCACTGTGGAAAGACAGACACAGCTCTGCTCCTGGTTCAGTAAGAGGAGCAAAGGCATGAAAGCTGATCAGGAGTGGAGAAAAGGAGCTTTTCAGTGCCCTCTCCTCCAGCTTGCAGGATGCCCTCCTCTTAGGCTCCCTGGGAAACCACATCCTTGGTAGCTGATTGTCTGCACCTGATTACAGCAGCAACTCTGAGCTGGGAGCAGGGGTGGGAGCTGGAGAATGCATGGAGAGGGCCTGGCCAGTGTGCCCAGGAGATTCCTGGCACTTCCCAGTCCCCTCCACTGGGGCCAGTGCTGTCTTGTGACAGGTGGGCAGTAAAGTCTGAAGAGAGAATATGAGAAGCCCAAGGCCCTACAGAGGGTCAGCAGTACAGCTGAGTAGAGCTTCCACATGTTGAGATCTGTCCAGCGGGCTCTCTTCCCCACCAGGCTGCCTTCCTAGGCGCCTGAGCATCTGACAGAGGTGACAGGCTATACTAGATAACTTGGGACATCTTCTGAGTGTGAATCAGCCATCTACGGGCTGACCCCCATGTGGTCAGTTCTGGGCTTCTTGGAGGAAGGACCAGTCTTCTTTGGTTCGGGTTCAATCAAAATGCCCTGAGGATGACCCTCATTTGTTCTTCAGAAAGCTCTACTTCTTGGCTGGTATATGTGTGTTTGTGTGTTAGTCCATCAGTCCTGTCTGACTCTTTGACAGCCCATGAACTGGGGCCTGCCAAGCTCCTCTGTCCATGGAATTTCCCAGGCAAGAATACTGGGATGGGTTGCCATTCCCTTCTCTGGGAAATCTTCCCAACCCAGGGACTGAACCTGGATCTCCCCCATTGCAGACAGATTCTTTACCATCTGAGCCAGCAGGGAAGTCCTCCTGGCTGGCACTGATGTATTTTAGCCTCATCCAACCCCTAGGATTGTTGCTGTTCTAATGGCTTTGCAGTTGGATGGACCTGGGTTTAAATCCCACTGAACCTCTTGTTATCTGAATGAGCTGTTTTTTCTCTATGACCCTCAGTTTGTCTAGAAAAATTTATTTTTTGTACTCCTTTTTTTATACTATTTTTAACCTAGTAATTTCTCATCCATACCAATGAAATGCCCAGAAAGAGGGGGGGAAATCTGTAAAACATATTCACCCCAGCTCTTATTTTAATAGCAAAAATTGAAAGAAAAAATTTTCCATTTGAAGGTAAGATAAAATATAAAAAGATTAAATTATTTTTGAAAATTAATTTCACATGTGAGGAACTGGAAAAGTCAGTTTTCATTCCAATCCCAAAGAAAGGCAATGCCAAAGAATGCTCAAACTACCACACAATCGCACTTATCTCACATGCTAGCAAAGTTATGCTCAAAATTCTCCAAGCCAGGCTTCAACAGTACCTGAAATGTGAACTTCCAGGTGTTCAAGTTGGATTTATAATAGGCAAAGGAACCAGAGATCAAATTGCCAACATCCAATGGATCATTGAAAAAGCAAGAGAGTTCCAGGAAAGCATCTATTTCTGCTTTATTGACTATGCCAAAGCCTTTGACTGTGTGGATCACAATGAACTGTGGAAAATTCTTCAAGAGATAGGGATACCAGACCACCTGACCTGCCTCCTGAGAAATCTGTATTCAGATCAAGAAGCAACAGTTAGAACTGGACACGGAATAGCAGACTGGTTCCAAATTGGGAAAGGAGTACGTCAAGACTATATATTATCACCCTGCTTATTTAACTTATATGCAGAGTATGAGAAATGCTGGGCTGGATGAAACAGAAGCTGGAATCAAGATTGCTGGGAGAAATACCAATAACCTCAGATATGCAGATGACACCACCCTTATGGCAGAAAGTGAAGAAGAACTAAAGAGCTTCTTGATGAAAGTGAAAGAGAAGAGTGAAAAAGTTGGCTTAAAGCTCAACATTCAGAAAACTAAGATCATGGTATCTGGTCCCATCACTTCATGGCAAATAGATGGAAAACAATGGAAACAGTGATAGACTTTATTTTTTTTGGTCTCCAAAATCACTGCAGATGGTGACTGCAGCCATGAAATTAAAAGACACTTACTACTTGGAAGAAAAGCTATGACCAACCTCGACAGCATATTTAAAAGCAGAGACATTACTTTTCCAACAAAGGTCCGTCTAGTCAAGGCTATGGTTTTTCCCGTGGTCATGTATGGATGTGAGAGTTGGACTGTGAAGAAAGCTGATCGCCGAAGAATTGATGCTTTTGAACTGTGGTGTTGGAGAAGACTCTTGAGAGTCCCTTGGACTGCAAGGAGATCCAACCAGTCCATTCTAAAGGAAATCAGTCCTGAATATTCATTGGAAGGACTGATGCTGAAGCTGAAACTTCAATACATTGGCCACCTGATGCGAAGAACTGACTCATTGGAAAAGACCCTGATGCTGGGAAAGACTGAAGGCGGGAGGAGGAGAAGGGGACGACAGAGGATGAGATGGTTGGATGGCATCACCGACTATATGGACATGGGTTTGAGCAGACTCCAGGAGTTGGCCATGGACAGGAAGCCTGGCGTGCTGCGGTCCATGGGGTTGAAAAGAGTTGGACACGACTGAGCGACTGAACTGAGCTGAACTGAATGAGGAACTAACCGGGCACATTTAAAATATGAATTTGTTAACTATAAAATAAACTAGAACATGCAGATACTATTTGCAAATTTGTAATAAATATGTGTGATTATATTTTTTTCAAAATGGGTACTTGCACCTCCTTCGACTTCTGTGAGGATTTGGTGAGGTGATATTGGTGGTTAGCACATAGATGGTGCTCAGAAACTGTTTTCCTGTTGGGAGTCACGGCAACGTTAGCTGACAGATTTCAGTGTGCTACCTGCCTATACATAGAGTCTTAATAACGCGAGGTTTCCCTTTCTCATTTTTGCCAGTGAGAAATCTGAAACCCCAAAGTCACACAGTGCATGGAGTGAAGTGGGGCTAGAAACGAGGGATCCTGATGTCCCATTTCCTCCTCCCTCTAGTCTGCCTGCTGTGGGCCTCGGGTGGTGCTCCAGCTCAGCCCATGGCATGTTTCCCTTGTGCACTCAGGAGGCTCCACATGAACTGATTGTGTTTTCACGTGGTAGGCTCACTGAGGAATCCAAATGGGCTTGCATTCCTGCAGCATGACGGTCCACGGAGGGGCCTGGAAGTTGTGTGGGCAGAAAATAGGTAGTGGTTTGGATCTAGCTTTGATGTGGACAAAGGAATCCTGGCAATAGAGTGAGGAGTGCACAGGCAGTCACAGGGAGCCAGAGACGATAGAAAGGGCTCTGCCGGCTGCACGGAATGGGGGCTGGCTGGTAAAGAACCCGAGGGGTCGAAGCCTTCACAGGGATGCACGTAAGGAGTGGAAGGCAGTGATGGGAGGGACACATCTCACTAGAGGGCAGACAGAAAGGGTGGAGGGCCTGAGCTGGAGGGAATAGGGGAGGGATTTCACAAAGGAGAGAGTAAACCGTGCAGAATGAGAAGGAGAGCGGGACCTAGTCTAGCTGTGCAGACTCCCCCAGAAATGTCAGCCAAGGTCAGACAAGTCAGAGGAGGTGAGGGTGCTCCTGGACTCAGCTGACCTCTTGGTTTATCATTCCCCATCCTCTTTCCCCTCTATTAATTAGATGATGCTGGGGAACACCTGACCCTGCATCAGCTGCTTCTATAGAGGGCTAATTGCTCTTAAGATTACTCCTGAATGTGGTTGCAGAGGTCACTCAGATCCATGTGGAGTCCATGCATGTACCTGTGTGTGTGTGTGTGTGTGTAATCTGGGCAATAGAAAAAGCCACTGCAGGCTTCCATACAGAGGATTAACATCATCTGGTCCTGGATGAGAGCCTTTCACCAAGAGGAGTCAGTAGCCCGCATCGCCTTGCTGGGGTCCTGCTCAGATCCCTCTGAGCAGCCTCAGCATGGGCCATTTCTAACCTACTCTGTTTCTGTGTTTGTGGACTGCTTGCCATGAAGCTGTCCAGTTGTTCCAGGCCTCCAGATGGGTTGATCTGGTGCAGAGTGTGAAACAGTGCCTCTTCATTCCTTCCTTCCTAAAACGTGCCTCCCTGCTTACTAGCTGCATTAAGCAAGACCAATGCAGATTCAGGGCAAGTCCTGGCCTCTGGGATCCCAGTTGGGCCAGGGTACTGGGGAGGACTTTGGCTATCACTCTAACCTCCCAATCTGAGAGGGAGATACCACCTCTGATTTCAGAAAACCCAGATTAGGGAGGCATGGCTCCTGCTCCCAGGAAACTCCCATCTGATGGGAAGAGGGGTACAGAAACTGAGCGATGGGTGCAGTTCAGTGCTGTGACATGTGAGCCCACAGCTAAACAGTCTGTGTGCATGGATGCAGGTGTGAACAGGCAGGGCTGTGAGTCTCCCGGCGCGACAGGCTGGGGGGTGGTGGGCAAAGGAGATACATAGGCAAAGAAACCTACAAAGCCTGCTTTTACCAGACATGGTGCTAAACAAGCCTCATCCACCATCTCATTTAACCCTTTGCACTTCACAGGCAAGCACCTGGGACTCAGAACAAGGGTCCTCCAGTCGGCAAGTGGAGCAAGTCTTGGTGTGCCTGCTCCCAGGCCAGCCCCTCCACCAGAAAAGGCAGAGATGTCCATTAAGTCCCATAGATATGGGACATACTGGAGCAGTTGAGTCCAAATGTGACAGAGGAGGACTGGAGAGCTGCAAAGCAGGAGACAGGTGAGCGGGAAATTGCTGGAGAGTGGCTGAAAAGTTATTTTCCTGCCACTCAGGTTTTACTAGAAAGCCTGCTTGGAGTGGGATGGGGAGGTGGTGCATGAGGGGGATAAGGAGGTCAGAAGGCTTTGGGGGAGAAAGGTGAGCCCAGAGCTTCCTCTTACAGGCAAGTCTTTGCGTGCATGGCTGTAGCTTCACCCTCTCTCTACCCTGTGGTCCAGACTCCAGCACTCTTCCTCTGAGGGGCCTCAGGCCCCAGGCACCCCCAAACCACCTCTCTTCCCAGCTTAGGAACACAGCTGAGAACCCTGGCATTGGAGGAGACTTCACAGTCATCAAATTCAACCCTGTCTTGTATCACATGAAGGATGACACAGTCCAGAGAGGGGACAGAAGGGCAGGGATCACACAGGGGGTCAGCAGCAGGCCCCGGCCAGGTCTAGATCTCCGGATCTCCTGAGTTCACTTTTACTCACCTCTGTGCCTTTGCACATTCCATTCTGTCTGCTGGAATGCCTTTTTTTCACCTCCTGCCTTATTGATTTTTTGATCATTCAGAGCTGATTGAGAGCTTCCCATGTACCTGTGTTCCAGGCATTTAGGGGCACAGCTTTGAACAAAACAGGTGAAAGTCCCCACCCTCCAAAACTTTCATTCCAGTGTGTGGAGAAAAGGTGGCAAGTGACATAAACACATACCTGGAATATAAAGCATATTAGAAATACTATGTAGAAAAAAGAAGGTAGGAAGAGGTCTAGGGAATGCAATGGGATGGGATGTTGTGTATTTTATTTTATTTTTTTGGCTGTGCAGCATACCCTGTGGGATCTTAGTTCCCCAACCAGGAATCAAACTCATACCCTGTGCATTGGAAGCATAAAATCTTAACCACTGGGCAACCAGGGAAGTCCAGTGTTATGTATTCTAAATGGAATAGTCAGGAAAGGCCTATAGCAAGAACCCAAAGGAGTGGGGTCAGGCTGAGGATATGGAGGGGAGAAGGAACAGCAGGGGCCATGTCCCAAGGAGGCATGTTCTGAGATCAGCAAGGATGCCGGTATGACTCGGCATGTATGCATGAGGGAAAGAGCTGTAAGAGGTGAGGGTGGAGGAGTGGGTGATGCTGGGCAGTGGGAGAAATCATGAAGCAACTTGGGTTTTTATGGTGAATGAGATGAGAAGCCTCTTCAGAGTACTGCACAGAGGAGTGGCATCATCTGACTTACTTTTAAAAAGGTTCTCTCTGGCTAGCTTGGAAGCGGGCAGCCACAGTAATGGAGCAGCTGCTTAGAACTAGAGTGACAGCAGTAGAGGCAGGGAGAAGTGGTCAGATGATATATATGTCTTGACAAAGGAATCAGTAAGATTCCCTGACAGATTAGATGCAAGGTATAGGTGAGAGCAAACAATGACTCAAAAGTTCTTGGCCTGAATGACTGTAAGGATGGAGCTGCCATTTAACAGTGACAGAGAAGACCACAGGAGGGGCTGGCTTTGTGGGAAAAATCAACAGTGAGCTCTGAGACGTGATGTTTGAGATGCCCATTAGACACACCCAGGTAAAACTGTCAAGTAGGCAATGAGATATACTAGAAGGAGAGATCAGAAGGAGGCTCAGGCTGTAGACATAAGTTTGGAAATCATCAGCACATAAATGGCATGTGAAGTCATGAGCCAGGATTAAGTCATCAAGGGAATGAGCATAGATAAAAGAGAAGAGGTCCCAGGACCATCCCCTGAATCACTCCAGTGTCAAAGGGTCAGATGAGAAGCAACAAGTCAAAAAACTGGGGCAAAACGAGAAGGTGAAGGTGGTGAGGTCAGAAACTCACCAGAAGAACAGGGCATCCTGGAAGATGAGTGGAAACCGTGTTGACTGGAAAGGATGAACATCTGGGGGAAATGCTGTAAAGACGAGAACTGAGAATGCCTGTTTGGTTGGGCAACATGGAGTCCATTGAAGACCTTGACAAAGGTAGTCAAGGGCTGTGGTGAGGATGAAAACCAGATTGCAGTGATTCCAAGAGCAAATGAGAAGAGAGGGCTTAGGAGCAGTGAGGACAGAAAGCATTTTCCAAATATCTTATAGGGAAAAGGAGCAGGTAAATGGGAAAATGACCAGTGCTAATTCCTGTCCTCCAGCTTCTTCTGAACTTTGCTCGTGACTTTGCCCTGCCCTTGCTGGGAAGCTGTCACTGACAGACCAAAGTCTATGAGTCTTGACCAAAGTCAAGTCAGCTCTACCCTGACTGCTCTAGAGCCCATGTTCATTTCAACCTCATTCCCTCACTCTTTGCTCCTGCCTGTAGAAGCTTGGATCCAGCATGGGACTTTCCCACTTCTTCTCTGTTCCTGTAGAGCTCTTCTGCAAGTAACTCCATGACTTACTTCTGCACCTCACTCAGACTTCTACTAGAAATGTCACTTCTCTGAGATGGCTCCTCCAGCCACACTGCCTAAAAGAGACCACTCACTCCACCATGCTATTTATCTCATTAGAGTGGTCATCATCATTTAAACTTATGGTATTTATTTGTGTGCTTCTTTCACTTGGAAAATAAGTTCATGAGAAGAGAGCTCTTGATTGCACTAGTTCTGCAACTTTCCCAAAACTCAGGACCGTACTTTGCATGTGCGTGAGTGAGTTACAGTCACTCAGTCATGTTCAATTTTTGCAACCCTATGGACTGTAGCTCACCATGGTCCTCTGTCCATAGGATTCTCCAGGCAAGAATACTGGTATGGGTGGTCATTTCCTACTCTAGGGGATTCTCCCAACCCAGGGATCAAAGCTGCTTCTCCTGCATGTCCTACATTGACAGGCAGATTCTTTTACCTCTGAGCCACTTGGGAAGCCTCATACTTGGCACATGGTTTCTCAGCATGCCCAATATATCTGTCACTTACATAAATACTCCTTGAAGTAATGTCTACTTATGTTAAAAAAGATTCAGATATGTTTTTCCATAAATAAATGTAACCTGTAAGTCTAGTCATTGTTCCTGATGACAGAAAACTTAACGCATTCACATCCAGATAAACTCAATCAACTCCAGCTTAACTTCAAGCATTATAAGATCCCCTCTCCTACCCTTCTCCTCTTAGCCTCAGATTATTTTAAGTTTGCTTTCTGAAAGGTATACAATTTTAGATCTCTGCCACGAATCCCCAATTGGAGATGAAACTCCAATACTTTGGCCACCTGATGCGAAGAACTTACTCATGGGAAAAGACCCTGATGCTGTGAAAGATTGAAGGCGGGAGGAGAAGGGGATGAAGGGGATGACAGAGGATGAGAGGTTGGATGGCATCACTGACTTGATGGACATGAGTTTGAGCAAGCTCTGGGAGTTGGTGACGGACAGGCAAGCCTGGCGTGCTGCTGTCTGTGGGCCACAAAGTGTCAGACACGTCTGAGCGAATGAACTGAACTGAACGGATGAATCCCCAAACCCTAGAAACCTTCAGAATTTGTTTTGAAGATCCAGCCCTTGACTCGACTCTGGGGTCTGTGCTGCTGGCCAGATGGAAGACTCAGGGAGTTTTGTACAAGAAAAAGGATGGGATTGAAATATTCCAGAGTTTCACCTCTCCATGTCATCTCTCCTTCTTCCTGGCAGTAGTGATCATTTGACTTTGTAAACATTTCTTCCTCTCCATTAATAGTCTCAAGCTTTAGGGAGGAAAGCCAGAAGCCCATCTTTCCTCCAGCGTCTGCCCTCACTCTTTTTGGTGGTATTTCTGTGCTTCATGTTTCAATCCTCCACTCCCCTCTTCCGTGGCAATACAGGGCCCCCAGCCATTCTCCACCCTGGCCGCTAAGTGGTTCCAAGCAGCAGGCGGAGCTAACTGGCTATAAGGCCAAACAAAACAGTGAAGTCTGCACTTAGGGGTAAGGCAAGGAGAGACAGTCCTGGCATTTCTGCAGGCGCGAGAAGCTATTAGTGCCAAGCTGGCCTCAGCCTTTCGCCGGGGGGTAGGGGGGGTGTGTTGTGCTGTGCCCCTTCCCAGGAGGCAGGAAAGGACAGAGAGACTGAAGCCAGGGTAAGTATAGTGTGATTTTATGTGGGGAAGGAGGAGCATTCGGTCTATCTGAAGTTCAAGGAGTTCCCTCTTCTGTGCTATGCTGTGTAATATCAGTTTAAAAATACAGTTTGTGATTTTTGTCCATGACTCCTAAATGCAATTCAACCCCTTCATCCAGTGCTTAACCAATCAAATAGCAAATGATCTAGTGTGAAGAAGAGAGGAAATTAGAATTTTAAAGACCCTTCTTGGGTGGCTCAGTGATAAAGAACCTGCCTGCCAATGCTGGAGATGCGGGTTCAATCCCTGGGTTGGGAAGATCCCCTGGAGGAGGCAGTATTCTTGCCGGGAGAATCCCATAAACAGAAGGGTGTCAAACAGTTGGTCACGACTGAGCATGTATGCACACAATTTTAAAGACACATTTAAGTCTCCCCAATTTGTCCCCTCCTGAGTTTTCTGCCACTGAAATGATTCCTCTTTGTTTTTCCAGCTTTACTGAGATTTAATTGACATATATCATGTAAATTTAAGGTGTACAATGTGACTGTGATAAACATATATATTACAAAATAATTACCACAATAAGGTTAATTAATGTATCCATCTTATAATTACCATTTATATGTGTGTGTGGTAATTTAAGATCTCCTCTCTTAGCAGCTTTCAAATATTAAATTCCAGAGCTTATTTTCTAACTGGATGTTTGTGCCCTCCGAGCAATACTTTCTGAACCCCTACCCCCACCCTGCCCAGTCCCTAGCAACCACCACCTCACTCACTCTGTCTCCACAGATTTTTTTTTTTTTTTTAGCTTTCACATATAAGTGAGAAAGTTCAGTACTGTCTTTCTGTCAGACTTATCTCACTTAGCAATTATCCAAAATGAAACATGGAAGGACAATTTTAAAAGAGAAAAGAATAAAGCTTCAGTGAGCTGTGGGAAAATATCAAGAAAGTTAATATGAGCACAGTTGAAGTGCCGGAAAGATGGAATAGACAAGCAATTACTAAAATATTTAAAAATTGCGGTGGAGGGGCTCTATACAGATACACAAATATTAATGAACTCAAGCACAAGAAATGTGAAACAAATTATATCAAGTAGCATCACAATAAGATTTCTTGTAGCAGGTGATAAAGAAAATAATCACAAAAAGAGGCACAGAAAAACAGACACATTGCACAAAGAAGATCATATTACAGAGGGAAATAGAGTAAAAGCAAACTGCTCAGTTGTCACGCTGCAAGCCAGAAAATGGCAGAGGAAATGCACCCAAAGAGAAACTAAGTATACATTGGAATGCTATATCCAGTAAAATATCTTTATAGAATGAAGATAAAATACTTTTTCAGACATTTCAAAGGTGAAATAATTTAACACCAACAGACTCTGAACTCTAGGAAATGTTAAAGATAGTCTCTTGGGATGAATCAGTTCAGTTCAGTCGCTCAGTCGTGTCCGACTCTTTGCGACCCCATGAATCACAGCACGCCAGGCCTCCCTGTCCATCACCAACTCCCGGAGTTCACTCAAACTCATGTCCACAGAGTCGGTGATGCCATCCAGCCATCTCATTCTCCGTCGTCCCCTTCTCCTCCCGCCCCCAACCTTTCCCAGCATCAGAGTCCTTTCCAGTGAGTCAACTCGTCGCATGAGGTGGCCAAAGTATTGGAGTTTCAGCTTTAGCATCAGTCCCTCCAATGAACATCCAGGATTGATCTCCTCTAGAATGGACTGGTTGGATCTCCTTGCCGTATAAGGGACTCTCAAGAGTCTTCTCCAACACCACAGTTCAAAAGCATCGATTCTTCGGCGGTCAGCCTTCTTCACAGTCCAACTCTCACATCCATACATGACCACGGGAAAAACCATTGCCTTGACTAGACGGACCTTGGTTGGCAAAGTAATGTCTCTGCTTTTTAATATACTATCAAGGTTGGTCATAACTTTCCTTCCAAGGAGCAAGCGTCTTTTAATTTCATGGCTGCAATCAGCATCTGCAGTGATTTTGGAGCCCAAAAAAACAAAGTCTGACACTGTTTCCACTGTTTTTCCATCTATTTCCCATGAAGTGATGGGACCAGATGCCATGATCTTTGTTTTCTGAATGTTGAGCTTCAAGCCAACCTTTTCACTCTCCTCTTTCACTTTCATCAAGAGGCTTTTGAGTTCCTCTTCACTTTCTGCCATAAGGGTAGTGTCATCTGCATATCTGAGGTTATTGATATTTCTCCTGGCAATCTTGATTCCAGCTTGTGCTTCTTCCAGCCCAGCGTTCCTCATGATGTACTCTGCATATAAGTTAAATAAGCAAGGTGACAATATACAACCTTGACGTACACCTTTTCCTATTTGGAACCAGTCTGTTGTTCCATGTCCAGTTCTAACAGTTGCTTCCTGACCTGCATACAGGTTTCTCAAGAGGCAGGTCAGGTGGTCTGGGATTCCCATCTCTTTCAGAATGTTCCACAGTTTATTGTGATCCACACAGTCAAAGGCTTTGGCATAGTCAATAAAGCAGAAATAGATGTTTTTCTGAAACTCTCTTGCTTTCTCCATGATCCAGCGTAAGCGTCTTTTAATTTCATGGCTGAATAGGAGTGATATAAAATGGATTTACAGATGCACAGAAAAGAAGAAATAGCACTCTATCTAGATAGAGACAAAAGAATTTTGCTTATTATTTAAACCTGCTTGAAGAATAAATAACAGTTTAAAGCAAACTTGATAGAAATTTATTTTGAGGTTTTTAACATATGCTGAAGAAAACTGTATCATACCAAAGCATATAGGTCAGAAGGAAAGAAATGAAAGGATATTGTTTATAGGTTCTCAGACCGAGTCTCAGAGTGTAATATGAAGATAAACTATCCTAATGAGGGATCTGTACAACACAACACACAACACAACCACCAAAGCACACAGTTATAGAGCGTCAATCAACAAAGGAGATGAGATGGGATTATATAAAATACTCCACGCAAAAGAAAAACAGAGGCATAAGAAAACAGAGCATATGTGGGACATAGAAAACGAATAGCAAGATAGTAGATTTAAACCCTGATTGAAAGATGGAGATTGTCAGATTGAACACAAAAGACCTAACTACATATTTTCTGTGCTTCCCTGGTAGCTCAGTGGGTAAAGAATCCTCTGGCCAACGCAGGAGCCACAGGAAATATGGATTTGATCCCTGGGTTGTGAAGATTCCCCTGGAGAAGGAAATGGTAACCCACTCCAGTACTCTTGCCTGGGAAATCCCATGGACAGAGGAACCTAGCAGGGTACAGTCCATGGGGTTGCAAGAGTTGGACATGACTTAACAACTGAAGAACAACAGCATATATTATCTGCAAGGAACTTATTTTAAATATAAAGATACAGATAGATTAAAACTAAAGTGATAGAAAAAGAAATGTCTTGTTTATACCAATAAAAAGAAAACCGAGGCCTCCCTGGGGCTAAGTGGTGAAGAATCATCCTGCCAATGCAGAAGACATGGATTTGCTCCCTGATCCAGAAAGATCCCACTTGCCTAGATGCAGCTAACTCCACTGGCCACAACCTTGAGCCTGAGCTCTAGGGCCTGGGGACCACAGCTATGGAGCCCATGTGCCACAACCGTGCAGCTCGAGCCCCTCAGAGCCGGCTCCTCAACAAGAAGAAGTCAACGTAATGAGAAGCCCACACGCCACGACTGGAGAAAAAGCCCTTCCAGCAACAAAGACCCAGCACAGCCAAAAGTAAGCAAGTACATACATGAAATTTTATGTCTATAAAATGAAAGTTGAAGTGACTAAATTGACTTGAAAGTAGATTTTAGAGCAAAGAATATCACCAAGGACAGAGAAGTTCATTCTGTGATGATTATGATGCGTTTATGAAGAGGATATGATATGTCCTAAGTGTTTATGCAATCATTTTCAAACTATATGAATCAAAACTGTTACAATAAATAATAGAGGAATTTACAGTTATGTTCAAGGATATCACACTATTCACTTAATAATTGATAAAACAAATGGCCATAACATCAGTAGAAATACAAAAGACTTGAATCATACTGTCACACCAATTAACCTAAATGACATTACAGAACGTTCCATGCAACAACAGATTCCACTCAGTTTCCATTCTTTTCAAGTGTACTGGGAGCATTTACTAAGCTAGAGCATATCAGTTCAGTTCAGTCGCTCAGTCGTGTCCGACTCTCTGCGACCCCATGAATCACAGCACGCCAGGCCTCCCTGTCCATCACCAACTCCCGGAGTTCACTCAAACTCATGTCCATCGAGTCGGTGATGCCATCCAGCCATCTCATTCTCTGTCGTCCCCTTCTCCTCCCGCCCCCAACCTTTCCCAGCATCAGAGTCTTTTCCAGTGAGTTAACTCGTCGCATGAGGTGGCCAAAGTATTGGAGTTTCAGCTTTAGCATCAGTCCTTCCAATGAACACCCAGGATTGATCTCCTCTAGAATGGACTGGTTGGATCTCCTTGCAGTCCAAGGGACTCTCAAGAGTCTTCTCCAGCACCACAGTTCAAAAGCATCAGTTCTTTGGCGATCAGCTTTCTTCACAGTCCAACTCTCACATCCATACATGACCACGGGAAAAACCATAGCCTTGACTAGACAGACCTTTGTTGGCAAAGTAATGTCTCTGCTTTTTAATATGCTATCTAGGTTGGTCATAACTTTCCTTCCAAGGAGTAAGCGTCTTTTAATTTCCTGGCTGAAATCAACATCTGCAGTGATTTTGGAGCCCCCCAAAATAAAGTCTGACACTGTTTCCACTGTTTTTCCATCAAAGCAAGAGAGCTAGAGCATATACTGACCCATAAAAGAAGTCTCAATAAGTTTAAAAACTTTTAAGGAATGCAAAGCATGCTGTTTGACCACAGAGGAATAAAATTAGAAATAACAGAAAGATCTCTTAGAAGTCTCCCAACATTTGGGCGTGGGACGGGGAAAGACCACTTACAACCAACTCATAAACCAAAGGGCAAGCCAAAAAGAAAGTTAGAAAGTCTTTTGATCCAGAAAATTGCAACACAACATTTAAATGTTTTTGAGTGTAGCTAAGATAGTGCTGAGAGGAAATTGCATAGCATTAAATATACATATTATAAGAGGAAAGACTTCAAGTTAATGACCTTGGCTTTCATGTTAAAAAACAAGAAAAGAGAAGAACAAAGTAAGCCCAAAGTAAACAGAAGAAGGAAAATAATAAAAGTCAGCTCAGACACTAGTGAAATAGAAAATTGAAAACCACAAAACCAATGAAACAAAAAGCTGATTTTTTAAGACTGATCAAATTAGCCAACTTACACATGAAAAAAAGGAAGAAGATATAAATAACCAATATCAGAAATGAAAAGTCATCTTACTACAAATTTCACAGGTATTAAAAAATAGTAAGGACATATTATAAAAAACTTTATGCCAATAAATTCTAAAATAGATTACATGATTAAATTTCTTAAACAAAAATTGACAAAGTTCATTCAAAAAGAAATAATCTGAAAACTTTAAATCTGTTAGATAAATTATATTTTAAATTAAAAATTTTCCAGTAGGGACTGACAGTAAAAGGGCACAAGGGAAATTTCAGGGTCAGAATGTACTAGTAGTCACAAGGGATATACATTTTATATAAATCATCAAGCTAAACACTTAAAACAGGTATATTTTTATTACTTGTAATTTATGCTTCAGTGAAGTTGATTTTAAAAGCTTGAGCAAAACAAACAAACAAACAAACTTCCCAGGAAAGAGCACTGGTGAATTCTACCAAATGTCTAAGGAAAAGATTATACCAAATTATCCACAAGCTACTCCAGAAAGTTGTAAAAAAGGACTACTTCTCACTTCATAAGGACATTGTTTTGACACCAAAGCCAGACAAAGACAAAACAAGAAAAGGAAGCTATAGACCAGTATCCCTTATTAACATAGAGACAGAGAAAGTAACAAGATTTTAGCAAATCAAATGTAAACCCAGTAAAAAAAAAAAAAAAAGAACTTAACAACCCAATCAGATAGGGTTGGTTTGCCAAAGGAATGCAAGGTTGTTTTACCATCAAAAATTAATCAGTATAATTCAGCATATTAACAGACTAAAGGGGCTTCCCTGGTGGCTCAGAGGTTAAAGCATCTGCCTCCAATGCGAGAGACCTGGGTTCGATCCCTGGGTCGGGAAGATCCCCTGGAGAAGGAAATGGTAACCCACTCCAGTATTCTTGCCTGGAGAATCCCATGGACGGAGAAGCCTGGTAGGCTACAGTCCATGGGATCGCAAAGAGTCGGACACGACTGAGCGACTGAACAGAACAGAACAGAACAGACGCAGAAAAGGCAGTTTTCAAAATTCGACATTTATAGAAAAATCCTATGAAATTTACATGAAGCTACTAAAACTAAGACGTAGTATACGAGATTGCTATACAAAAACAATTGCATGTTAATATACTGTCGACTAAAAAATAGAGTTCTGAAAGTAGAGTTATTTTATTTGGTGGGATGTTTAGGACTCTGAGCCAGGGAGACAGCATCTCAGTAGCTCTGAGAAAACTGCTTCAAGGAGGCAGGGAGAAGTCAGGCTAAATACAAGTTTGCAAGAAAGGGAGCAGGCAGTCTGAACATCAAAGATCAGGTATCAAGTTAAGGAATTTAGCATTCTATATGGAAAGATGCAGGCCTCTGGGCTCACAGAATCCATTTCTTTCGTATGCGCCTCAGCTATCTGGGGCCAAATCCTGTTTCCTCGTTCATCCTAGCTTCTTGCATTCCCCCAGCTCCTCAACAATCACTGTGGGGGTGGCAGCATCTGCTGGATTGCCATTTTGGGAGCGCTCATTCACATTTGGAGGCCAGAAATAGCTGATGGCTGTGACATTTCCCGTTCATTAATATGGTAGGAGATATTTTCATTCCACATAACAATGAATAACCAGAAATTAAAAATAGCACATTGTGATAAAAAATATGTGAAATACCTAGGGAAAAAACAGACAAAATACGTGCAAAATCTTTTCACTGAAAGCTACAAAACTTAAAAACAAATTAAAACGACCTAAATAAGTGGAGAGATATTCCATGTTTATGAAGAGAAAGACTTCATATTGTTAGGGGAATCACACTGATTGAAACCGCACACTCTGGCCACACACCATAGTAACTATTTGCATGAGTTGTTTTATGACAGGAGATCCTGATAAGGAATATGGAACTAATAAGCCACCACCAACCGGAAGAGTTCGGGAAAGGTGGAAAGGAGACACCGGATGTCTGTTCACTTCCCAGAATCCCCCTAGGTAGCATCCATCTTGGCTGAGCCATGTGTGCGCCTCCAGGAAAAACTGAATTAAAATGATTGGCCAAAGACCACCTGGAAACTAATCCCATCATCATAAAACCCAAGACTGCGAGCCTTGTGGCAGAGCTGTTCTCCTGGGTTCCCTTACCCTACTGCTCTCCACCCAGGTGCCCTTTCCAATAAAATCTCTTGCTTTGTTAGCACAATTCTTTTCCGAGTGTTAGACAAGAGCCCAGTTTCCGGCCCTGGAAGGGGTTCCCTTTCCTGCAACAATATTGTTAAGATATTCATTCCTCTCCAATTTAATCTATAGATTTAATTCAGTCCCAGTTCAAAAATCTCATCAGGCTTTCTTTTTTTGTAGAAATGGACAAGTTTATTGTAAAATTCATATGATATGGGGAGGGAGATGGGAGGGGGGTTCAGGATGGGGAACATATACACACCCGGGGTGAATTCATGTCAATGTATGGCAAAACCAATACAATATTGTAATTAGCCTCCAATTAAAATTTAAAAAAATTCATATGGTAATGCAAAGAACCTAGTAACTAAAGCAACTTTGAAAAAGGACAAAATTAGAGGACTTACATTATTTGACTTCAAGACATTTTAAAGCTACAGTAAATAATAATAAAATGTCAGGAAAGACAAATAGATCAATGTAACAAAATAAGAATTCAGAGGTAAATAAAAACAAATATGGTCAGATGATTTTTGACAAAACTGCAAAGGCAATTCAGTAGAGACGTGATAGTCTAGAGCAACTGAATATCCGAAGATTCCCCTCCGTACTCCCCCACTCAAAAAAAAAAGAAAAATCTTTGTCCAAAGCTTTCACCATATATAAAAAGTAACCTACAGAAGAACATGTAGGAGAAAATTTTTTGTGTCCTAGGATTAGGCAAAGATTTCTTAGATATGACACCAAAAACAAGATACATAAAAGAAAAAAATTAATTGTATTTTATCAAAATTAACACCTCCTCTTTGAAAGAAACTGTGAAAGAGAATGAAAAGATAATCCACAGACTGGGGGAAATATGTTCAGATAGCTTACCTGATAAAGGACTTATCTCTTTCTATATATACAGTTATCCTGTAAGGGCTTCCCTGATAACTCAGATGGTAAAAATCTACCTGCAATGCAGGAGACCCCGGTTTGATTCCTGGGTCAGGAAAATCTGCTGGAGGAGGGATAAGCTACCCATTCCAGTGTTCTTGGGCTTCTCTTATGGCTCAGCTGGTAAAGAAACAACAAATATATATATATTTGTTGTTCAGTTGCTCAGTTGTAACCCCATGTGTTGCAGCAAGGTGGGCCCCTTACAGGCCCAGAAACTGGACTTTTGTCTACCACTCAGAAATGATTTGTCTGAGGAGACACATGTGCTGACAAAGCAAGAGATTTTATTGGGAAAGGGCACCCGGGCGGAGAGCAGTAGGGTAAGGGAACCCAGGAGAACTGCTCTGCCAAGTGGCTCACAGTCTCAGGTTTTATGGTGATGGGATTCATTTCCAGATTGTCTTTAGCCAGTCATTCTAACTCAGAGTCCTTCCTGGTGGTGCATGCCTTGTTCAGCCAAGATGGATGCCAGTGAGAAGGATTCTGGGAGGTGATCAGACATATAGTGTCTCCTTTTGACCTTTCCTGAACTCTTCCAGTTGGTGGTGGCTGATTACTCCGTGTTCTTTACCAGGACTTCCTGTCATAAAACAACTCATGCAAATGGTTACTATGGCTCCTGGTCAGGGTGGGTGGTTTCAGTCAGTGTGCTGCCCCTAACACATGGACTTTGCAACCCCACGGACTGCAGTATGCCAGGGTTCCCTTTCCTTCACTATCTCCTGGAGTTTGCTCAGACTCAAGTCCATTGAATTGATGATGCCATCCAACCATCTCGTCCTCTGTCATCCCCTTCCCCTCCTGCCTTCACTCTTTCACAGTGTCAGGGTTTTTCCAAAGAGTTGGCTGTTCGCATCAGGTGGCCAAAGTATCGGACCTTCAGCATGAGTCCTTCCAATGACTGTTCAGGGTTGGTTTCTTTTAGGATTGATCGATCTCCTTGCTGTCCAAAGGACTCTCAAGAGTCTTCTCCAGCACTACAGTTAGAAAACATCAATTCTTTGGCACTCAGCCTTCTTTATGGTCCAACTCGCACATCTCTATGTGACTACTGGAAAAACCATAGCTTGAACTATATGGACTTTTGTCAGCAAAGAGTGGTGTGTCTGCTTTTTAATATGTTATTTAAGTTTGTCATAGCTTTTCTTCCAAAGAGCAAGCGTCTTTTAATTTCATAGTCCATTTTTTAAAATCTCAGGATTCTGTCATAAGAAACTAAACATCTCAGTTAAGTAATGGAGGAAATATTAGAAAAGATGATTCACCAAAGGAAATATATGAAGACAAGTGACCATATGGAAAGATGTTTATACCAGTAGCCATTAAGGAAATGCAAATTAAACTCAATGAAATAACAGTGCATATCCATTAGAATATCCAGAAATAGAAAGATGTGCAGCAACCAGAATTCTCATATATGTCCAATGGGAATGTAAAATGGCCAAACATTTTGGAAAACAGTTGGGCAGTTTCTTAATAAGTAAAACATACACCTACTGTGTAACAGTCATTCTAGTCTTTTAAGCCTTTACCCAAGAGAAATGAAAGCATAACCCATCCAAAGACTTGTAATGAATGTGCAGGGCAGCTTTATTTGTAATAGTCAAAACCTGGAAACAATCCAAGTGTCCATCAATAGATTAATGGGTAAACAAAATGTGGGTATTATCCATACAATGAGGGCATTTACTACTCAGCAATAAAAAGGAATGAACAATTGCTACATGCAGCAACTTGTTTGAATCTCAAAGTAGTTTTGCTGAGTGAAAGAAGCCAGGCGTAAGAGAATACATACTGGGTGATTCTCTTTACATAAAATTCTTGAAAGTTCAAACTCATTTATAGGGACCCAAAATAGATCAGTTGTTTTCTGGGGTTGGTGGACAGGGAGGATCATGAGGGAGGAAATACAGAAAGGCATTAGAAAAATGTTAGAAGGAATGGACATAACAGTTGTATACCAAGAATACAGGAAGAAGTGATATTCACAGTATAGTGAATGGGGCTGATTTCTCTATTTCTACTGTGCACCTAGATTAACTGAGCTGTGTTTTGTGGGCAAATTGTTTTATCATGGTAACACCTTTGTAGGGAAAAAGGGACCAGGTGACTGATAGAGAAGTTTGAGGAGAAACATGCGTTGCGTATCCATGATGTGTCAGATCTGATGTTAAGCGCTTTGAATGAATGGCCCTATTTCATTCTCATAAAAACCCTTTGAAGTACCATTACTCTCATTTAACAGATGAGGAAATGGAGCCTGAGAGGGTCTAGCAACTTGCTCCACCATTGCAGAGCTGGTATTGATGCCATAAGACTCTGCTGCCTGGGCTGGTCACAGTGCTGTGCTGAGTCCTGGGAGCTCTGGTTCTAGGTGAGAGAGGAGAAATCACTCTTTGGAATGTGTTTTTGCTGGTTTGACCTCAAATGTGTTCCCCAGGACCCAGGGGCACTGGAATGCCTTTGCTTAGGGTGACTGACCACCTCCACCCACCCTTTTCCTGTGACTAGAGGGATTCCTGAACATGGAACTTTCATTTCAAAACCAGGATGAGTCAGTCAGTCTAATTCTGGCTCAGCAGAAGCCTTGTGCTTCCAGACTCTGGTTTTCTGGGCCCTGGGTGCCTTCATGACAGGCACAGCACATTTTCCTGGGCTTAGGCCAGACAGTTGAGATGGTTTCAATGGTTTCACAGGTAAAGGAGGAGAGAGAGGTGATTTTCTTTATTGCGCTTTTATTTTTGTGCTATCTAATATCAGGATCACTAGGCAAGATGGTTCTAGCTTTTTCAACCTCCTATTTCCAGCTGAGGCCTCACAAGGGTGGGGGGCTATGAAGGGAGGTAGGGGCTTCTGGTTGAAAGTAAATGGTGGTCACTGAGAAACAGCTTTTCTAAAGGTAGGTCTAGCCTGATGCCGCTGGGTGAAGGGCTGGCCCGTCTACTCATTTGGGACAATCTACTTGTCTGGTTACTTCTGCCCCCGGGGACTTTTGGGCCCCTGCTTCGGGCTTTGGGACTGCTGTTGGGTTTGGGAGTTGTTCTGAGTTTCGGGTGCAGCGGGATCGGGCTCCTTATTAAGGCAAGTACACTCAGGCTTGGGCTCCAAACAGCAGCATGGCTTTGATGGGCAGCATGGGTTGCATTTTGATGGGCAGCATGGGTTGCATTTTGGTGGGCAGCTTGGACAGCATTTTGGCGTGCTGCTTGGACTGCATTTTGGTGGGCAGCTTGGACAGCATTTTGGCGGGCAGCATGAGTTGCACTTTGGTTGGTCACACATCTTCTCAAGTTTTGGGGGTCCTAGAACAAAAAGATTTTCAGAGAAAAAGCTGGCTGTCTACATTCCCTCACTCCTCCTTTGACCCCTAGATACACCATCACTCTGAAGCGATGACACAGACGAGGTCTGAGAAATCAGGCCTGGATGTTCAGAGGGAACCCAGTCCCACAGTGCTGTGCTTTCATTTGGGTCAGTGAGCTGGTTCCTCACTGTGCTATGCTCAATTGCTCAGTGGTATCTGACTCTTTGGAACCTGTGGACTGTAGCTCACCAGGCTCCTCTGTCCATGGGATTCTCCAGGCAAGAATACCAGAGTGGGTTGCCATTCCCTTCTCCAGGGGATCTTCCCCACCCAGGGATCAAACCTGCATCTCTACGTCTCCTGCATTGGCAGGTGGGTTCTTTACCATTAGTGCCACCTGGGAAGCCCCAAAGGGAGTCATTTTCCCAATGGAAAAGTAAAGACCAGAATATGTATTAATTTTGCATGGGGTCTCTTGGCTCATGAGGAAGAGTATGACCCTTGGCAATTGAGTCTGAGTTGAGTGGTGAGCACTTCACAAACATCATATCATCAATGATTGCAGCCAACCTGAGAGGTCGGTGTTTTCACCCCATTTTGCCTATGCGTAAGACTAAGGCTCAGTGATCTACCTCAGTTGCTGTTAGGTAGATTCAATGCAGGTTCCATCCCCACTCAGAGCATATGCTTGGTCTGGTGTCCTTGGTCTGGTTCTACCCAGGAGCGCAGGTGCAATGAGAGTCTTGTTGATGACTCATTGACCGGTCCTGAAAGCACCACCTCCTCCCCTTCTCCCCAGTGAGTAAGAAGTCACTGCCTTGGGGGCCCTTCCAGCAAGAGGAAATGGAGAGGCCACCACTCTTGGCATGGAGGCCTGAGATCCAGGCTAGCTCTGTGACTCCCGAGCCAAAGAGTGAAGCAGTTCTCTGACCTTTATCTCTTCCTCTATGCTGGGACAGTGTTGGCAACGCAGAGGAGGTAACTGGACACTGTATGCGTCCTCAGACTCAACCATTCGGGACTTTTGTAATCTCCCAATTCTTTTAGGAGTAGGAAAAACCCAAACAACTCTTTTCTTTGCATCTTACCAACCCACCTTCCTCCTACCCAGGAAATCCAGGAATGTTCTCCTTAGATCCACAAGCTTAGGGCCCAATATATGGCCCCTGGGGCAGCCCCTCTGGTTTCTGCCCAGTACCTCTTTACAAACATGGATGAAAACTGCTGGGAGGCCCCAGAGCAGGACAGATTGCCTAGAAGTGGCCAGAAGTCAGTAGACAGAGAGTCCTCTAAGCCTCAGAGGAGATGTGGAGGAGGGGAAATGAGCGTGTACCCCAATTGGGGGCTTATCCCACAAGGCCACAGACCCCTGCTGGCAGGTGCTGGGCCAGAGGTGGGTCTATGAGAGCTGGTCACCAGGGTGGAGAAAGGTAGGTATGAGAGTTCATCTGACAACTGCTGAGATCAATTGCTTCTACCCTCCAGCCTCCAGCGTCCAAAGATAAGCCTCTTTTTTTTTTTAATTTTAAAAATTTTCTTGTTTTCTTGGCCTGTGGGATCTGAGGTCCCCAACCAGGGATCAAACCTTGCCCCATACAGTGAAAGTGCAGAGTCCTAACCACTGGACCACCAGAGAGTTCCCTCCATACTGTTTTTTAAGCTGAACCAGTTATTGCTGTTGGCTCTCCACGAGACACACACACTCATATGCCCCTGTGTGTGTGTGTATGAGTGTGTGTTTATACAGAAGCACAAGCACAGGAAGGAAGAACTTGAGTCTTCAGGCCATGGCTGTGTGGCTGCATCCAATTGAGATTTTGTTATCTTTGTTCATCAGGCTTTAAAACTGGAGCCTGTGTGAACAGCTCCTAATGGAACTTGCTTCTATTCTGGCCTCAGTCCCTCTTTCTAGTGGATTCTTCCCTGTTCTCCATCCCACCCTTGTTCTGCCATCTGCCACCCTCTCCCCTGGTGGCTCAGATGGTAAAGAATCTGCCTGCAATGCAGGAGACCCAGGTTCAAAGATCCCCTGGAGAAGGAAATGGTAACCACTCGTTTTCTTGCCCGGAGAATCCCATGGACAGAGGAGCCTGATGGGCCACAATCTGTGGGTCACAAAGAATCAGACACAACTGAGCAACTAACACACCATCTCCCGGCCCTGCTCCAAATACTCCATGTGCTGAGAAAGCCACGGTTCTCATCTGTTTGCTCTTTCCTGTGTCCTGGGATAGGGGGCCTCCTGGGTATAGGGGGTACGAATCCCCTTGCAACAGAGACTTCCTGAGGGTTCCCTGAGTAGAGAAGGAAAGGCTTACAGCCCCTTCTTGCCAATGAAGGCAGCCCTAGTTCGCGGAAGCTGTGCAGGATTTTCATGTTAGGTGGTTCCTGAGGCAGACCTGTCCGGTGACCCACTTTGCTGTAGACCCAGGGCCTCAGCTGTCTCAGATGATGGGTGTCAGGCTCTTAGCTCAGCCCTTTCATCTGGGGCTCCACCTCACTCAGCTCAGGAGTGCAAGCCAGGCCCCAGTGAGCCAGTGCGGCTGACACCTCCACCCAGCTCAGCCTCTCTCCATCCACTTTCAGAACCGCCAGAGCCTCGTCTGGGGGTTCTTCTGTGGGAGGGAGTCCCCAGCATGTGCCTGAAGAGGGGCTGTCCCTGTGCTGCTTGTTGCTGTCTTGAGGACAGACTGAAGTGACTCCCATCTGGGGTCCACTGTGCTGTGCATCTCCCGAGCTGGAGCACCGGAGTGAAAGATATATGAGAAGGAAGCACCACCTCACAGGGCCCCCCCACCGGCTCTGCACCCTCCACAGTCTCCCAAGGCCCTGGCCGTCTGGCTGCAGCCTCAACTGTGTCAGCGGAAGTTTCCCTCCTGAGAGGCAAAAGTGATTTCCGGGGTAGGGTGTCGGCCTCAATTCCCTTGTAACTCTACGCCTGCCAGTTATTCGGGAATTAATTCTGTCATCCAGGGAGAGGTTTCTGCTTAGTTTTAAGCACACGACTCAGGACCAGAATTCCTAAGGGGTGGGAGTAGGAGACAAGTCACACAGTCCCTCCCTTCAGGTGAGGAGACGCTGCAGAGAGGCTGAGGTGACAGAGTCCTGCCCTGTCCATGCCCTGACTTGCCTGGGAGGAAGAGGAAGGAGAGGCAAGGCAAAGGGAGACACACAGACAGGAAAACAGAAGGCAGACATCTGCAGGAAAATGGGGAAAAAGAGGAGAGTTAAGGTCCATGGAGCCTTGCTCTCGGCCTCCTTTACGGTCTTTGGAGCTGTTTGACAGAAAGTCTGTGTGCACTTGGGCGCCCTGCAGCCCTGGAGCGTGAGCTTGTGCGTGTGTGTGTGTGTGCACACACGTGTGTATGCATGCATGTGTGTGTGCTGGGAGCCCGGTAAATGACTCAGGATCCCTGTTGTCTGAACCTCTCCTCTCTGTCCCCTGAGGGGCCAGACCTGAGATCAGGGAAAAGGAGGTGGAGTTGGAAGGGGGTGAGGAGCGGGTGGTGGGGTGGACGGTAAGCCCTCTAAATCTTTCTCCATTGCTGTTCTCTGAGCGTGTTTCGCTTCCTTCGCAGTTTCTTCTCCCTGCCTCTCTGTCCGTCACTGTTTCCCATTCTCTCTTTGCTCCTCTGTGTCTGTTTCCCAGGGCCCCGGGACCGACAGTTGAGAGCCTCCTGCCCACTGGGAAATCCAGTATGTCAGGCTCTACCCTTCCAAGTCCAGGCTGGCTGTTTCCATAGGAGCAGTTCTCATCCTAGTGACCAGAGGGTTCACCTGGCTCCTCCCAGTCACCCCTCCCAGCACTTCCTCTTTGGGTGGGTCCTGGGAACAAGTCCCCAGTGGAGAGAGAGACGTCAAAGATGGAGAGCGGCTTGGGAATGAGTCCCAGGCGCTAAAGGGGAGGGAAAGGGCAGTGCCGTCAGGCCCCATGCCTTCCAGCGTTCTCCTTTGTTCCTCTGCCTGGCGGATGCGAGGCTGCCCTCTGTTGGACCTCTGCCCACCAGCCCATCTCATCTACAGCCACTCTTCCTCTGTGCTGTCGGAGTGGCCCAGAGCAGATCCTTGCTAAATTCTGCTGGCCTCTGTCTGGACCTTTGTACTGCTCTTCGCATGGCCTAGAACACCCATCCTTACACTCACTAAATTATACTCAAATCCGAAGTCTCGGCTTACACATCACTTGAGGAAGATGTCCCTAACTCACAGGGTCTGTGGCTCCAATATAAGTTCTTTGCGCTCCCTGCACTTCGCGCTACACTTTTACCGTGATTTCCCTAATCGTCGGTCTTCTCGGGTGTGATGAACACGGGCATCCTCACTGTCCTGCTTGCCACTCTTCTCGGCATCTAACACTGTATGACACTATGTAGACTTCAATACCAAGGAATGAATGAAAGGATGGATGGACAGTCAGGAAGACAAGGCAGGGTTACCTGCTCTGGTCACTTCTTGTTTGTCTCTTTTCAATTCGTGCTTCTCAAGCTTGGCTTCCGAAAGTTGTGTTCCCTGGACGGTCAGGAGATATGCCCCTTGCTCAGCAGCCTAGTGAGTCCATGATTATCAGAAGCCAAATGGTTTCTGTTACCTGCTTGTGTCCAGATTCTGAGGTTCTTAGCCTCTATGACCTGTCATGTGTGCGTGTCATAGTCCCGCCCTAGGATTCTGTGCCTGTGACCCACCAGCGCCCCCTGCTGGCTGGATAGCAGGGCTCCTGTTGGTTTCCCCTCTAAAGGGCACAGGGAGCTCTTGTTCAATCACCTAAGCTTAAGGCACACATATGTATTGAGTGTCGACTGTCTACCAGGCTGTGTCCTGAATGTGAGGTGCACAAGCCCATAGTTCACATCCTCAAAACTCTTCTAATTCGGTGCAGAGTCAGGAGATGGGGCCAATACCGTGTGATGAGAATGCTGGCAGGGGAGCACAGGTGGCCCTGGGAGCACGCAGGGTCAGGTTTGGGGCCTAGGATGCTTTCAGGAAAGAGTGATGTTTAAGCAGCGACTGGATGGCAACTGAAGATAAGAGTGGGGCCTGGAGATGTGTGAGGGCATTCAGACTCAGAGCTGGATAGGATAAACATGGCCTGGGTAGGCGAGAAGCTCGGTGTGACTGGAGCACGGAGGAGAAAGAAGAAGAGGTAAGCTAGGAAAACGGGTGGATGCTGCTCCGATGAGAGCATTGTACACTGTGGGAAAGGGCTTGGGTCTAACCTGAGGATAAGGAGAGCCACTGAGGGGTTTCAAACCCGAGAGAAACAAGCATCCCTTGGGGGGCAAGAGCTCTCTTAACATTTTCCTATGTTTCCAGTATATTCCCAGCACAAGCACCACCCACCTCCACCTAGGGCCCTTTGCTTGTACTGGCTGGAACAGTCTTCATGACTAACTCCCTTACCTCCTTCAAGTCTTTGCTTATAAGTGGCTCTCTAAATGAAAATTTACCACCCTCATCCTCCTATTTAAAACTACAGTCTGCCGCTCTTTCCCTCATTTCAGTCACCTTAGACAGTTCTCTTTTTTCCTTGGTAACACTTTACATACATGCAATATACTTTACATATAATTTCTTTGCTGTGTTTTTGTCTATTGTCTTTTTTCTGTCACCAAAATATCATCTCAAAATGGGCAAAGTGTTGTTTTTTGTTTTTTCCCGCAAGCTCATCTCAAGCTTCTAGAAGAGTGCCTGACACATAGGAAATAAACAGTGTTGGTTGAATATATGAAAGCTGACTGTTAGTTGCTCTTTTTTGTGGGCCGTGGTCTCTGCTGTAACTCCCAGCTTCACTTACCCAAGATGAGAAACCTGTTTTTTTAAAGTCGGTTCTCAAAACATCATCCAAACTAACAGAATGTGTGCCTTCACAGTCCCACTCCTACCTCCTACGTTTTTCTTTTTGCCTCTGTCATCAAAATTAGGGATGATTATGATCATCTTCCTTAGCCAGAGAAGCTTAATTTATTGGTGGTGAGAAAGACTGAGGCCACCTTGCAGGAGCTAGTGATGTAAACATTAATGGAACAGATCCTTGTGGTCCCTGACATCTGTGTTCCGGTCCCTGAGGCCTAGCTTCCAGCAAGTCTCCTTTGATATTATCCACTATTATATATATTCATTTGGTTCCACCCCAAAAGGTAGAAAGGATACAGAGTGCAATTCCCCCTTGCTACTCCAATTCCTTTAGCCAATAGTGATCTGTTTCTCAGATATCCTTTCAGGATATTTTATGTCCAAAAAGCCACACAAAAACATGTATATCTTCCCTTCTTTTAACAAAATAAGAAAAGAAACTCCACATTGTCTTGCTCACTGATTTTCCTCACAACATATTCAATAAGTTGGGGATTTCAGTATGTAAAGAGTAACTTCATTCAGTTTGCAGCTTGAATAATAATACAGACACACATGCATGCTAAGTCACTTAGTCTTGTTCGACTCTGTGCGACCCTATGGACTGTAGCCCGCCAGGCTCCTCTGTCCATGGGATTCTCCAGGCAAGAGTACTGGAGGCAAAACTACATGCCCTCCTGCAGGGGATCTTCCCCACCCGGGGTTTGAAACCTTGTCTCTTACATCTCCCGCATTGGCAGGCAGGTTCTTTATCATTCTTTTGTGAATGACACACCATACACTCTTCATGCCTTGGGGAGTATGGGCATAGAATACATGGCCCTAAGTACAGTTGCTACCTCAGAGGATAAAATTGAGAGACATTGTCGATTTTTCTTCTACAGATGTTTCAAGAATTTATATCACTCCTTACAGTGTATAAAACTTCATGTTTCCCCACAAACTCACACAATAAATTGATTATTGAATTCATTCACTCTAATCAATCCAATAAGTAAAAGTGATAATTCAGAGTAGATTTGAGGATTTCCCTTAGTAAGTCAGCTCAATTCATTTGTCTAGGAGTCATAATATTTCTTTTGTTGGAAACTGTTCAGTTAGGCAGTTTACCTAATATTTAATTAGATTGTTGATCATTTTATTATTGACTTGTGATGTGCATACTATATTGGGGAAATTAGCCCATTTTTGTGCTATGAGACGTACAATATTTTTGGGTGTGTTTTTGACCTTGTTAGATTTCAGTTCAGTTCAGTTGCTCAGTCGTGTGTGACTCTTTGTGACCCCACAAACCACAGCAATCCAGGCCTCCCTGTCCATCACCAACTCCCAGAGTTCACTCAAACTCATGTCCACAGAGTCGGTGATGCCATCCAGCCATCTCATTCTCTGTTATCCCCTTCTCCTCCTGCCCCCAATCCCTCCCAGCATCAGAGTCTTTTCCAATGAGTCAGCTCTTCACATGAGGTGGCCAAAGTGTTGGAGTTTCAGCTTTAGCATCAGTCCTTCCAATGAACACCCAGGATTGATCTCCTCTAGAATGGACTGGTTGGATCTCCTTGCAGTACAAGGGACTCTCAAGAGTCTTCTCCAGCACCACAGTTCAAAAGCATCAATTCTTCAGCGATCAGCTTTCTTCACAGTGATTTTAGAGCCCCCCAAATAAAGTCAGCCACTGTTTCCCCATCTATTTGCCATGAAGTGATGGGACCAGATGCCATGATCTTAGTTTTCTGAATATTGAGCTTTAAACCAACTCTTTTTCACTCTCCGCTTTCACTTTCATCAAGAGGCTCTTTAGTTCTTCTTCACTTTCTGCCATAAGGGTGGTGTCATCTGCATATCTGAGGTTATTGATATTTCTCCCAGCAATCTTGATTCCAGCTTGTGCTTCTTCCAGCCCAGCATTTCTCATGATGTACTCTGCATATAAGTTAAATAAGCAGGATGACATACAGCCTTCATGTACTCCTTTTCCTATTTGGAATCAGCCTGTTGTTCCATGTTTGGTTCTAACTGTTGCTTCCTGACCTGCATTCAGGTTTCTCAAGAGGCAGGTCAGGTGGTCTGGAATTCCCATCTCCTTCAGAATTTTCCACAGTTTATTGTAATCCACACAGTCAAAGGCTTTGGCATAGTCAATTAAGCAGAAATAGATGTTTTTCTGGAACTCTCTTGCTTTTTCAATGATCCAGCGGATGTTGGCAATTTGATCTCTGGTTCCTCTGCCTTTTCTAAAACCAGCTTGAACATCTGGAAGTTCATGGTTCACGTATTGCTGAAGCCTGGCTTGGAGAATTTTGAGCATTATTTACTAGTGTATGAGATAAGTGCAATTGTGCAGTAGTTTGAGCATTTTTTGGCATTGCCTTTCTTTGGGATTGGAATGAAGACTGACCTCTTCCAGTCCTGTACTGTTGAGTTTTCCAAATTTGCTGATATATTGATTGCAGCACTTTCACAGCATCATCTTTTAGAAGCTCAACTGGAATTCCATCACCTCCACTAGCTTTGTTCGTAGTGATGCTTCCTAAGGCCCACTTGACTTCATGTTCCAGGATGTCTGGCTCTAGGTGAGTGTGAGTGATCACACCATTGTGATTATCTGGGTCGTGAAGATCTTTTATGTACAGTTCTTCTGTGTATTCTTGCCACCTCTTCTTAGTATCTTCTGTTTCTGTTAGGTCCCTACCATTTCTGTCTTTTATTGAGTCCATCTTTGCATGAAATGTTCCCTTGGAATCTCTAATTTTCTTGAAGAGATCTCTAGTCTTTCCCATTCTATTGTTTTCCTTTATTTCTTTGCATTGATCGCTGAGGAAGGCTTTCTTATCTCTCCTTGCTATTCTTTGGAACTCTGCATTCAAATGGGTATATCTTTCCTTTTCTCCTTTATGTTAGATTTCAGCCACACATAATTTTTATGTAAATGGTTTTTTAAAAGTGCCTTTGTGTTTGCTCTGGTGAACTGTCACATTCTAAGTAGTGTATAAGTACTGAATTGAAACATAATTAGCAAATTTTCTATATGTTTAGACCTACAAGCAAAAATGAAAGTGCTTGCTATGCAAATAGGCTTTTAGGCAAGCCCCGTGTCTACCGTTCCACATGTCCTGAGTGCTGTCCCTAAACCAGGTGTATATTCTGGAACCACCCGCAGTTCATTTAGCGAGTTCTTCATCTCTGAGGTCAGTTGCCACCAGCAGCAGAACAAGTACAGGAATCTCCATTCTTCATTATTCTAAACAATCTGTGAACCACCTCTGAATTTGCATCAGCTTACTGGGATCTGTAGAAGGCCTGAATGGTGTGGTCAAGGATACCTCCTGAGTCCCTCCATATGAATGGGAAGCAATATTAAAGCTGCAGCCTTTAACACAAGCCTGTATCTGTCCTCCACTGGACTCTGGGGAAATTGGGTTGGCCAACAAGTTTGTTCATATTATGGAAAAACCAGAACGAAGTTTTTGGTGAACCCGATACCTCCTCTCAGTCATGATTTGCTTTTAAGAGGGAGAAGTATCACATTCTTTTCCCAAGGTCACGCTGACACTGCGGGGCCAAACTCCAATCAGGAAGAACTACTCCCAGAGGTGACTGTGCTTGTCCCTTTTTCTCTTCATCTCCAACTCGCCTCACCAGTAGCCAGAATTCAGAGGCCCTTCAAGATTATGATGTAGCATAGGAATTTCCTGGTAATTCATGACCAAGCGTTGCTGTTGCAGTTTAGTTTAAGGCATGGCTTCACTGCCCCCTGGTGGGTATAAATATCCTTGTAAATATCCTTACTGAATGGATGCAATCTTAAAAACGCCAGAATGATTTCTGTTCGTTTCCAAGGCAAACCATTCAATATTACAGTAATCCAGGCCTATGCCCCAACCAGTAACGCTGAAGAAGCTGAAGTTGAATGGTTCTATGAAGGCCTACAAGACCTTTTAGAACTAACACCCAAAAAAGATGTCCTTTTCATTATAGGGGACTGGAATGCAAAAGTAGGAAGTCAAGAGACACCTGGAGTAACTGGCAAATTTGACCTTGGAGCACGGAATGAAGCAGGGCAAAGGCTAATAGAGTTTTGCCAAGAGAATGCACTGGTCATAGCAAACACCCTCTTCCAACAACACAAGAGAAGACTCTACACATGGACATCACCAGATGGTCAACACCGAAATCAGATTGATTATATTCTTTGCAGCCAAAGATGGAGAAGCTCTATACAGTTAGCAGAAACAAGACCAGGAGCTGACTGTGGCTCAGATCATGAACTCCTTATTGCCAAATTCAAACTTAAATTGAAGAAAGTAGGGAAAACCACTAGACCATTCAGATATGACCTAAATCAAATCCCTTATGATTACACAGTGGAAGTGAGGAATAGATTTAAGGGACTAGATCTGATAGATAGAGTGCCTGATGAACTCTGGACGGAAGTTCGTGACATTGTACAGGAGACAGGGACCAAGACCATCCCCATGGAAAAGAAATGCAAAAAAGCAAAAGGGCTTCTGAGGAGGCCTTACAAATAGCTGTGAAAAGAAGAGAAGTGAAAAGCAAAGGAGAAAAGGAAAGATATAAGCATCTGAATGCAGAGTTCCAAAGAATAGCAAGGAGAGATAAGAAAGCCTTCCTCAGCGATCAATGCAAAGAAATAGAGGAAAACAACAGAATAGGAAAAGCAAGAGACCTCTTCAAGAAAATTAGAGATTCCAAGGGAACATTTCATGCAAAGATGGGCTCGATAAAGGACAGAAATGGTATGAACCTAGCAGAAGCAGAAGATATTAAGAAGAGGTGGCAGGAATACGCAGAAGAACTGTACAAAAAAGATCTTCACGACCAAGATAATCACAATGGCGTGATCACTCACCTAGAGCCAGACATCTTGGAATGTGAAGTCAAGTGGGCCTTAGAAAGCATCACTACAAACAAAGCTAGTGGAGGTGATGGAATTCAAG